>NC_092351.1:4681447-4999340 GCF_963676685.1 Mytilus edulis
TACATCATCAGATAAAATTTGTTTTATATAAGTCAAATTTATATCAGATTGAAATAATGTTTGCTTTGGCAGTTTGCTTGGTTTTATTCAGCTATATTTCGTAGCAGAAAATCTTTTCTTTATTAAAAATAAGCTATTTTTGGAAGGCATGTGCGAAATCACCGGACATTGGAGGAACTCTCAGAACAGGGATTTCCTTAATTTTGGACACACATTACACAAAAAATTGAGGATGAAACCATACAAACAGATAATTTTATGAAATAAAAGTATGTTATGAATGTTTTCACACAATATTATCCAATTAATGGTTTTATCAGTTGAATGAAGTGAAGTCATAAGTCTTAGGTGCGCGGATACACCGGACTGCACCGTAACACATTTACATCCACTTAAAAAAATACCTAAACAATTCTTTATTCAAAAATCCTAATGAGGTCTTTCACACAGAACAATATCAAAGTGCATTGCATGTTCACGACGTGTATATATGGCCTATAGAACCAGTTTAAACTATTCCAGTTGTTTACAATGCACTTCTATGTACCAGGTTGGAACAAATGTGTAAGTAAGCGTTCAATAGATTGTCGCCAAAGGGATGCGTCTTTAACATAAGCAGAATAAAATCTTATGTGAAAATATATAAATAACTTCCACCATAGTCGTATAGTACGATTTTGTTTATTGAGTCAACATGAGCAGACAATATTCCCCTTTTTCTGGATATTAATGATGTGAATGCTTATTGTCTCGACCTCATTACATGGAAGAGTAAATAATGTTTCTATACCCAATACGCAATATTTAAACAAGATGATACTTGACCTCACTTCAACCACAGTAGAAGTTAATATCAAATATTTCAAATCTGTTGTTTGTATCATTCTATGATGGTGTAGCGATGAATTCATGTCAATGGTCAACATATAGCAAATTAATTACAGAGGAAGGAATGACCGAAAGAGTAATAAACTTCTGTCATCAAATTAATAAAATTATTAATTATTAACCATGCACCCAAAAGAACGAGGAAAAAAAAAACGTTCTATGCAATTTAAATTTCGAAATGAAACATGTTGAATTTTGAAACGTTGAATGATTAATTGCTTTACTCCATGCTATATGAAAATATATGCCTTTTTCTATAATATAAAAAACACTGGAACTTTCTGGGTTTCATATGTACATATTGTTTGATATTCGGTATATACATTTTTTGCAACTCATATTAATCAAATCATTTTAAACAATACACAACAGTTAAAATAATTTAAGTTATTTACTAAGAATGCTAAAACATGAGGCGTCACTCAAATTAGGGGGGAAAGATTTGTTTGTATATTTGTTTGTCCTTTCGATTTTGTCAGCTTATTTTCGATTTACGAGTTAGAATGTCCCTCGTTTGATCCTCTTTTAAGAACTAGCACACAATACAAACAATAGAAGACGTTAAATATAAAAACAAAATATTTTAGAATTAGAGATATGTGTAATGAAGGACATAAAGGGTAACATATTTTCATTTTAAAGACTGGAAAATTTGTTTGCATAAAATTTAATAACATTCGAATACTCTTATTATTGTAATTGATATTAAATAATATTATTGCAAACACGTTTAATAAATATTTATCTTATACCGCTGCAAATCGAGTTGCTGCATATGTATGTACTATTATAAGTGATTGAATTTTGGTACATCAGAATAATCCTATCAATGCAGAGAAAAATATATAACATAAATAAATTCGTAATAGACATCTTTTTAATTTATTTAATTTCATAATGCAATGCAGGACAGTTTCTATTTATCTTTAGGTTGCCTTTCTGTAAATATAGACGATGCCACTTCTTATAGGAACTCCTTTTGCGATTAAAACTGTACCACGCTTGCTATGCAGTATCGTAAAAAGTTATCAAAGTTACCATGATTATAATTTAATACACCCGAACGCGCGTTTCGTCTAAAATATACTCATCAGTGCCGCTCAGATCAACATTGATATAAAAGCCAAACAAGTAAAAAGTTGAAGAGCATTGAAAACACAAAATTCGAAAAAGTTTTGCCAAATACGGCTTAGGTAACCTATAGCTGGGACAAGAAAATCCTCAGTCTTTTTTTTAAATTCAAAGTATTGTTTAAAGGAAATTTATTAAAAAAAAACATATAATTAATAGTAATGTCAACACCGAAGTGCTGACTACTGGTCTTGTGATACCCTCGGGTACGGAACGTCCAGCAGCAGTGGCATCGACCCTGTGGTGTAAAAGGGTAAAAAGTTATCAAAGGTTCCAGGATTATAATTTAATACGCCGTACGTGCGTTCGTCTAAAAAAGTCTCATCAGTGCGTAAAATTGTGTATAGTGGAAATACACAGGAGATTTGATTTGCACTACTATTTTATTCAAATGTAAAAACATAGGGCTATGCGGCATATTTTCAACATGTATATGCCCTGAACTTTTGAAGAGTTCAAACTTATACTAAAATTCTGTACTACTCCAACTTTCACTGTATGTCTACTTCAGAATTCAAATTGCAACGCAATTAAATGTTTGTATGCTGGTAACATACCCAAATTATATCTCTATGAGTTGAAACATAAAAATCATATCCGAAAACCAGTACGTAAACAATTTAAATTATGTATGAATATTATATATCTCCCCAAAAGAGGCGTGGTTTGAGAAACATTTGTAATTATAGAGTGCACCCTGTAAAACTGCAACGATTTTCCTCAAGTGGTAGTACAAGTTATCCATATACATTTGTATTTACGATAATGTAGCAATTTTGGTGAAAATAAAAGTTAATTAACTAGTGCAGCTATCGCTTTTATGTTAAATAGTGCTTTTTGGTGTTTGGTATGTTTTCTAATGGTTATTATCTTGTACTTTTCGTATTCAGATAATATTTATCAAAGATTTTGATAAATAGTTGTAGGCGAAAGCTTCTGTTGCAGCTAAGTAGCAATCTTAATTAAGCTTATATCAGCATTTCATTTACAGAATCGTAAAGAGGATCCCACTCGTTTAATTGATATTTGCAGCGTAAAAAGTATTTTATTCGAGATTCAGTGAACAATTCAATCATTTTCAAATATTAGTTGTCTTTTATATGCCCAATGGACACACACAATGAAATTTTAATCAAACTGCTATTTCATTTTTTACAAGATTTCATTAAAATGTATTGGAAATAGCTTTACTACATGATTGATAAAATAATTTGTCTGACAGGAGGCAAGAATGACGAGAAAGCCTCAAACAGATGTATTATGATTTTGATTCGGTGTGAAATAAAAATTATGAATATATTGTAACCTGATATAGTTGTATACAAAAAGTATGAATTCTGCAAATCTTGTACGAGTGACTATTAATTATTCTATAAGTAATGGGTCAGTTTTGTAGATACATAATTCTGTAGAAAATGTACTTCAATTTAGACATTTCTTCGTTTCTGTTTCATAATAGAGGTTTTGCATAATCTATGGTTTTCAGTGGTCATTATATTATAGTATTGATGAATGAGTATTTTTATAATGGCCCTGTTATATGTCCGAGGTCTGTAATAATGGTCGAGGAAGTCTGTAATGGCCCGAGGCAACGCCGAGGGCCATTACAGACATCCGAGGCCATTATTACTGACCAAGGACATATTACAGGGCCATTATAAAAATACCCATTTCTTAATACATTTATTAACCAACTGAAAAAAGGTGTATTTGTTGCTATCAACTTGATGTACTCTCTTACTCTTTAATGACAGTTTAGTTTGAAAAAAAAATAATTTATACTTCACCATGATCAAGCTTTAAAGATACCAAATATCCAAGATATTAAGTTGAAAGAAGTTATGTGTTGAAAAACAGGATAAACAGTGATCCCTTTATATGGTTCTTTTAATATTTGTTACTGGTTACTAAATTAAATAAAAAACAAAAAGGTATTATACTCTTTACAGCTTAATTTTATTAACTTTATTAAAACCCTAACCATGACTTAATACAGACAAGCTGGGCATTAATACAGGGCCATTACAGAAAAACAGGGCCATTAAAGAAATAACAGGGCAATTACAGAAAAACAGGGCCATTACAGAAAAACAGGACCATTACAGAAAAAAAACAGGGCCATTACAGAAAATATGTTATTTTTAATAACCAGTCATTTTTGACAATAATGTACTAAGTTGGTTAATAAAATACAGTATAAAATAGCCATGCAAAGCTGAAGCTACCTGTTGGATTTTTTTTCTACGAGTAAAATGTTTTGGATGTATCAGTTTATCGATGCTTGTTTCAGGTTCTAGATTGTTGTCAAAAGCGCATCTGCTGCATGGGAACTGATATCTGTATTTTAATAACTTGTGAAAAGTTGAAAGTAAAATATCAAAAATAGTACAAAATGGAAAACACATCAAATGAATGGAAACAATTGTCATATTCCAGAGCTGATACTTACATTTCAATATGTAGACAATGGTGGAATTAACTTTGTTTTATTGGGAGCTAAACCTCTCGAGTGTTTATGAAATTGAGGTTTCATTGAAAATTACACTCGAAAGCTCCAAACTATATGACGTCTCTAACGAAAGGAAACATTTAACATAAATGGACAAATCAATGAAATATAAGATGAATTCCCTTAGCCATATTACACCTCATAATGCGATATCATTTAGGAGAATCAAGATGAATTCCCTTAGCCATATTACACCTCATAATGCCATATCATTTAGGAGAATCGGGTTTGACAGATAATGGCCTTTGTTAGTCTTGTATTATTTTAATTTTAGTTTCTTGTGTACAATTTGGAAATTAGTATGGCGTTCATTATCACTGGACTAGTATATATTTGTTTAGGGGTCAGCTGAAGGACGCCTCCTGGTGCGGGAATTTCTCGCTACATTGAAGACCTGTTGGTGACCCTCTGCTGTTGTTTTTTATTTGGTCGGGTTGTTGTCTCTTTGACACATTCCCCATTTCCATTCTCAATTTTAAAGATACAATGAACAATACAGGGTAAGTCCTACAAAGGTTATCCTCGTCCCCGTTCATTTGAGATGATAAGATGTCTTCTAAAGGATTGAAAATTCATACCTGAAACTCATACCTTGCTTTATTGTCATATTATTATGAATTTGAAATCGAGCTTCAGTCATCATTCATTTGAATTCAATGCATGAAATCTTATTTATATCAATATAGTTCCTTTTACATGTCTTGAAAAAAAAGTGGTGAATACTTGTGTAATATGAAACATAATAATCTTATCTATCTGCCGCAGTAGCACATCGAGGCTAAAAGTAATGATATAGATTAAGTTTGTATGACAAGCTAAAATTACACATTTACTTTAAATGTCTTTAAACTAGAATACTTGAATGTCAGGTTGACATTAGGGTTAACAGAAAGCAATTTTTGCAGAGTAAACATTTCTTATTTGTCAGTTAGTTTCTTTGTAAGTTAAATATAAATCAATATAATGTCTTTTATATCGTGTTTAGTTTTATCCATTTACGTAATAAAGCTTATCCAATACAGCAAGAATCGAGATGATAGAGGTTTTTCACGTTATCAAATATATGTACGATACAGTCATGTTTTTTTCACCAATTTTCAAGAGACAATTTTTCTTTCTACATCTACTGTATGAAAACAATGTATGTCTCTTTAGAGTCGATCCGATTTTAAATTATATTTTTTTAAATCTTTCCTTTCTTCTTCGTAATCGACGTTTGCGCAATGCAACTTGTCCGTTACAGTAACTACGTACCAGTTAGTTAACTTCATCTAGATATTTTTAAATTGTTCTATAGTTGGAGAGAAATATTGCTTCTGGTTCATGTTGCAAAAAAAAACCTCTCCTGAACATGAGACAGAAGTGCAGCAGCTCAAAACACGAACAAACTACAGACAGGAAAAGAAAAAAATTATAAAAAAACGGCAAATTACAAAAACACTCAATTAGAGCCTCCTGAATTGGAACAGGCACATACAGAATGTGGAGGAGTTAAACTAGTTTGAATTCGCAACCCCTTCCATAACTAGGGACAGTGGTGCAACAACTCGATATACGAAACAATCAGTTGAAAAAGTTTTAACCTATCACATGGATACAAATAGATATACATCTAACAAAAACACAGAGGGGACGTGGATGGGTACTTGTACATGCATCTACATATAAAAAAAAGATGTGATATGATTACCAATAATCCATTTTTTCACATAAGACTAAATGAAATGAACAACTATCGGTCACCGTACGGATTTTAACAACGACCTTTTTCGAGAGCAGTCAGGGCTTTTTCGAGTGCGTCCTTGTTTTATCGAGTGATTATACACATTTCTTATAGCTAAACATGTAATGTGTTGGTGTATTTACGTTTCAAAAATATAAAATAAAGATTCAAATGAAGTACTTTCAAGGCACATGGTGTATTAACACTTGCATTTTATAAACAAGTATCGTGCATGTACATCATAAATTCGTGACGCAACAGTCTAACGTAACTTAAAGCATAAACAATTCGGATTGAGACGTACATACATATATTGTGTAAGATGAGATATATGTTTGTTTTTAAAAGAGTGCACATCCAAAATATTTCATTTTAAAATTATGTGTATTGTATCTTGTATTATTTATTTTATTGTTTAAGAAATGAAACCGAAAATGTTTAAAAATGCAGCTACTGTGAGGAGAAGTCTGATTATGCATATGTAATAATTGGTCATATAGCAACTAAACACCATGAAAACTTCCTTTCAATGATAGACAAGTGCATACAAATGGTAAATATGGATATCTATCAAGACATTACAATGTTGTTCCTAATGTCGTTAGAAGCACTGGCCAATCTAGCTGGTGATAGCATGTAATATACATTTTGTATGTTTCTATCATTTCTAAAGGAGCATATTTAGGCTAATAAACTATTCATTTCGTTATTCGAATTTCATTTTCAATGGCAATAAAATGGGTTGGATTAAGTGTGTGCGTGTATTTTTTTTAATTTATTAATGGATTTTTTTTATTGGGATGGGGGTAGGGCTCTTTTAAGTAAATATCTTTTTTCACATAGCATTTTTCTGACTCTTCACTGCTGTCTTTAAGGTTTCTTACTCCTTATTTTTTAATCTCCAGGTTTCACCACAAGAAGTATTATTAACTGTAAAATCAAAAGTAGCATGATATGAAGTTACTTAAGATGAATATGAGTTCCCTGCACTATGTTCTACATTTTGTAAACACCGTTTTGTTAAGGATCTAATTATTTCTAAATGAACACTTGAAAGTAGTTGTAGAACGCTTTCCGAACAGAAAATTTGCATTACATTGAAAAAAGGTTCATTTTAATCAACGTAGTAATATGTTCTTGATGATTTATCGGGAACATATGATATTGTCTTTCACTTGATTACAATTATAAACTACAAAAAGTAATTTTTAAAGTCTAGATTACATTTTTTCATATTCAAATTTTCTGTAAAAAAACCCGGACCATTTGTTTAAAAACTCGGACGATTTCACAGTTGCTCTCGAAAAAACCCGAACAATAACAAACACTGAATTCTTTGGTTTAATACAAGGAAATTGTGCCTCTTTGTTGATCAAAACATGTATAGTATTCAATATAAGACGGGTAGTAATGTAAAAAACTGTTATAATTACGAAATAGCAGTTAATTGAACTGATCGCATGCTTCATCGCTCGAAAAAGTGCGAACTACACTCGATAAAAATGGACCGAATCACTCGAAAAACCACGATCCTAGCCGGACACTATACATACCGTGTAACTAATCAAATGGTTAACATATAAAGCTCATACACATCAAACGAATTGGCTAACAGCTATCTTGTGGTAGTATTTCACCTATTATTGTTCAAATGTTCGTTCTTTGGCTATGGATTTTTGTCTCATGGACAATAGTTAACAAAGGTACCAGGATTATAATCTAGTACGCCAGACGCGCGTTTCGTCTTCAAAAGACTCATCAGTGACGCCCATATCAAAATATTTATAAAGCCAAAACAAGTACAAAATTGAAGAGCATTGAGGATCCAAAATTCCAAAAGTTGTGCACAATTATGAAACATCTGTTTATTCTTATAACTCAAGCTAGCAAAATACATCCTTACTTTATACAAAGCGGGGAGTAAGGTAACAAGTTCGTATATTCTAATGAATTGCTCTTTATCCACATGCTTTGATATTTCTTCTATCTGAAAACATATAAATAATGATTAAATCCCAATGGCTAATTATGTTTATTATTCGATCATGTTAACCAACATTTGATTCTCTAATTACAAGTTGACAAAACATCCTAACATTCGTTAGAATAAACATGCAGGTTAATTGATCATTTAAAAACCATGGAAAACCCGCATAGAATAAGTAAATACATCATTTGATCTTTTTAGAAGATGCATTACATCAACAGTTCAGCAAAATGTTAATTGAAAAAAACTGAATAATTGACAAACTATCATATTAAATTTGAAGAGCAATTGGGTTGAAATTGCAAAATGAAACTGCTTAACTGCCTAATTGTTTTATTATTTTATTTCGATTGATGCAAGGAAACAGCTAAGTTATATTGATTTTTTTAATGTTTAGCCTTAATATAAAGATATGTAGGACTCGGAGGTGCGCTTGGGACGCATAAGTATGATGGTCACTCTGAAGTGCGATGGTCCGTACGCTGATATACGAGGTCTATTTGATGCATGATTGTTAGTTTAAAAACAACAAACGTGAAAATTTTTGTGAGAAGTACATTTTTAATAGTTAGAATGAATTAACATTCATTATTCATGGTCCATGGCTGTCCTTAACTACAGTTGCATACTAAATGAGAGATTGTCTACATGTGGAAATAATTCTACATTAGTATTTATTTAAACGTTTTTCTCTCGCGAGTTACTCGCTTACTGTATTAGTATAATGAAGAGAGTCCCTCTGTGGACCTGTTTCTATTTAGAGAATATCAAACCCAATCGTACGTACAGAACCTTTTGTTAATTTCGAAAATAATGGCTGAAGAAGATTAACTTTCACTTTCCATAAATCATACCCGTTTCCTGAACCTTTTGGATAATAGCTCTTCATCTTATATATAAGCTTTGGATTTCAAATATTTTGGCCACGAGCATCACTGAAGAGACATGTATTGTCGAAATGCGCATCTGGTGCAAGAAAATTGATACCGTTAATTTTATTAAAGATTTATAAGCTTCTTGTCAACTTACAAAACTGAAAAACTGCTTCTAAGATACAAATTGACAGCAACAACGACATGAAAATCATTGCAAACAGTTGGAAAGCAAGTCCTTGGAAACGTCCGTTGTCGTCAAGCTTTATCAGCAACAATAGCAGGGGGAATTAATTAGGTGGCGCTACAGTCGTCCGTAACGTCAAAAAGTCCGCCAAATCAATCGGCTAAAAGATTGACGTTTAAAGTATTTTTTGCAACTTGTCATGCTTTTATTACAATTAAATTTAAAAACTTGTAGGTTTTGTGACCAATATAATTTCTTTACGACATACAAACATTACAAAAAATAGCTTGTTATTGCTATTCCTTTATCCTGTCCGTTCTAAAAAAAAAAAAGCCATCTTTTTTGTTCGCCAAAAAAATCGATTTTTCCTAATTTGACGTTTGCGTATCCAAATACAGAAAATTATACATCAATTTGAGTGACCACCAGCCATGTCAATTTTTATCTGGTTTTAGCTACGTTTCTACTTCAAAACAGTAGAGTTTAGCTTCTTTTCATTGTACCTGTTTCAAAGTGCTCTAAAATACTGATTTTATTAAAGACGTGAATGAAATTCCATACGATACTTGTATTTTAAAGTAACTAAAACCCCTTTTGATCCCCTACACAAATTGACGTTGACATTGTTTTCTTTTTTCAACATACGTCATGTAACGTTTATAACGAAATATGTGTCAGGGTCATGTGCATAGTAAAAATTTACACATTGGAATTTAAGTGAAACAACAAACAAAGATCTTCTTTATTGCGTTTAAAGCTAAACGTCTTGGAAAATTCTGACAGATCTGACAAATTATTGATAGCCTACTGTATGGATGGACAAAAGCACAAAAATAGCAATTGAAAATGCATTGCAAAGAAAATTCTGTAGGAAAAAAACATATGAAAAAAGAAAATGAAGGTCAGTTAATAAAATCTTGCTTATATTGTTATCTCTTTACTTAGTAAGCTATATTTCCATTCTCAATTTTATAGTAATAAGAGCAAAAACTAGCTTATCAAGCCAAGTCAGCCAAACAAGAAGTTTATTCATAGAGATGTGTTCTTACAAAATTGAATTTATTCAAATGGCAAATTCTTGTCAAATTTAAGGATCTTTGATCATTATTGAAGTAAAATGCACAAAATTTGTCCCACCAGTTTCATTTCATTTCCTATTCACTAATATTCAGTTAAAGTATATATACAATACTTTGTTTATAAATATGTAATTATTTAAAGAAGCTGATACAGCAACCTGTTCAAGAGAAGAAGCCCCATTTTTTCCAAAAAGTTTATTTTCATAATCTATAAAATACCCTGAGAAATAAGACATAGGGCTACTGTGCAAGCTAATCTAATAGTTTAATTTTACAATAATAATGATTCTGAAATTCAAAATTGTGTCACTTTCACTTATAATTTAAAGCATATTTTTTTACAGAATTTCTGTCAATATTTTTGGTATAAAACTTATAAATCCCTTTTTTGTATTTTACTGTTCAACTAAGAAACATATAGGCTTGAGTTTAAAGGCTTTCTTAATTTGAAGAAATTTGTTGAGACTCTTGATCACACTTTATAGAATATAAAATATATATGATCAGTAATATTTATTTGATAATTATATCAATTTTCAGAAAGATTATTGAAATTGTATAAACTATGTTTTATTGCATTAAATATAATCATAAGTGTTTGAAAAAATTCTGCTAGGAATGATCCCATATATAAAAATTACATGTAGTATATTTCATCCGCCAGATCTAATTTCTTTCAATATAGCTAGGTTTTAAATTTACATGTAGGTGTCATTATCCACATTTCTGAATTGTTTTTTTTTTTTACTGCAGTAATATTTTGTCTTTTAATATTTACATTTAGTCCTTCTCTGAAAAATAGGGGGAAGTATCTCTTCTTTATATTATCATAACATAGTTATAAATCGAGTTTCGTTAATTTTCTTTCTAATTTTTGTAAAGTAAACTTCTTTTTAAATTTTTATGCATTTTGCTGGGTTTTTATTTTTGACTGGTGATATTAAGGGGAGATAACCACTTGCACAAATCGGCATAAAAACCACCGCTTCGGATTGAAATCAATTTGACGTTTGCGTATCCAACAATCTATTGCCGAGATATTCATATCGAGTATTTGTCTTAATGAGATGCTTTATAAAATTTAAATTCAGCCCATCATTTTTAGTTTCCTCGTAAATATTTAGATTTTTCGTTCAGGAGACTTGACAATTTTCACCCAAACTCCAAGTTTGCAGATAAAATAAAGAATAAACGACTTTGATTTGATGTGTGAGCTTTGACGAGAATAAACTATGGATACTCAAGATTAGTTAGGTCAATAAATTTTTATTACGACAATAGTATTCAGCGAGTTAAAATGAGGTTTGTCTCATCCGTTGTTTTACTGAATTTTCACGGTCACGTGACTCTATTGTTGCTGATAAACTTGGGGTCAAACCGTGACCTGCTTTCCAACTGCAAATAGTGTATGTGTACACCATCGCGTAGGCGTAGCTATCAACATGATAGCGTCACAATGACATCATCGCAATTCACCGTGATAAAAAACGCATGTCAACGTTGAAATCATCGCCCCTCAGCGTGACTGTTACTGTTCGGAGTACCATCGCAGTTCATAGTCTTACATACGAGGTGTTGTACTATGACCAAGGAGAATACGTAGTAAAACATATTTTATTGAATACACAATCATTCTTATAGATATAGGAAGATGTGGTGTGAGTGCCAATGAGACAACTCTCCATACAAATAACAATTTAAAAAGTAAACCATTATAGGTTAAAGTACGGTGTTTTATTTTAGTCTATAATTCTTATACAATCATAGTACTATATACAAGACAAGATATTACACACGCTGTGTCATAAAGGTTCAGGAAGTAAATATTAAATAATCTGATTCTTTACGATTATGTGTTCAATTGTATTTCATCCGTTTGACTGTTATAAATCATCTCTTGGTAAATTTTACGGACGCCATCGCGAGTTGGTTGACCGTTATGGAATAACCGTTTCACAGATGATATCGGATATGTTCCTTATGCCAAAATTTCGATTAAAATGATTTCAAGCTTCGTAAGAATACGGATTTTGTTCAATGTCGATGTACCTTATTCTCACCTAATCACAGTATGTATATATTGCATATCACTGCCGACATTTGCATATGCAAGCTTAACAAATTGTAAAAATTAATTTCGAAGAAATTTGATGCTTTTACGACAATGCATGTGTCGCACAACTATCAATTGTCATTTCTAAATTCATGGTTTATAACGTTACCAAAAAATTGAAACAATAAAAACTTAAAACCATTTAAAAACTATACTGCAAATCAGAGCTACATTCCACCAAATACATGTTTTACTGCAAAAACCTCATTAGCTGACCGATATTAAATTGTTATCTTCGAAATATGTTTTTCTTTATGAAGGAATGAGTGCAGAACAATTATTTGTATGGTAAAAGTATCATATCTATTCCATGTAATATGTTTATATCATATAGCAAATTGAAAATGCCTTCGAGTCTATTAAAAGGATTTGTGATTCATTCAATATAAATGACAAATATTTTACTGTTACAGTTAATGGTTATACGTAAACTGTTAACGGATAATTCAGCATTGATGATATCTTTTAAAGGAAATTCTATCGTTTCAGGGACATTCCATCTTTCAAGTATCAGACAAACTGAAGTTTCGAAAATGAGTTATTACATATTTAGTAACTAAATCTGGTAAGAGATTGACGAATAGAGGAAATGTTGGATTCAAACAAATGATATCCAAATCACACGTACAGAAGTAAACAAACTTCAGACATTAGAGGTCAAAATACGATCTTCAACAATAAATTGTCTACGGATAATACCATAGTTGCAAACACAAAATAGATAGTTGAGATAATAAAGTCGTCTAAAGCAACTGGTTTTAAATTAACGATGTTCAAATCTTATAATTCGGTTGAAAATATGAAGGTGAAGTTATAATAATACATGACGGGATCACCAGAAGGAATGAGAAAGAGTGAGTCATTTCCTGATAATAAGAAAGTAAAAATATGTCCAAACAACAGGTAAATGTACAATCTGGAAAAAATAGACGAAGACTAATAATTTTTCCTATCTCCCAATTGAACTAGAAATAAGAAAAAAGAATCAAGCGTACCTAGTTAATAAATTATTTTTTTTACTTGCTACATGATGTCACCTGGTTACTAGGGATGTTAGAGTTTCCTTCTTAATCGCTAAGAGCCGATATATCGACTTTGTTTTTTTGTATATGTCGTTTAATTTGACCAATTTCGATAGTATCTCAATTACCCTATACATTTCTAATGGTAGTTTGAAATTGATGAATTAAGAACTTTACGAAGCACATGTATATGTATGGTCCAGAGGAGACACAAGGTGCGTGCAATGTAAAGGGTGTCCGTTTTACCGTCAAATTACCCTGTCATAAACTGGCCGAAATTATTACAAGCTACTATTGTCAAAAAATTCTTAAAAATTCAGTTTTTTCTATTAATATTTTTTTCATAGACATGCTTTTCCTCCTGCAGAAAAAAAACCCTAGTATGATGCATTTCATTTAATTGAAAGACAAAGTATCATCTTAATTTTATAGTATTACAGAGAAACTTATATATAAAATAAATTACTGATTCCTAGATTCTGTATTAGGACGTGTGTCTTTTTCCCGAACTGAATATTAGAAGGGAGCAATCATATATCCACCAGGGGGTGGGGAATATGGTTTTTGTCTGGATCTGTAACTTTTTCACGAACTTTTATTTCTATTTTCGACGCTTTCAATCAAAAATGTTTCGAAATTTAATTTTACTATCAAAAAATGTTTTAAAAATATTATCAAACCCTAAATCTCCAGGATAAACGTGTTTTTTTTTTATAAAAGTTGTCGGTAAACTTGAACACACAGTTAACAGACTAGACTCATATACTTTAAGGTTCATCGCTTTTATAAGAGCAACTACCTCATCAATAACCCTTTTCTTGTCGATCGCAATTCATTTCAGCAATATTTTCTTTCATTAAATTGATATATTTGTCATGTACAAGTATATTACATTCTTGTTACCAATTGCATTTGATAATACGAGAAAAAGATTATTATATTTAAAGATGTGGTTCAACTTTTTGGTTCCAATATATTTGTAGTTTTCACTTTCATAGCATATACGATAACATGTATAAAGAAAGCTATTAACTACATAAAAGTCTTTAATTAACACTTATTCCTGAATATTATAATAAACAGTGACTTGATATAACGTTGGAGGTTTGTGTGGAGATGTAATATCCGAAACAAACCCAAAGTAGAATATTGGCACGTGTTCGAGGAAACATTCACCGATTAAACCGTTATAAAGGAAATGTAGACATGTTGAGGTGTGTTTAAACACAAGAAAGTACAGACTGTTGACAAAAACCATGAACTCGATCGAATATTTTGTAGGTGCGTTTTACATGACATGTGAATTATACATATAGTAAAGCATGGACGTGCAAGTTATACAGCGATAATAATCAATACGATATATAATCAAGTTTTAAATTATTTATGTGCCTTCTTGACAACAGATATTAATTTTTATCAGCAGCTAAACAGTGCTGAGTTGTGATCTGTTTGCACTTTTCTCATCTGCCAAACACCTACCTCATGTTTTCCGATACTAAAAGTAAGGAGTTAGGCTTGTCTAATACTACAATGCTCGCAATTTACTTAACAAATAGAGCTTGGGTTGGGCATAAGTCAAAACAACAGTTAATAAAAAAAAAATTGACTTTGGAAGTCTAGATTCACATTATATTCTCTGAATAAAAGTGACGGCTGACACGACAACCATATCAATTAATATTTATACGACTCACAATTTGTACTTGTATACATTCACATTCTCTTCAAATAATTATCTTTAATTATTGAAATAACGTTACCAGTTTAGGAGTGTTGTGTTTTCGCCTATTTAAACCGACGTACAGTTATGCATCCTTCACACAAGTTTCATTTTCCCGATGCAAAATATTAAGGTTCTTATATGTCTTTTCAATAATGTTTATGTCTTTAGTTTAGTTCTTTGTCGGTTTTTGTTTCTACCCCTGTAATATCGTTTTTAGTTTTGGTGACCAATTTCCACTGCAATTCTTGTGGCATCCGTGGTGTTGTTCATGTAAGTAGAAACATGGAGATAAGAACTTTCGGTGGATAGTTGTCTTGTTGGAAATTATACCGCATCACCTTATTGTTGTATTGAGACAGCTGGTGTCATTTTATCTTTTCTTATTCTTAATACAGCCATCCTTGTGTTCTGCTTTCTAAAGGCCGGATTTTATCAGACGAACTGTAAACACACATATATCGAAACATTTCAACTTAATCGAAGGTTATTATAGAACAGTTTTCTGAACTGTATACATGGTTTATACCTTTTACCTGCCTTAGTTTTGATAAACTATTTCAAAATGTTTTTTTGGAAACGCACGTTAGATATGTAAGATGATCAAAAACAATCAAAATCATAATGATCATGTAAAAGATTAGTGGGATGATTTAATTGATCGGCATCACCTTCTTCTGGTTGTAATACTAATAATATGTCAGGTGACAGTCAAAATATAGATGATCTGAATCCACCATCATCATCATAGACACATCAACTATTATTGTCTTCAATGTTCTCTAAATGTTGTAATAAATTGGTGTCAGCCCAAGGAATATTATCAATACCAGAATGCAAGTTATACGAAAATATGTCACCATGATAGAGTTCACAACAATTATCACTAAAACTATCATTTTCAGTCAGTAAACAATTTGCATCCGGGAACGATAAATGTAACAAAACTATCTCATATGTATGACAAGATTATACTAGAGGGCTGTTCTAATTTAAACAAACTAAAAAAGTTAGGTCTAGCGCGTACGTTATTAGTTATCAAAGGCACCAGGCTAATAATGTAATATGTCACACTCGCGTTTCATTTCGTGTGTTAAAGGATACACGAAATATTCTTTATAGTTCTACTTTTGAGATAAAAAAAAACCCACATGTTTAACCCCGACGATTGTTTGTGCCTGTTCCAAGTGAGGAGCCTCTGGCCTTGGTAAGACATCTATCATAAAGTGGGTGATAGAAATAAAAGACGTCTTGACTATTTGATAGATGTATTAGAAAAGCATAGTAACACGTCAAGGTGACGTGACGTTACATAAAGCGCGGTACATAGTAAACGTCCAGTGTGCGGTATTTACGATATACTGGGGGCCGCACAAAAGTGAAATTACCAAAAAACATTGAATTTAAAACTATTAAGAAAATAAAATATCTGAAAACTTTAAGCATTTCTCAAATGAGTTAATGTCCATGAAAAACTAAATTGAATCTCGCTATTAACACATTTAAAGTCTTTTTATAATTCACTTAGTCCATTTCTTTATCTTCTCCATGGCAACCATTTTAGCTTTGCGACATGTTTTAATTGCACAGTCTGTATTGTCATCATCGCTATTCAAACTAACTTCAAGTGGGTACAGTTTTGTGATCGGACGCGATGTAAGTCCATTTTTGGTCCGTATGACGGCAGATCTTGCTAGTCCGTCTCCTCCTACGTTGAGTTTTTCGACAACGGCTAGTGTCCATTTGATCCTCGGCGAATCTTCATAGATTTGTACCACGTCTCCAATGGTGATCAGCTGTTTATTGTTTCCTGTATTGCGATGATATTCTCGTAGAGCTGTTAAATATTCGTGTTTCCATTTATACCAAAAACTTTGAATAATCTGTGATTTCATTTTAAACAGTTTATTCGTAGATTTATGTGTCATATCATTTAGTGAATGTTCCAATTCCTGATTCGTAGGGTAAGGTAGTGATGTAATTCTACGTCCGTAAAGTAAGTGGGACGGGGTGAGCGGTTCATCTAACGGGTCGGATGATACGTATGTTAAAGGTCTGTCGTTGAGTATAGCTTCAACTTCCGTAACAATGGTTCTTAATAGTTCAATCTGAATCAATGAACGCCCTAATACCTTTTTGATAGAGTCCTTCGTTAGTCCTATAAGCCTCTCCCAAAATCCACCATACCACGGGGCTCTTTTTGGTATAAACTTCCATGTAGTGCCGAAGTTGTTCAGTTTTTCTATAACAGCTGATGATCTTGTTAATTGCTTGGCGGCTGCGATGAATGTTGTTCCGTTGTCAGAAATCATAGTTTTTGGTAATGATTTTCTACTAGCAAATCTTCGAAACGCTAATATGAATGTTTCTTCAGATAAATTCATCACTACTTCTAAATGTACAGCACGAGTGTTTGCGCAAGTAAAGAGACAAATGTATACTTTACTGGTAAGTCCGTCTGTGGTTTTAACATTCAAGGCGCCAGTAAAATCTACCCCGGTTACTGTAAACGGGGGTGCCTCTGTTAGTCGGTCTTTAGGTAAAGGAGGTGGATCTGGAGCCGAATACGGTCGACCAGCAACTTTCTTGCAGATCACGCATTTATGTATAATGCTCTTGATAACTTGTCGTATCGATGGTATCCAATAGGTTTGGCGTAGTAATGTTACGGTACTCGATAATCCTGAATGAAAATGAGTTAAATGTGCGTCCATTATGATAAGTTGTGTCAATTTGTCCTTTGCGGGTAGCAATATCGGGAATTTTGTATTTTCTTCAAGAGGTGCATTATGAATGCGTCCGTCACAGCGAATTAATTTGTCTTGAGCTATGTATAATTTAAGTTGTTTGACAAGGTTGTGTTTTTTCCCCTCTCCTGTTTGCAAATCTTGAATGATTTCTGAATAATGCTTTTTCTGTATGTATATTATCCACGTTAAAGATGCGTTTTGTATTTCGATCGTGTTTAACATACCTGTGTGTATAGCTCGTTTTCTACAGTTGGTAATAAATCTTCTCACGTAAGCGGTAATTCGAAGAAGTTTCTTGAATGAGTTGAATCTATTCAAATCGATGACATTTCCGATCCCTTGTATCATGTGTATAGTAAATTTGTTCTGTGTAGCTTGTACGGTATCTACCGCGACTTCTTGGTGCGCAATAGTGGATAAGATTTGTGCTTCATCTCTGTTCCATTCTGGCCAATTATCTTCAAGTGTGAGCCAATCTGGGCCATGCATCCAAAGTCGGTTGTCTTTGAATTTATCAACGGTTATCCCTCTTGACAGTAAGTCAGCAGGATTTGACTCACTTGGACAGTATCGCCAAGTTAACTCTTCTGTTAGCTCTGTTATTTCCTTAACGCGGTTTGAAATGAACGGTTTTAAAGGTTTCTTTGAACTTAACCAGGTCAAAACTATCTGGCTATCACTCCATAAAACTGCACGGGTTATCTGCAAAGTGTTCCTTATGTGTGCTAAAAGTCTGCTTCCAATTACGGCAGCCATCAATTCTAATCTGGGTATTGTCAGTTGTTTCAGAGGTGCTACTCTGTTCTTTGCCATTATTAAAGAACTTTTTCCGTTTGCGACAATGTACGCGCATGCGCCGTAGGCTTTCATACTAGAGTCCGTGAATACATGTATAACGTTGTCGTTGTTTGTGTCTGAACTTTCATCAAAGTAATGTCGGGGTACAACTGTCTTTGTGGCTTCCTGTATATCCTTTCTGATATTCACCCATTCTGTGATCGTTGAGTCGGGTAGTAATTCGTCCCAGTTGAAGTTTTTCTCCCATATGTTCTGCATTAACATTTTACTGCGGACGGTTATAGGGCTTAGTATTCCTAGCGGGTCATAAATCCTTGATGATTGTCTTAGTACTTCGCGTTTTGTTATTAGTTCTGATGTATCTAGATTAGGCGTAACGAATCCTAATGTGTCACTGGCTGTATCCCATCGTAATCCTAAGATTTTAACTAGTTGATCTTTGTCCATAACGTTTTCGGTTCTTGCTAATACTTGTAGTAGTTGACTGTTCGAGGCCCATGAGCGCAAATTAAATCCTCCATCTGCAAATAAACTACGAACGAGTTTAAAGTATTTCAACAGTTCTTCTTCTGATTCAAAGCTTGATACAATGTTATCTACATATAAATCTTTGGTAAGTTTATCCGTGAAATCAACTGGATGGTTATTCAAGTGCTTTGATAATACGGCGTTCAATATAAATGGCGAGCATGTAGCACCAAATAGTACGGACTTGAATCTGTATGTTGTTAAATCGCTGTTTGGGTCTGTTGGTTTACTCAACCAGAAAAACCTAGTTACGTCCCGGTCCTCAATGTCCAGTCCAACATTTAGAAACGCCTTTTCGATGTCTGTAGATACTGCATACTTATTCAAGCGGAATCTGAGTAGTATGGCGGTGACTTCATTTAATTTAGGCGGTACATTCAGTAAGCAGTCATTCAAGCTAGCACTATCTGGTGTCTGTTTGCAACTACAATCATATACGATCCTGATTGGGGTCGTGACTGAATCCTTTTTTACTGGGTGATGTGGTATGTAATGCAGCTTGATATTTTGATTGATTTCTTCGTTATCAACTCTCTCAATGAACCCTCGCTTTTCCTGCTCATCAATTATTTCTCCGTATTTTAAAAGTAATTTTGGTTCCTTTTGTAAACGTTTAATGACACTCTCAGTCCTTCTGAAAGCAACAGCTTTGTTTGTTGGTAGCGGTGGATGTTCTGCTTTCCACGGAAGTTTGGCTATATACCTGTTGTTATTGAAAGATATTGCTGTTTCTTCGTACATTTTCTGAAATTCGTCGTTTTCAGTATTTCCGGTCTTATCTTCAACTCCAAGCGATTCAATCTCCCAGAATTTCTCTAGGTTTAATTCCTCTGTCTTGTGTGATACTATAACATTAAGAATAGAGCTCCTACTTGTAGTACATGTACTTGTCATTGTTGGTCCTGATAGGAGGTATCCAAGCTTGGATTCAACGGCGGTTGGTCCTTCACCTCTAATAATGTCATCTCCAACTATACTCCAATAATAATCTGCTCCGATTAGTATTTCAATTTCGAACATGTCATCGTCCGAAACAGGATGTGCTAATTTTAGTCCTCGTAAGTGTCTCATGTTAGTAACGGATCTCACGTGAATTTGTAGTGGCATTGCAATTTCAGGAATAATTAGTACATTTAGTGGTATATTTTCGCCTTCATCTGTTTGAATATAAACTGTTGCCGATTTCATGTGTCTTACTTGTCTATTTTGTTCTCCGAAACCGGAAAGGTGCACTACTTCGTTTCCGCTTGAAACTAAATCCAATTTCTCTGCAAGTGTCTCTGTTATGAAGGACCTCTGCGCACCTTCATCTAACAAAATATTGGCTTCTGCACTTTGTTTTCTCGAACTAACAGTAGCGACGGCTGTCTTTAACAGTACATTTGTAGTTCTTTGTGTTAGGGACGAATGTAATACCGTATTTTCGGTTTCATTGGCTGGCGGTTTGCTCGATTTCTCAGATTTCTCATCATTACTACATATACTAGTGTGATGACGTTTGTTACAATTTCGGCAGTTACTTTTTGATTTACAATCAGCTAGTTTGTGGTGACCTAGGCAGTTGAAACACAATCGTTCACTCTTCACTATATTCATCCGCGCGTTAGCGGTTGTGACTTTAGTGCAGTTGACGGGTGTGTGTCCAATTTCGTGACAAAATGCGCATTGCTTTGTGTTTATCTTTTTATCCGAATACGACCTTTCGTTCTTGTTGAATGACGATTTTGTACGTGATTTTGCGTTGGTCAAGAATGTAGCAGTAGCGAGTGGGCTTTCCACTTTTTCCGGTAATTTGCCGGCTTCCATAATATTAAGTTCTTCGAGAAGCGCTTTGCGTAAATCATGTAAGGTCCAGTTTGTGGATCTGTGTTCTCGTGCTAAGTGTTGACGTATCTCTGCGGGTAATTTATTTAAAATTACAGGGACAAGAAGTGATCCATAAGTATCGTCTGTCTGTCCGAGTGACTCGAGACCTCTTACATACGTTTCTGTCTTATCATAGTAGTTACGGAGACTAGTAATTGTATTAATTGGAGCCTGTAAATCAAGTAAGGCCTGCATGTAGGTTTGGACGATTTTATGAGTTTGTCCGTATCTTTCCTGGAGTAATGAAATTGCTTTGTCGTAATTTGTGTTCGTCATGGAAAACCCTGCTATAGTTTGTAATGCTTCGCTTTGTAGAAGGGACTTTAGGTAGTTGAATTTTTGTGCATCACTCAGTGTAGGATTAGTGTGGATCGCGGTTTCATAGGAGTCCCAAAACGATTGCCAGTCTAGTATATCTCCGGTAAATATAGGTAAATTTAACTTTGGTAGCTTGTGATACTCGCTGTTTGCGCTAGACGATGCGCGTGAATTTGAGCTATGCGTATATTGTTGGTTTGCAGATGTTGAAGGTTGACTAATAAATGTAGATGGAACTGATTGTATAAAATTATCGGCGTGAGGGTTCAAATTCGATGAAATAGGTTCATTTGCGGGAAAACTCTGATTTTGAACTGACTTTGACAATTTTGTTATTTGCCGTAATTTATATTCTAAATTGAACATGTACTCATCTGATTCCTGTATTTCCACTGCTACATCTTCATCCGAAGTTTGCTCCAAGATCTTCTCATTGATGTTCTCTAAAGTTCTTTTCTTCTGAGTGACTACTTCTAATAATGTTGAAATTTCCTCATAATCCGCTTCGGAACTTTGTTGAATTTCTTCAAATTTCTTCAGGAGTTTCGTTACTGCACCTTTGTGTCCCGCTCGTACGGCTTTCATCTTCGTATCCATTTTCCCTTTTGGTTACGGCACCATAATATCATAAAGTGGGTGATAGAAATAAAAGACGTCTTGACTATTTGATAGATGTATTAGAAAAGCATAGTAACACGTCAAGGTGACGTGACGTTACATAAAGCGCGGTACATAGTAAACGTCCAGTGTGCGGTATTTACGATAACATCTTTAACGTAGTTTCTTTTGCATATTTCGGCGTTTAGTAAGACGTCCCTTGATCATTGAACTAGTACATTTTTTTATAAGGGGCTAGCTGAAGCACACCTCCGTGTGCGGGATTTTCTCGCTGTATTGAAGACTCATTGACGGCCTTTTCTGCACTTTGTCGGATTGTTGTCTCTTTGACATATTCCCCATGCTCATTTTCAATTATATACACGAATTTGAGTCAAATCAGTGAACAGGAAACGCTCCTTTAAGGTTTTGCATTCTTGAAATTAATGTATATACATGTAAGTGACCAAAACAGCATTTTGTTTTTTTGTCAAACAAAAAGTCTAATCGACACACTTTATTTATAATGCACCATGACGTATAGATATATACGAAAGTTACTATACATGTTATCATTAAGTGTACGTACATTTGTTTGCTGTATCATTTAGTTTTGATTATTTTTTCTCTTAATTTATGTTTGTTTTTTAAGTCAAAATCTAAGCAAATACCTATCTGCTGTATCATTTAGTTTTGATTATTTTTTCTCTTAATTTATGTTTGTTTTTTAAGTCAAAATCTAAGCAAATACCTATCTAACATCAAATACACATTAAAACGAATTAGCTATTTGCTTCCTTTAGATATCTCATCCATCGACTGATTCTGTCTACATTATTGCAAAGTATAAGGTAGGTGTTTAGCCTTTTTGTGTATCCGATGATATAAGTAATTTTGACACACGATACGACATTCGTGATTAACAGTACTGTTGTTATTGATATGCGGGTATGCTATTAGTTTTGATGTCACAATTAAAGCGCAATGTAAGAAAGTCCATGCACTAAAGTTTAGTTGAAGTACATAAGATACAGTGCAATTACAAAACAAGAAATAACCGTAACCTTACAAGACAATCTTAAAAGTCAATGGATAATATATGCAAGCAGTACTCAGGACAATCTGTTCAATCAGTCTAAAATGTGAATTATCAATAATAAAATGGCATATTACTGTATGATATAGAAGTATGGAGGGAAAAACAAATACGGGTACATGTATAAGTTATGTATAAAAATGTTCAGAAACTACAACGTTTACTCTCACGGTTGTATGAGCTTCATTTGTGCCTAGCATTGTGGCATTTACTGAAAAGATGATGTATTGTACTTTGTTAATTATGCCTTAACGCCTTAAAAGTACTGATAGCCTTCTGCAAAATGTAAACAACAAGAAAAAAAACCCAAAAAACAAATTACAGAACTCTCTCAAACCGTTGTCTAAAATACTTAGTTGGCTGTCTCGAGCTCTTCAGCATCAAATCAATTCCTTAGTCGTGTAAATATATTTGAATTATGTAACCAGATCGTATGTTGTCATCAGCTTATCAATCAAAATTGTATTTATGTAAATGCAAGTTAAAACTTCAATCACTGAAGAACTACACTAGAGACCCATATTTGCGTAAATTGTCTTCGGCCGTAATTTTGAGACGGCTTCGTTTCATACTTCTGAGATGGACTTTCAAATATAGACTTATTTTCCTATTAGACATTTATGATAGGGGTATTCAAATGAATATCATCTTTACTTTCCAATTAAAGCATTTGGGCTTTTTTCCAGATTGTATTTGCACAAAAGTCACAAAAAAAAAACAAAAGTTCAGTTTGAGGCCAAATTTTCCTTATATGAATTTCGTTTGCAAAATTAAATATTTGATCTTGACAACACATGGCGGTTTATTTGAAGATGTATGCCATTCATTTGTAACACAAGCATAATCAGTTAGTAAATTCAGCATACATGTACATGTATCCAGTGGAAACGAAAATTTGCTAACAAGAGTACCAACTTGACACACAAATGTTCTGAAGTAGTCGTGGCCAAGTAGTTATCAAAGGTACCATGCATGTTTATAATTTGATACGACAGACGCGCGTTTTGTCTACATAAGACTCATCGATATCAGTGACGCTTAAAAACATGTCCAGTATAATAATTTAACCGGAACTCCTAATATGAGACTATTGTTTTCCTCAAATCAGATTAATCACTTCATTAACATTACTATCAAAGTATGTAAGTGAGACTAATATAATAACATTGTAATTATAACACAGACCTACAAAGGAAACAACAATAGTTCAATCTTCATTCACTTTGTTAAATAACGTTCAATTTACAGTGCCAAATCAACACCAAAAATAACAATTCAGAAAAAAACCAGGAACATCTAAATAGCGTTTTCTATTTCAGTATGTCCTTGTTAAGTTTCGTATGTTTTTCCTCGGTATGTTGTTTTCTTTGTCAAATGACAATGCGACACTAAATATATATTCAGTCGGCTAATAGTAAATGTTCTGTTATGTTCTTCAGTTCATTGTCAATTGTTTTTCAAAGAACATATCTCCACCTATATAACATGACTATTTATACATGTATTTGTATCTCAATCTCAATAAACTGAAACACTTTTTGACCCTATTTGCGCTTTCAAATCCTAACGAAATGTCCCTTTATTTTTGTCATTCGGGATGTATTACTGATGTTCCTATAAATGTCAAGAAGGACCCTAGAGTTTCTGTGTCACGTTGTCTATTGTGGAGAGTTGTCTCATTGACAATCATACCACATCTTCTTTTATATATATATATATATATATAACTATATTAATGCAACTTGTAAAAATACTAATTATAGTACTATAAAACCATTCTCTTGTAGACGATTCTCGCACAAGTACAAAATTTCATTCCTGGTATCTATGATGATTTTATGTACAGTTTTCATAAAAATATTTGTCTATTGATATTAACAGTCGTAATTTCACTGCATCAGATGCACATATCGACAATTAATGTCTCCTCAGTAATGCTCGAACCATAAACTTTTAAAATTAAAAACCTGGTATTATAAAACTATAGCTTGACATATCTTATACAATACTCTAATAGGACAACTGTGCATGCGATATTATTATATTTTAAACATTTCCGAAAACAGACAAACAGACAAACACACGATTCGGAGTGACTTTGTTGCTGTCCTCATCTTCAAATACTTGAAACGGTATATGTAAGGAACAACTGTGCATGCGATATAATAATATTTTAAATATTTCCGAAAACAGTCAACACACGATTCGAAGTGACTTTGTTGCTGTCCTCATCTTCAAATACCCGAAACGGTATATGTAAGGAAATCATGATAATATAAGAGATATACATTGAACGAATAACTGCTAGAAAACGTCCTAAATTGAGCAGCGTTTGACATGTACAGCTATCATTCTGCCTTCTTCTAATTATTAAAAGTGAGAGAAAAAAACCAATAATTCCTCAGATTTCTCTCCTATCGCTACCATTTGTTTTTATAAAGTTTAAACATTTCCCTTATCTGAGATGAATAGTCAAATCTTATAACATTCCCAAGTCACACACACTTTGAGATAATTAGTGGGTATAATCACTTAGCTTATTGACCAGTGGGATATCAAATGTCATACCATCGTTATCAAGAAATTCATTTTTCTGACAAATCATTGCCATCACGATCAAATGACTGAGAGTCAATATGTTTTATTACATCGGGGATTATACATAGATATGAATATTCCTTATTCATTATAAATATAATTATAGTGTTCAATTAACCGAACTACGACCTCCATATGGTGAAGTGATAATGTTTGACAATAATAATGTACTGACCAAAGATGATTTTATGGCCGTCGGTTGCCAGAGGTCATGAACGGCGGACTTTATAGGCTGCACCAGTACCGATAAACTTGATTTATTATTATTTAATTTAGAACATTAATCCATTTCTTCATTTACACTTCAAACGTAGTTTTTCATGTTGATTTTGGACATCTGTTGCCACGGTTCAATTCAGCACACTATTAATTCATAATTTCATTACATTTTAGTTTTATTTCAATTTTGATTATCTATTATATTTTGAAGATTTGATTTATAATTTTAATTTACGGTTACCCAAAGACCCTTTGTTCATGGGTTGGTAACCGACAGAAGCCGTGATCTTACTTCGCCAATAAATATATATTATTTTAACATGTGTTATCTCTTATAATTATAGTGTTCTTTCTGAACTCTTAAAAACATTATGACTATCTTTATTTTACATACAGTTATATGTTAATTATTGAGAAATTGTCTGTTGGTCATTGAATTGACCAAAATGATCACTTACAAGTGTTTTTACTTTTTACAGTTGAATATTCCCTACATCTGTTCTGTGGTGAGCATTTCAAACATCCAACAACTAAACAATATTTCACTCATTCCATTGCATACGATTTATTATAAACGTCATTTGGAAATATGTGGTACGCAAATAAATCATGTTCATGTTTATACTGAAATGACCTATTTTTTACTGTTCTGAGATTGGAAAATTTATATTTTCATTTCACTATTGTATCCAACGGTATGCAGGTGTTATAATTGACCCTATTAGCGGGAGGTATTATTGTATTGAATTTCATGCACAATTCTGTTTTTAGCATTGGAATGATTTATATTTGTTAATTGATTATTATATTCTCCTTTTTTTCATAAATAATTCAAAATGACATAAAAATCTTTCAACCATTTTTTCTTCATTAACAGCTTTATATACTGATAGTGATAATCGACATATTTAAACACAAACAGTCAATAAGTATACCAGTTAGTACTACATTATCTGTCACAACGTGAATTATACCAGTTAGTACTACATTATCTGTCACAACGTGAATTATACCAGTTAGTACTACATTATCTGTCACAATGTGAATTATACCAGTTAGTACTACATTATCTGTCACAACGTGAATTTGTCTGATTATTTTCTTCATTACATGACAAAAAATTACTTCCTATATCTCCAATATAATAGACAGTGTCTCGCATAATTGTCACCCACTCGAATCTCTATCATGTCAATGTAAAGTTTTGCATTACCACTATTATTAAATGAAATTGTAATGGATGAAAATGGAAAATATATCGGAAAGGTAATGCTAACAGGAACTGACATGGGCGTAAACCAGTCAGTCATAAAAACAGTTAATTGATAACATTTTTGAAGAAACACGTCTGATGTTTTGCTTTCTTTAAGTATTTGATGTTATTAAGCACTTATCAAAGTGTAGTTCTCTTTTGATCATTTTGTGTGATTAATTTTTCATATTATATACCCGCTTGATGTAGAAATTGATCGTCAAAAGCAATGTAAACATCAACGTCGTCATACACAGAATGGTGATAAACAGATTATCAATGGTCATTCCAACACGATGATGTTCCCCGTCACATCTCATCTAACTTATGTCGACATTTGATGAATAAGGATAAAAAAGGATTGAAACTGATAAATACCGTCAATTATGAAAAGAATTGTAATGGGTAAAATTATTTTATACCACAATAGATATTCCAACTAGGTCTGAAGTTAGACAAATAATGTGGTAGGACAATTGACAACTAACTTGTATCTGCTGTTTCTTTTTCTTTATCATGCGAAATATCTGATTGTTGGTTGATGTGAAACTTTGTCGAACGTAAACTAATGTTCAGGTTTCACAAATTTTTGATTTTTTACAACGCATGCATCTTGCCTACACTTCCATTTACACATGGCCTTATTTGAAGTGTCTTTTTAGGTAAGGATAATATGTTCATTTTCTGTGGATGTAAAGAGGCATACTTATTGACACTCGTACCACATCTTCTTATATCTATTTATTAATATTTTATTATAAACATAAAAAATATAAAACCAGTGATATAAAATTTTATGCAGGCATATGTATTTTAACAACCTTGTCAAATGTGATACAAAGGCATGACCATTCATAAAAATGACGAAAAACAATTAAAATTAGTTTAATGCTTCCGTTTAGTTTCTTTGATCGCTTGCAGTACAACGAATGTATATATATATATATATACTGACATATTCTAGAATACGAAGTCATCATTACAGTGAGAAAACCAATAAAGATAAAAAGGCAACTTATATAATATTAGATCAATATACTAGTAAAAAAAGAAAAAAATACGCATGTTTTAAATACAGGTTAAATTGTATTTTGTTTGATATTTTACGAACATACCCTTATCCGCAAACTTACTAATTACCATAGAGTGGTAAAAAATAGTATATATGATTCAGGTGCCTGTAGAACGAACGGGGTCAAAACATAACCTATACCTGCAGATGGTAAATTGAATCCCTAATATTATATTGGTAGATGATTGTCTAACTATGGAAATGCAAAAACATAATGTGTATTAGGTCACGTCTTTTGATTCCGTTTTTGATATTATATTACATGTATGCAATAACATTATGACGCTAAACCAATTACAGAGAGCAAAGTATTTGGTACATGCAAATATTTGTAAAAATATTAAGAAAACAAATGAAAGGTTAAAAGAAACCAAAACACTATAATTTATTTATAAACGTTTCACTTTGTTTCGTACGTGCTGTTTTCATTGAGATTGTAAGCGTTGCATTCAGAGTAGTTGATTGGTTTGATTGGAGCACACTGCACATAAAAAAAACCAGTACTATTATTGTGCTGTTAAAAATCTAGAATTAGATTATACATGTTTCGAATCACTATAACTATTGGTGTGCAATTTACATGTATATACCTTCATTAATAAATTATCAATACAAAAGTGTTTATTTCTACTTCCAATAACTTGTAAATTTTGGGTGAAGTAAACATTTTGAAATTGTTATTTTGAAAATAGGTCTAAACGCTCATTGCATTAAACATAACTGTTTTGTTGATAATAAAGCGTATTCTAAATTGTCTGTTCACTAAGCATTTCTGAAAGTAAAATACACTATCTTATCACATTTAACCTAAATGTGGTGTTAACTTTTTTTACAAAATGTTTTTATGGCCCCTTGAAAAACAGGGTTAAAACATACCAGAGGAAAATCAATTGACAACGCCATGGCTAAAATGGAAAAAGACAAACAGACACACAACAGTACCAAGAAATCCTGCTTCACATGTATTGGCGTCGTTTTGATATGTTAGTACAACCCCGGTATTTATTCTAACTCGTAGGTCCCATATAAAAAAAAGGGACGGGATGGTAGTAAAAATATCTGATAAAATCTGTGAAACGGATATTCAATATCGGTCAACCAACTCGTGATTGTGTCCCTAAAACTGCCGATCGTCTATCTGTCTGTCGTTCCGTTTATCTTTCTGCCCGTCTATTAATATATAATGTAACCGCAAAACTGCCAAAAGTATAGACAGGATGATAGTTGTTGAAAATAATATGTAGATGTGTATATAATATTTGAATAATTGATTAGGGAGAAAAAACATCAATTGTATCATAAAATTTATTAAACTTCTTGAGAATTTTTTGCTAATAAAGGCATAATATACTACTGCAAATTGATTGCATCTTTTTTATGATCATAAAAAAATAGATTCCTATACGCAGGAATCGGATGACATTTTGCATAATCGTGGTGCATAATATATAATGTTCATATCTATATCATTTTGATTGGTAAGACATTTGTACGTTTAATGTGGGACAAAATGAAACATTTTGGGAATTTACTCATCATAGATCAGAGTAAGTGTGGTAATAACTCGCATTAGAAACACATTTCAAAGAAACCTACTGAACAACAAATCGTTTTTTGTAGCAACATCAATAAACAAATATTCATTCACACGTTTACAGACGAAAAGTTATATAATATCCTACGATTCTTGTTAATATTCTAATTCGCCAAGTTCTGTCGCCGTTTCATGTAAATTACTCACAAATAACAATTATATTCTGTGTAATCGAACATTGTCACATTAGTTATGAATTCCTTATCTAACAAACACAGCTTTGTGTAGGTTTAGTTTTTGACATTGATTGAGAATGCACATTTTCAAGCTGACTTTTCAGCTTTTTACAAATGTCTGTTCATGATGTTGTGAAAACTTGTTGCCCCATTGCAACATCTTTTACAAAATATAACTGTTTTGTTTAATTTTTGAAAAATATAATATTGGAGTTTTTAAAGGGAAACGCTTATGTGCCAAAATTCAAAATTTGTAAAGTAGTTGTTATATTAAGGTCAATATGTATGATCAGGGAATATGTAGAATTGCTAAAACCATAATTGATAATATACCATATTTACATAACCATTAAACATTTTCATAATTGTAATAACAAATTTGCTTTTATAATTTCATGAATTATCAATAATACAAAGATATTTTATTTGAGAAAAAAATTCTATATGGACAAAAAAATCATATGTCTTTCTATTTTTTTAATGTTTTAAACTGAACGAAACTAATACAAACACAGATAGAATCAGTACTTGACAGATTGATGAAAAAGTGCAGGGAGGAAAAATTTGATATAAAATGTTGATACCGATTCTGTATTTTCATCGCTAAAAAAGGAGACTCTAAAGTGTAATAGCCTTCGTTCACCATTATGTACTATGAATGTCCGTTACTATAGTTATGCACTATGAATGTCTTTTGCTATAGTTATGTACTATGAATGTCCGTTGCTGTAGTTATGCATTATGAATGTCCGTTGCTATAGTTATGTACTTTGAATGTCCGTTGCTATAGTTATGCACTATGAATGTCCGTAAATATAGTTATGCACTACTAATGTTCGTAACTACTGTAATGCAAATATGTCTAACCAAAGTTAACAAAATATAATAATTTGACGTTGTCATTCATATCTAATTGTTAAGAGGTCTTCTACAAACTATAAAGATGTCGTACATCTACCTATCTTTTTTTTAACGTGTTTTGAACGATGTATTGTTTGTTGATTGTCAAAGTATGGCTTTATTTGGTAACCCGTGCAATATTAAGTATGCCATTGGTATTTTGACACAATCTGATATTCTGAAGGAGATTAAACGTTAAAAGATAAACAACCATATTTACCATTATTGCTTCTTCCGTGTTTTCAAGTGCAATCGAAGGTTCAATTTGGTTTACTTTGAGTTGTTCATGTAAAATAGTTACGTGTTATATTTTCAATTGTTATCACTATATTTCCCATTACGTTTAGAATTGTTATCACAAGATTTTCCACTTGTTTGACATATAAACGATAAATACAATTTCTTTTAATATTTTCAATTTTGATTTCTATTAAAATAATGATTTATATGAAATATCATTTAAGTTTGATAATTGCCTCTGTTATTTTGTTACATCGGGATGGGTTGAATATTAAATGTAGTCATTATATTTGTCAAGGACATTAGAAACGCAATTTTGTAGCAAATAATTCTTTAATGTGAGCTTATCCCATGAAAAAGTAGGTCGAACTAAAACTAGTAAAGGTTTGTTCATTGATAATTTTAAACTAAATACATTTAGTGATTAAGTGGTGTCGTCCTAATCTTGAAAACTGATAATTGAAATAAACTCATGCATAATAAATTTTAAATCTGAGTTATTTTGATTTAAGGATTCACTCGTTACATGTGTACATGTAATTCGCGGGGCCGTTGCTTAAATAAATAAATGGAAAACGTAATCGTGAAACTGATACATTTACATATGCATATGTTTTTGGTGATACACACGTCAAAAACAACAACACTATTACAGAAAGTCTTCCAACAAAAATTTGCATAATTATGTTTGCAGCAAGCTTGCCAAACTTCATTTGCATGGTAAAATGGTTGCGGAAAGTTTGCAGCCAACGTTTGCTGCAAGCATGCTGCAATGTTTGCTGCAAACTTGCGGCAAATGTTTGCCGCAGGGCTTATTTTTCGGTAAGGGTACCGCACGTGACTTATTCCTGATTGTGACTGTTTTGCTGAGTGTGGATTCGCATTGCTATAAGACGTGTCATGGTACTATCCCAAATTCATGTATTTAGTTTTTATGTTATATTGTTATTCTTATCAGATTTCGTTAAATGTCTGAACGTTTGTAGTTGTAAATCTTATTTTTGTCTGTTGTATTCATGAGTTATGGTAAAGATAATTAATCGTCTAGTTCATTTATTAGATTTTAGTTTGGATCAACGGAATTTATACCATATATTTGGTTTACAGTTTGATTCACAAGAAACCCCGACATAGCTATATAATACAATTAATTATCTAATTACTACCACACTTTGATATTAATTAGTATTGTAATTTTCAATTATTCAAAATAATCTTAATTCTATCTTATTTTTGTTAAAACATTTTTAGAAATTCAAACACGTCACGTAACTTTAGAAAATCAAGTATGACGTCACTGCGTTGATTGCTTTGGCTAACTCGGCTGTGTATTTTCATGCGCTAGTTTATGTTGTTTTATGTTATGTATCCGTTTTTATTCTGTAGTAAGTCACCACTTCAGTTTTATCATGTATATCTAGTATATAGTCATTTTATAAAATTGTCTGTTTGCAAAAGTATGAATTATTCTAGATAATAAGGATGTTCTTAACCCAGGCAGAAAACCATAGCCGTATTGGTCGCAACGTTTTGGAACTGTTGGTCCTCTGTGCTCTTCAACTTTGTACTTTTTCGAACTTTTTTCATCTGAGCGTCACTTGTTTGTCTTTGATTATTAAATTTGTAATCTGGTACCTTTTTTTAGCTATTATCTGTGTGGTACTCTTTCTTATATGTTCTCCTTTTAATTTGTATTGTAGTCCTGTCATGTTATGTTGTCATTTTAATGTTATATTTATGTTATGTTTATTTTGATATAAAAACGGGAGATTTGGCATGCCACATAACCAGATTCAACCAACCATTTTGTTTCTCTAAATGTCCTGTACCAAGTCAGGAAAATGGTCACTGTTATATTATTGTACATTTCTGTGTGTGTTACATTTTAATGTTGTGTTTCTGTTGTGTCGTAATTCTCCTCACATATTTGATGCGTTTCCCTCAGTTTTAGTTTGTAACCCGAATTTGCTTTTTTCTCAATCGATTTATGAATTAACAGCGGTATACTACTGTTGCCTTTATGTTTATAAATAACGAATAAAGATAAACAAAATATATATTACAGAATGATTAAAAAGGAATACTCAATTGTTCATGATAGATTAAAGTTATCATAATATAATGCTGCACACTCCTACTATGACAATACAACTGAAAACCATACTTTTTTTAATTCTCGATTCTCCAGAATGTTTTTTAATTATTTTTTATTGAACGTCATACACATCTATTATTTTTTTTTACGATTCTTTTAGAAATACAGAAAACCTTAAGATTGATCAAAGCAACAAATCCCTCAAATGAAAAAAAATGAAATCAGTTAAACAAAGGGAACAGGGTTTGAAATTTTGACAATGTATATTGGATGTGTTCTGTCCTTTGGTCGATTTGTTGTCTTCTTGACACATTCCCAAAATCCATTTCTCAAAGCTGTTTCCTCTAAAAAGTTATTTTTAGTACATATGTATTTGAAGTTATTATCTGGTGTATACTTCAATTTTGCGTAAATACGTTCTTCTTAAGCAGTAATTTACGCATATTTAATAAACTAAATCGGACGCATCACCTGCATAGAAAATTGCTTTTAGATTTGATTAAAGAGATTGCATATTTTAAATTGTTCATTAAAAAAGCTGATCATTATATTTAAATGTAACAATAATCTAATATAATCAGCAGGTGCGTCAGTCTATCAATTATTGTTTAGCTTGAAATCATACACTTAATCACGATCTGTATATAACTACATTATAAAGGCACGCAAGATACCAATTATACATATATTTTGTCACAACACAGACACATTCTACAAGCAAATACAAATTTGTCGAAAGTATGCAAGGCTTACAAAATTATACACCTGATACATTTATCTGTGTTGACTTATAGGTAAAAGTAGTATTTAAGAATACTTTACTCCCTTAATATACATTGAAAGATACAAAAAAGAGTTCATTTTGATGTGTTAAGATGTACATTACATTCATGTTTTATTGTCTTTGCTGGACACTTATATATGATTGGTTTAACCTGACTAAATCATACTTATCAATATTGTACTGTACTGCTTTATAATGATGCTAAGTGGCTAAAAAACCAATATATCAATTAGCAATACGCAAAAAAAAAATCGCAAAATGCAATTTTCTTGATCAAAAGAAGACGCACGTAAACATGACTTGCATACAATTCATTGTAGTTGTATCTCGTTATTAACTTTCATGGACAATATATGTATATATGACGGCTCAATATAAAATTTGACATGAGAGAATATCTAAATATTAAACTGAAAACTGAAAAATTGAGCAACACTTTCAATTGAAAGAGGTTTTTGACGGAAGTTATGGCTACAACAGGCAAACCATATCAATAGCACATGCAATGCATAACAGTAAAACAAATTGCATCCGTAAAACAGGGAAGTGCATTAGCAAAACAACAGTCCTTTTAGTCCTTTTACCTTTTGGTTATAAGCTGACTCACGATTAGCCAACACTAAATATCGATTTCAGCACGCACTGTCAACCAGTCTAATAAAAATACAAAATGAATGAAACGTAAACGTATCTGTGTTATAGTTATTATCAAAAGGAAAATTTCGCTTAAGTATATTTCAAACAGCTACTTGTTGGGACAGTTTTAGAAAATTTGTTACATAAATTTACCATTGCACTAAATCAATTGAAAAAAAACCAATATGACTGGGTCATCCAGATTCATTTAATTTAAGTATTCAATTTTAACACATACTTTAAGTATAAGAAATACCTAACATTCTTTAAATTGAAGAATATTGTATTTTCCAAAATGAAAATTAGTATGACAGTGAGCTACCAAACAGCAATAGGCTAAGTAATTGCACAGATATGCCTGTTTTGTTGTTAGAAATAAGTGAATGATATATACACGGTACCATCAATGTCTTAAGTTGTTTTTCTATGCTCTAAATTATAGTATAATTATAGCTTAATGTTTAGGGATGAGCAGACGAAGATATAAATTCATCAGATTGTGAAAATGCATTATACATTCAGAGTTAAAACGATTTACGATATAATATATACATAGTCATTGAAAGAGATAATTGTTATCATATGTCTGCATCAATAGTCAATTGTTAAAGCCGATCAACAGTTCTAGATGAAGAATGATATACAAATGATGTCTAATGTGTAACAGTTCTAGATGAGGACTGATATATTGATGATGTCTAATGTGTAAATATTATTGTTTTTTAGTAAATAAAAAAGTAACAATTTAGGTGACAATGATTTAAAAATTGTTGATGGTTATATCCAATCCTAATTTATGATTATGTTCATTTAGTTCCTATTTTTGTAGATTGAACATATAAGTTAGTTTCATATGTGCAATGGAAATACTTTAATTAATAACAATACACTTTGTCGACGGAAACATCATATTATGAATTGAACAAACGTTTATTAAATATCATTTTTATTCATCACAAATAAAGAGATTCATTACATATACTTGCATTATTCAACTAAAAGAAGGATAGTTAGTATCTAGCAATAAAATGTTTTAATAAAGCTAACTTATAATGGTCCTTCCAATTTGTCCCTTTTACTGTTATTGTTGTTTGCAGTAACGTATCGCTCATTAATATTATTAAACATCCTTATCGTCGTAACACCAATTATCAAAATGAATAATATTATTACTTCTATAGGTGAATCTTGTCACTGTTCTCTCATGTATATATTGCTTGGTTTTATTATTATTATTTTTGTCTTTTATTGGTATTTATTCATTATTTTGCAATAAATTGTCTTCATGAATAAAATGTGTAATATCAAAAATTTACTATAAAGGACAATAACTCCTTAAGGGGTTAACTGACCATATCATACAGTCTATATATTAATCGTCATTTTCATATTAAGATCAGGCAGTTTTGTGATTGCATTTCATAAACGTTTTATTTTGACAGAAAGGGAAAGCGACGGAAGTGGATATAGTATCAGTATAATTGTAAATGGTTTTTGGCATTAAACAACTAGGTCCTTCTCTTTCATTGGAAAGGAACACCAACACTATAGTTATGATATAAGATGTATCTTATTATATATTTTACTATATTGAGTATGATAATTGAATATACATATTTAAGATCACTGAATGTATAAGAACGTGCAATTTTATACTCTATTGATTGTTCCTGACAAAGTTAAATCCAAAAGTGCCTTTCGGACGCACGAAATTTACAATGTTCGTCTTCAATTTAAATCCAAATAGAGGAAGAATTCATGAAAAGTGAGCAAGTAAACAAAAATTAAAAAAATATTTGAAAGTGATAAACATGTTTCTGTGCTTAAGATAGTTAAGCAATGTACAAAAATACCAGCCGCTTGTTTGATGCCTTTTTGTCTAACTGTCTTTCTCTGAAGCACAAGTGACTATTTGCCCATGTGATCCTAGATAAAAACAACTTCGAAAAAACACAGTTTTGACAATATTTGATTTCATTTTTTCGTTCACATCTAAAGTTTGCAGTAATCATTTGGACAAAGACTGTTTAATAACACTGTTTTATATAAACACTAAACAGGAATTTTATAGTTGTCCAAAATGTAAATTCAAAATCATCTGCTCCATTACAAATGTATAAACACAGTTTTTCTTTAAAAGACCCAAGACGGAAGAAGTATCTTCAACCGTCTATATTAAATTTAAAACAACTTTTATAGACTATAAACTACATTTTTTTCTCAGATTTACATATAATTGTTTATAAATGTGTCTTTTTTTGGGCTGGATTTTGTTCACACGATAACTCTTGATAGTGCGTGTGAAGGTTTAAGAATGCCTTCCATATATATTTTTCACATCTAATTTAAAATCAGTTCAATTGGTATCATAAATGATATAAAATGAATTGAAAAACCTGTCCGTGTATATCTTTTACTGTTTTATCATATCATTGTGTTCTTTGTTACTAGAATATTGTGTATTATTGAAACAGTCGCAATCTTTCAACATGTTCAAGATTTTAATTTAACTTGATAGAAATTGTAGAAGATTTTTAAGACAAAAATAAATAATTCATTGTGTTCGTATTCCATGATTGACTGGTTACCATACTACGTGTAACATATACGCTGTAGGAAAAACATTCTTTTTTTTTTCATTCTCAACAAGAGACATTATACAGTTTCAATGGTTATTCCAACTCCATCCTATTATGTTATTTTTATATTTTCAATTTCTGGGTCAACATTTGAAATATGTTTTATTAGAGACGAAAATCACAGTACTGACTTTTCTTTCATATGTATAATTGATAGAGTGACGCTGATCGAAATCATTTTACCAGTTTTAATCGGAAATGATATCCTTTACAACCGATTCTCTGTTTCGCTTTACTTGTTGATAAACTTGAAATAATTTTTTTTAATATTTCCTTCAGTTTTGATGTTTAACATAATCTTTGCATTAGCTTTGAGCTAGTTTTGTATGTTAATATTGAAAGCATGTAAACATATGTGGATCTTTGAATGATGTATATAGAGTATATGTCTTGACCATAACATATATCTGTAATTAATCGTCATTAGTGAAATGGTTTACTTTGGATGGACATAGAAATGCTATAGTCAATTAAAGATTGATTATTGATCGCAATTATTTATTTTCATGTAAAAAAACATCTTAAAACAAAATGAAGTAGCAATATAAATACGATATGTAAATAATTGATATCATACTAAAGGTTTCTCAACCTAAACCGTTATATTTTGAGATGAATATAAAATACTAGGACCCTCGTATCTCTCATTAAGATATAATGTGAGGGTCAGAGAACTGACTGATCTTCAACTTTGTACTTGTTTGGCTTCATAGCTATTTTGATCTGAGCGTCACTAATGAGTCTTATGTAGCTGAAACGCGCGTCTGGCGTATAAAATTATAATCCTGGTACTGTTGATAACTATTTACACCATTGGATCGATGCCACTGCTGGAAGACGTTTCGTCCCCGAGGGTATCACCTGCCCAGTAGTCAGCATGTCGGTGTTGACATGAATATCACTTATATGGTCATTTTAATAAATTTCTTGTTGACAAAACTTTGAATTTTTCGAAACCCATTGTTTATGATTTGTTTCATTGTTTGGAGTTTTCTTCTCCGTTTTGCTTGATGTGAAATCTTGGGCTTACAAATCAAATTGATATTTAAAATATCAGCTGAAATTTGGCTGATAAAAAATGTATATGAGTCTATTTTTGTGGACCCATTAGTAACATATATTTTAAAATAAGTATAATACGTGGAATATTTCACTGACTAAAATGTAAGACTCGATTTCTTGTCATTTGATTTTAATAGTGACTCTCAAAACAGAAATACTGACGGGTTTTGCTGTGAATATAAATCTAAAAACAACAAAATATACGATATGAGCAGGTGAAATTATTTAATGCTTGACCAATCTTTGTAAAGGTAATTGTGGTATACGACCCGAACTGTTACCTCTCGCACGCTGATTAGCCTGGCATAGAGATAATTATTTGTGTGCTTAATTCTTATAAAATATGTGTAGTGCTATGGGATCTGTTGTTTGTTTAATCATGTCAATATTACTGATTGTAACTATATAATTATGATTTTAAGTGAAATTTGATATATTTCCTTTTTTTTTGTAGTATATTGCCATTACTAAAGAATAAAAAGTAAAAAAAAAAAATGAAAAGTCAATCAGTGGATATCCTTTGAAAATCATCAGCATATTAATCAGCCGATTGAACAGCAATATCTATAATGATAAGTTAGTAATAAAGTTCAAATTATTTTCGAAATGCAAAATAAAGGAACAATGCGACGTTACCGACTAAGTAATATGATTATCATAAAAGTATTTTAGCGCCAAATACGTAGTCAATATTTCACAGCCAATATTGTGAATAAATCTAATATTTGCAATTGATAGAGGGAAAATGACGAGTGTGAATAGTTATGATGGAATGAAGTATTTTGTAAAAAAGACATGCTGATTTGTATATGTCAAATAAGATATACTACAAAATATATAGCACTATATCATTTTTTATGTTGTGTCAATCATGTGATTTATGCGTTGTATTGTCGTACGATTCTCACGGGAGTTGCGTTATTGTACGACAAGGTAAAGACATAGTTAATTATTCAGTACTCCCTGGCTTTGATATGTCGTATTGTATTCGTTATAAATAAAGGCAACAGTAGTATACCGCTGTTCGAAATTCATAAATTGATTGAGAAGAAAACAAATCCGGGTTACAAACTAAAACTGAGGTTTTAAATATAAGATGAAAACTACGACACAACAGAAACACAACAATAATGTGTAGCACACACAAAAACGAACTATAATATAACAATGTCCATTTTCCTGAGTCGGTACAGGACGTTTTAAGAACAAAATGGTGAACCTGATTTTGTGGCATGCCAAACCTACCGCTGTTATGGCAATGTTGAATATAAAATTAAAATGACAAAATTACACGAAGGACCACAATACAAATAAATTCGAGAACACATATGACAGAGAAACACTCGAACAATAGCTAACAAAAGGTACCAGGTATTATATGCAACCGGCGACGCCAAGAAGAAAAAAGTCCGAAAGCAATAGCAAGTACAAAGTTGAAGTGCAATGAGGACCAACAGTTAAAAAAAAAAGTTGTGCCTTATACAGTAAGGGTTTTATGCCTGGGATAAGAACATCCTTATTATTTAGAATAGTATTCATACTTTTGCATACAGTAAATTGTATAAAATGACTATATATTAGATGTACATGATACAACCGAAGTGGTGACTAACTACAACATAAAAACAGACCCATTACATTAAACAACCTAAACCAGCACATAAACATATAGCTTTGTTAACCAAAGCCATCAACGCACAAAGTGACTTCGCATTTGAATTTCTAATATTAAAATTCCCAAAAATAAGATAGAATTAGGATAGAATTCAAGATTAGATTTGTAATGTTGATATAACATTTATTAATAACAATGAAAATTGCAATAATAATTCATATCAAATAGTGGTAGTAATTAGATAATTAATTGTATTATCTAGCTATGTCGGTATTTCTTCTAAATCAAACTGTAAAACAAATATATCGTATAAATTTCGTTGACCCAAACTCAAATCTAATAAATAAACTTGGTGATTAATTATCTTTACCGTAACACACGAATACAACAGAAAAAAAAAATAGATTTACAACTACAGACATTTTACAAAATCCGATGAGATTAACAAATATAACATAAAAAATAAATACTGAATTTGGGATAGAAAAGTACCGTGACACGTCTTATAGCAATGCGAATTCACACTCAGCAAAACAGTCACAATAGGTTATAAGTCCCGTTCGGTAATTTGAAGATAAAACGATGTAATGACAAACCACAATATAAAACCTGGTTAAAAACTCCTTGGTTAGTTTAGACAAAGACACATCGTGCGGATCAAACAATTCGTGATGTTGTCCGTAAAATTTACGGAGTGTCATTTTTAATCCGTCCTCCTCATATTTTAATGTATTTACATGCAGTACTTATATATGTAAGAATAAAGTTTAAAATATTGATGCTGTATCTTTACACCTAGATAATCATTTATAATTAAATAAATTTCAAGTTTTTTGTATAAAAAACACTTCTGATTTATAAATGTCAGATAAAATAACTACAAAATATAAAGCATTATATCTAGAATATAGTAATTATATATATATAAATAAAGAAGTAATATAACAAAAATATCCAAATCCGAAGAAAATTCAAAACGGAAACTCCCTATTCAAAAGGCAAAATAAAAATCTCAAACACATGGTACAGATATTTTCGTGTGTAGTTATGTTTACTACGTCTTTACTATTAAATTGTTTTGAACGTCTTAGGAAACCTTGGTCTCTTCAAGGATAATATTCTCCCCTGTGACTATTTGTATTCCATTCCTTTGATTGGTACGTCCTTTTTTAATAGAAAAATTCCATTAAAGAAAAATGATCTTTGGATAAAGGTGATTGCCACTTTATCTGTGATTTACACTGATGATAACACATCAAACATGAATAACAAAAATTCATCCTTCACAAATTTAAGAATACAAATATAAAAACATTAATACAAGAACGTCCGTTAACATGACATATTTTAATTGGACACTTAAGTACTGCCTATAACATATAAAGAAAAGACGCTGGGGTGTGATAGACAATGAAACAACTATCCAGCAAGGTTAATATGACGTATATCGCAGTAGCTAAAGTTAAACGTACTTTGTTTGTAGAGAGCAATAAACTTATTATTTTTCAAAGAAGAATGAAAAGGAATGCTTGACCACAAACATTGAATACCCAGAATATTCAGTTCTATAACACAGCCTCATTTGAGTGTTGAAGTGAACCGCTTCGTATTCTTAAAAGGTATGTTCTTTTGCAAGGCTTTAAAATTAATGCAGACACTATGTAAGTTGTTTGAATTGCAAAGATACAATTAATCCAAGATACGATGTGTGTAAAGGATGGTATTGGTATATTTGCATTTGTTTAATGTACTTTGTTAGTAAAATATGCATGTTTATCATGTTTATTGAATTTCACTGTAGATCTTACTGAAATAGTAAGTTAACAGTTTTTAAATCTAGATTCAATGGGCTTGAAAATGCATGTTCAATACCAACTTCAACAATCAAATATTATCTCCTCATGGAAAATATTGGTAATTAAACCAGTTTTGATATCACTTTATGGAGGTGTGAGATTATAAATAAAAAAATAATAGAATGTGTTTATACTTTGCCAAAATTTGGTATGTTTTGTGATACATTCAAATTTATACTAAAAATGTCACCGGGTATTTACTTAAGTTACCGGTTGTGGCAAAATGACACATATTGTATGGATTATCTGGGAAAAAATATCATTAAGTAATTAGAAGCTAAACTAAATTATACTGTTGTAAGATAGCTTGTAGTAAATGCTTTGAGAATATAAAAAAAAGAAAAGATAGGGTCATCGTACTTTATGTTCGACTAAAATATAAGATATCAAATTTCACGAAGATTCCACCAGAAATGCATTGTTACCTCCCCTTACAATACTTATTCTAAAACATTTAAAATCAAGAAAATATAATCTACCCGTGTACAAATTGTAACATTTATTATTTGATCATCAAATTTCGCTAATTTGATGGAAATCATATAGACTTTAGTTTTTCTGTTATTTACAATCCATGATGGCAAAAATCCCCCATACCACCTTATTGTTAGATTTTTTTTCAAAAGAAACCAATGTCTTGGAATATCATTTAATTAATACCGTAACGGATGGGATCAAAGAGATTACCCAGCAGGACAAAGCTACAAATACAACATTACACGTGAGATATAAACTTCTGAACCCATTTAAATCAGGTAATGGGTAAAAAAATATTTTCATATTACTAGAATTTTGTTTGAATACTGTTGGTTCTTCAATTCCAAAAGTACAAACCCATTAGACAAATAATTAATGACAATATACTTCAGTTAAGAAAACCGTTCACAAGCAGAACAATAGTTAAGATAACTGTACCAAATGTAAATCTCTTTCAACTACTTCAAATCAAACCCAATACATTATAAAGAATATCTAAGAAACGCCAATCAATAGTAATTAAACGAACGAATATTTAACCAAATTACATTATATTTAGTGTATACATATATATAGGCATGATAACAAACTGAAACGTTTGCAAGGAGAATAAAGTTTCCCCTCCCATATCTCATCCTAATATATTAAGATATTTTGTAATATGTTTCATAATTAAAGACAAAATATATGAAAACTCTTCACAAAGTATAGACCTTATATAACATTAAATAAGATGCATGACAAGAAAAAATAAATAAAGCATATATTTATTCTACCTATTGTATACGTTTAATGGGCTTAAACGCAAATAAGATAACTTCTTAAGAAAGTAAACGAGGATTAGTTGATTTTGATATAGTTTATAAGCAATTTAAACAAATGATGAAAATCAAAAATAAGAAATATAATTTTAGCATGAATTAAGTTGGGTAGCTCTTTTAGATAACACCACTACTGTCCGTGTGTTGAAACGATTTACGCCTACTAAACCCATATGAAATATACAAGGTCACACAATATACCACTCCTTTAGCCCCCCCCCCACAAAAAAAAAAAATATCTTCAATTTTTGACCCCCCATTTTAAAGAAAAAAAACCCTTTTTACATCCAAAATAAAAATTTTACCAACATTTTTGTGTGATTTTTAACTTCAAAATTAAGAAGAAAAAAAACACACTTTGTATTTATACCCCCCATAAAAAAAAAAAAAAAATTTTTTGTAAAGAGCACACCAAAACCTTAATCCTGGGGTTTTTTATAAAACTCATTTTTTCCCCTAAGGGGAGTAGTATAGTACTTGAACGACTCCAGCGCCCCCCTCCAAAAAAAAAAATTTGACCCCCAAAAAATTACCCTCATTTCAAGTAAAAGAGCCCTAAATTTTCATAAAAAAAAAAGCAAAAAAACACCCCAAAAAACACCAAATTTTCTTACTCCCAAAAAAACCGGGAGAACTGACAGAGAAAGAATTCTGTGGGATTTAAGAGAAAAAAAAAATCAATTTTTACTTTTAAAAATGAAAGAAAAGCAAGCGAGCGGAGCGAGATACACTCCGGTTATCCTTAAAAAATGGAAGCGAACTGTTCCCCTTAAAAAATGGAAGCGAACGATTCCCTTTATGAATTACCAAAATATCCCCATTGTGCTATTATATGTGGCCAAACTGGATGTGGAAAAACAGAGTTTGTTCTTGATTTATTAGAAAAAGAATATAGTGAAGTGTTCAAATATATAGTCATACTTTGTCCAACCATCCAATGGAACAAAGCATACAAAAATCGTGAATGGATTGGTGATGTTAGAAAACCAAAAACAAAAAATCTAATAATTGTTAATCCTATTGTTGAAGTGAGAGAAGCGAACGGTTCCCTTTATGAAGAAGAGAAGCTACAAGAACTACTAAGAATGTTCTTTAAAAAATATGCTGGTCATTCAACATTATATATCATTGATGACTGCAGTGCAACAAAAGAACTAACAAAGAAAAAAGATATGTTGTCCGAGCTTGCATTTTCAGGAAGACATGCGGAACAATCAGTGTGGGTCATTTCACAGAGATACAACTCTGTTTTAAAAGATTTAAGAGAACAAACAAAATGGTTATGCATGTTCTACACAAAAGATAGAGATAGTTTTGATAATTGTCTAAGAGAAAATGATGTTATTCCTACTTTGGAAGAAAGACAAAGAATAAAGGAAGAACTTAAAAAAAAGAAACATCGTAAATTAATATTAAAGACAGATCAACCTACTGATTATTGGTTACTTAATTGATTTTTTTAGCAATTCTCAAGTAATGCTTAAGTAATGCTTAAGTAATGCTTAAGTAATTCTTAAGTAATTTAACCAAAATAAGTAATTCTTAAGTAATTTAACCAAAATAAGCAAAATAATTCTTAAGTAATGCTTAAGTAATTCTTAAGTAATTTAACCAAAATAAGTAATTCTTAAGTAATTTAACCAAAAATAAGCAATAAAAAAAGCAATGCTGTTGGAAATACTAACAATTACAACAAACACTGCAGTCTTATCATTGGTTGGATATGTTGTATTTAATTTTTTTAAAGTTAAAAATAAATTATATCCGTTTTTTGAAACGTATAAAATGAATGCTGAAGAATTATTAAGCGAGCAAATTGTGGAAAACATAAATATTGATGATGAAGCGAGCGAAGTGAACGGTTCCCTTCAAGAAAAAAAACGCGAAAGATTATCAGCTGTTGTTGCTGGTGGAAGTAGTAAACAATATCTGGGTAAAGAATTACAACTGTCAGATATTGATAAAATGACAACAGAACAAATAAACAAACTATACTGTAAATATGAAGCAAGATTGGGAGCTAGTATGACCAAGACATTAGGAAACTCTTTTATAAATTTATATGTCATGGGTGTATCAAAGTTTTTTAAAGTTGTTAATCCACCAATTTTGATACAAGACTTAGAGGAAGATCCTTTTATCAATAATGCTTTAACTAATACATGTTGTGAACTGTACTATAGATATGGAATGTATCTTGCTCCTTTTACTGCAATATTAACAACAGCAAGACATATCGAACCACTCGCTTCGCTCGATTTCCAAAAAAAAGATGAAAAAAATGACATAAAAAATGATGAATGAAAATCCTGAACAAAAAGAAGTATTTAAAAAACCCAAACCAAAAGACCCAAAAAGAGTAGCTGCTGGTAAGAAAGGTGCAGAAGTAAGAATAAGAAATGCAGAATTGAGAAAAAAAGAAGTGGAAAAATTAAAAAAAGAAAATTCAAAAATCAAACAAATAACAAAAGATTCTGATACAGAAACAGATTATGAATCAAACGAACATATTCCTTCGGTTGAGAAACACTCCAGTTCCCTAGTTGATTATAAATTTGTACTTTTTTCTATAAGTATTGTTGGATTGGGATTGTTTTTTTACAACCAAAGTAAGAAACCAGAAAGAATGATTAAAGAAATAACAAAACCAGAAAAACAAAAGAAAGAAATTGATCCTTTTGAATTTAATTAAATTTAGTACATTAAAATGACAACTCAAAAAGACGGAAAACAAATAGCAAATATGTTATATCATGCTGGAGTGGAAACATTGTTAACAGTTGGATATGCAGAAATAGGTAAAAAGGTATTAAGGAGGCCAGCACCAAAAGTGGATTTTAATATGAATGATGTTGTAATGTTATCCATTGATATATTACTTGCAATGGCAACAAAAGATATGTTGATTAAGCAAGGTATAATACCTGCTGATATTATGAAGTAATTTTTGTTTTTATAAAATGGTAATTATTTATTTTCACATATGGGTAGTAATGCAAATGAAGAGAAAATAAGACATGATAAAGCTATAGAAAAATTAGAAAAAGCACAATCAGAATGGAATAAAAAAAGAATACAAAGATTAGATTTTATAAATGAACAATTACAAAAGGAACATCATGCGGTTCAGACTTTTGATGATGTTGACCAGGCAATGAAACTATACTATCGTGTCACGAATAAAAAATTTACTTCATTATCACCTAAACCTACATTAAGTGATTTTTATACTCCATCAGAAGACCAGAAAAATAGAGAGATTGCATTTGTTGTTGGTGGTATGGCATTAACTGGTTTTATTGTTTGGAAATTAAAATAAAAAATAAATACAATTTACGTTTGTATGAAAAATTGGAAAAATAAGAAAAAATTGATAAAAATTAGAGTCCCTAATTTCTGTACTTTTCCTGTTTTTAGGGGTATAGAGAAATAATAAAATAAAATAAAAAATTCTTAAAAAGAAATTTCAGGACACTGTTTTTCAAAAACATATTCATAAACTTTATCTGGTCTAATTAAAGCATCCCAACCAGGGGGAAATTTAGATAACTTTTTACCTTCAAACTTTTCCATTACTTTCATTTGTTGTGGAGTTAAAGGGCATTCACCATCATCTCTTAAACAACATATTTGATAATTTGATAACATTATTCTTCCTAATATAACAATAGCATCAGGATCATCTTCTTCAGTATAAGCTTCAATCATTTTTTTTGTCTTTTATTTTTAAGAAAAAAATTTAAATTATATATTTTTTAATTTCTTCTCTAATATCCATAAGGAAAACTTCTAATTAAATTTTCATTTTCACAATATACCATTCTTTTATCAAACATATAATCATAATCTTTAACTTGTTTAACTGTTTTAAGTTGATGATCTTTTCCTATTTTTATATTATTATATTTAACAGTTTCATATTTTTCATTTTCATCAGTAACTATTTTTATTTTTTTATCTAATGTAATCTTTTTTTCTACTTCAGCATTTAATCTAAAACCTTTACAACAGCTAACTAGTTTTTCTGTATCTAGTTTCATAGAATAATCTTTTGGACCAGCAGATATAAATTGTTTTATATGATTAGCGTTATGTTTTGAAACAATTTCATCTGTTAAATCTCCTAATTTATTTCCCATCATACTTTCTATCTTTTTACAAGCTTCAGAACCATCATCATTATAAATACAAGAATCTGTATCCATGTATAAAACTCTTTCTTGTAAAATATCCAATAGTTCGTATAATTTTAATCTAGCATGTGCTGTTGTAAACAAAGCTATATAAACATTTACACTTGGATTAGGTTTAGAGTATTCTTCTTTATTTTTATATTCTGTTAAAACAATATCTTCATCTAATATCATAGTACTTATATCTTTATATTTTTTATTAAATACTATTTTAGTTATATGTTCTAAAGTAAAACAATATTCTTTTTGTGTAAAATTATCTCTCATACCAAAATGTCCCCATAAATTATTTAAACATATTTTAGCTATAAATCTTAATCCTGAATTGTACTTAACTTTGTCAATATCTAAATCATAAGCAGTATTATCTATAATGTATTGTATTTTTGTTTTACATTCTTTATCGTTTTTACAATCATTTTTACAATATTTAGGATCACATTTACATCCTGAAGCTTCTTGTTTATATTTCATAAACGTATCTACATAAAGTTTAAATATATCTGTAGATGTTTTTTCAAAATGTTCTAGTTCATATATTTTTTGTAATTTATAACCTTTTTCTATTGCTTTATCTATTTCTATTGTAGACCATGTACCTACTATAACTCTTTCCTCATCAGAATGTATACATTTTTCATTTTTAATATTTTTACATTCTTTACATCTTTTTATTTCATGTATTTTATCATGTTTATTTAAAGTAGGATCGCTTGACGCATCTATGTGTTTACATTTAAAAGATATTTTATTCATACATGTTCTACATAATCCAAAAAGTAATTTATGTGTATTATCACTAGTTAATTGTTTATAAGGTAAAACAGGGTGATACAATCCTTTAGGTGGTAATATTTTACATTTCATTATTCCGAAATAATTCCTATGGGGATTTTTTATATAATCATCTACAGAAATATCTGTATATGTAATAGGATGTCCTATAGGATATTTACAATATTTATTTACTGATGGATACAGAGAACAAAAATCTACATATCTACCTTTTAAATCAGAAAGATTATTGTATAATTGAATAGTTTCTGTTCTTCCTCCATAAAATGCATCTCTTTTATCAATAGGTTTTAAATGTGGATCAACTTCAGGATATTTTTGTTGATCAAACTCGCATTCCCATATTGTATGAATTTTTACATTTGGTTTTAGATAATCTTCAATAGTTTTAAGTCTTTCTTTAGTTTGGTCATATAACTCTTTCATAGTTTTTTTATTTCTATCTTTTTTACATATTTCTTCAGGACTATAACATTTTGGACATCCATGCCAATAACATCCAAAAAATTCATAAACATTACGCATTTTATTTTCTCTATCATAATAATAACCATCGACTTTATAACATTTATTATTAATGAATAATTTCTTTTCACCTCCTCTTTTAGCATGTTGAATCATTATATTATATTCTAAAGAAATATACTCTAACCATTGTATTGATTTTTGTGAATGTACTTCTTTAATTGTCATCTTTTTGTGAATTCCAATTGTTTCATTTGTCAACATTAATGTTTTAAATATTTTTGTACAACATTGAGCAATTGTAATATATTGAAATGGATCGATACAATTATTGGTTATATTTAAAAATAATTTTTTATATAAGGTACAACCTTTGGCAAGAATTAAAACATCCAATAGACAATAATAAAATATTTCTTTATAGAATTTAAATTCTTTTTCTTTAACTTTATTATACCATTCATCAAATAATTCTTTATTTTTAATTGTCATAGTATTATAACCAAAATATTCTTTATCAGGATAAATTCCCTTATATTTTTGATTCTCTGTTGTATTAAAATAATGTGGAAAATAACCTTTGTTACCCACAAATCCAAATGTTTTTGGGAAAGCAGCTAATCCACATAATGTAAAATTTATAGAATCTATGAATCTTAAATTTATTCCTTTAATAAACATAGCTGTTAATTTTAGTCCAGAAGAAATTATGTTATGTTCAATTTTATTTTTTACAATGTATCCTAAAATCGGTTGCATATCATAACCTTTTCCATAATGTGAAATAAAAGTGTAGTCTTTAAATTTGTCTCTTATGAAATATTTACAAAAGTTGTCTATTACAGAATTTCCTATAGGGGTTTCATATTTAATTTTTTCTACATCACTAAAACAATCATCTATGTCTAATTCTAACAAGTTTAAATTATCAATATTGAAATCACATTTAAATACTTTTACATAGTTATTTTTAAAACAATAAATATTTTCTAAATCGTAAGCTATACAAAAATTCATTATATGTATTCCTGTTTCTTGATTTGCTTCAAAATCAAAATATATATATTTATTATTTTTTACTTGTTTTGGTACTGATGGTTTCATATAACATAAGTGTTCTTCATTACTTTCCGTGTATTTTTCATAACATATTAAACATATTTTTTCACCACATTTGTGATTTTTACCTGTATATGTTTTGTTACATTTATCACAAATATGTTGTTTTCTGATAGTTGTTACTGTGTTATCTTTGCATGTATGTTGTTCAGTATAACCAATTAAACATACTTTACAAAACCTACGTTTAGCTAAAAATCCTGTTATATTTGTTATAGTGTCAAAGTGTTCATCATGATAATATAAATATATTTGTTCATTATATTCTTCATTACCATTATATAAAATATATTCTGTACTATTTGATGTAAAAACAATTATCCTAATATTAAGATAATTTTCAAAAGCTTTTAAATCATCTAAATCATTTCCTTCTTTTTTTATTTCTACTCCTGATTGTTCATGCAAATCTTCAGCTAATCTTTTTTGTAATGGTCTACCCTCTTTAATGTGTTTTAATTGTGAGTTTGTAAAATTTTCTAACAACTTGTTTGAAGCTAAAGAAGTTACAATTGCCCTTGATAAACATATTGTATCATCATTTTTTATTTTGATAATACTTCTTTTATTTATGACATCTAATATTTTTAAAGCTTTACCTTTTCCTCTTTTATTGGGTATAATAGTAACTTCAAAAATAACTTCTTCTAAATTTAATTCTTCAGCACTATTTAATAATCTTTCCATTTGATCCATGAATAACTTTTTAACTGTATTATATGTTCTTATAGGCCAGCTTTTATGTTTAGTAATTATGATTTCATGAATAGGTACTATTTTAATTCTTCCATTAGGGTAATCTTTTATGGAATAGTCTACCATGTGATCAAAAGCATTTGTAAATGTTTCTTGTTTTTCATCCTTTAGACTAATTTTATAATTAAATACATAAATACTTGCTTTATGTTTATATTCTTTTGTCAAAACAAGTTTATATGAATCTCCTCGCTTGGATAAAATTTTATCCTTTTTTGCCTCCATTTTTAAAGAAAACATTTTAGTTACTTCAAAATGTCTAAAACAAATCTAACAAATAAATTAGCAGATGAATTACATCATAGAGTTATAAAATCTTTTCCTAAAAGACGTGTTTATGTTAATTCAATAGATCAAACATGGGCAGTTGATTTAATAGATATACAACAATATTCAAAACAAAATAAACACTATAAATATTTATTAGCAGTTATTGATATTTTTAGTAAATATGGTTGGTTGATTCCATTGAAAAATAAAACAGGAGTAGCAGTAAGTGAAGCATTTAAAACATTATTTAAAGAAAGAAAACCAATATATATTTGGTCAGATAAAGGATCTGAATTTTATAATCGACAAGTAAAAGAATTGTTAAAAGATAATAACATAAAGTTATATTCAACTGAGAATGAAGAAAAATCCAGTGTAGTGGAACGCTGGATAGGAACAATGAAACAACATATGTATAAATACTTTACTGCTAATGAAACTTTTAAATATTATGATATACTAGATAAATTAGTTAAAAATTATAATAATACAGTACATTCTTCAATTAAAATGACACCTGTTGAAGCAAGTAAATTAAAAAATGAATTAACAGTGTATAAAAATTTATATCCAGAAAAGGAAGAGAAAATTAAAAAACCTAAATTTAAAGCAGGTACTAGAGTAAGAATAACAAAAAAAAAAGGTAAATTTGAAAAGGGTTATACTACTCGTTGGAGAAAAGAAATATTTGTAATTGAAAAAGTTTTAAATACAATTCCTTTTACTTATAAAATAATTGATTTAAAAGGCGAAGAAATAACAGGTGCTTTCTATGAACAAGAATTACTTTTGACTAAGTTTTAAATCTCTAGGTAGATTTAAAATCCATTGAATAAATCCATTAAATCTTAAATGTCTGTTTTGTATAGCAAACAGTAATTACTGGTTTGAATAGTTGAAACGTTGTGAATTTGATATTTAAATCTAACTACAGTCAATTGTAATATTATATATATTAATAAAAGAACAAATTCAATAATATCGACAAAATGTAAGAAACATACTTGAATTCGTTTGTTAAATCATGCATCAAACTAATTAACTGCGTCAGTAAAAGTTTAATAGTTGTAAACAAAATTCTCAGGTAAAATTTACAATAACCTGTAGTTAAGTAAGTATTTACTGCATCTAAGGAGTTGTTTACTGCATCTAAGGAGTTGTTTACTGTAACTAAGTAAGTGTTCATTGTAACTAAGGAGATGTTTACTGTATCCAAGCAAACTGTTTATATTTAATTCAATAGGATATGACTTTTAAATAAACTAAATCGATCATTGTAAATATTTACAGGTAACAAAGTGCGGTTTTTAATTAAATTTGCCATTTAATATTGCTACAGTAACTTCAAAATGGAATCTGAATTGAGAAGATGTTATTTAGTTAAAGTGTCGGATGAATTAGAAAAACTTGAAACATTATTAGTGAAACGTAATAATACGATAAATTTACAAGATATGGAGATAAACGGCATAAAAAAGGACATTGAATATTTAACCGAGAGAATAAATAAAACTAAGGAAGATTTTGGTGACAGAAACAAGAGACGGATTTGGCTTCGATTAACAAGACAAAAAGTTAGTGCAAAGACTAAGCTTAAAAAATTCATAACAAAAAGAACCTGTGAGAATGAAGAAAAGACTATATTGGAAATAAAGAGAAGTGATTTAATTTCTGAACAGAATAGGATAACAGAACTTGTTCGTCAAGACAGTAATTCCTAGTAATTAACTTCTTTAAATCTTCCATCTTCAAAATTAATTTGTGCATCTTGTATAACAAACAGATAAACATTTATTAATTTATTTGCTCCTGCTGTTTTAGTTATTTGGATAGTAATACCTTCAGAAGCATTTTCAATTCTTCTACCTGAACCGTGTAATGAGTTGTCATCTGTTGAACGTAAATCTAACCATAATGCATAATTAGTTGTAAGATATTTTTCTAATGTTGTATAGGATAAATTTAACTCTTTTAAAACTTCTTCTGTTGTTTTATTTCTTTTTGAATTTAAAGCAAAGAATTTATTTATTTCATCCCATTGTTGATATGCTTTCATTCCTTGACTGTATAGTTGATTTGGAACACCTTCTATTGTCATTTCTACTTTTGTTATGTTAGGATTATAATAAGTTTCGGTACTTGTTCTTTCAGGATCTTCGAACAACATTAGAATTCCTTTCATACTTCTAGCTGGAACATTTAAATTAATATTCCACAATGTATCAGATTTGTTTTTGGTTATTTTTCTATGTCTTAGTATTCTATCGTACAAAATAACCATCTTACCATTAACTTGTTGTCTTATCTGTCTTGCTAATTCTGTATCAGTAACCATATCAAATTCTAAACAAATGTTTTTGATTGTATAACTTGCAGATGTATCTGTTGATTTAATAACATTGCTATAATTATTAAATGTAAGTTCATATTCAAGTCTATCACCAAGACCTGCTTGATAAAAAGGCATATGAGTTTCTAATAGTTCGAAATCAAGTGGGATACAAAATCTTGCACCATATGCAGTTGCAATTGCTTCATCGCCTGTGTCTGATGCTTTATCATCCGCACCAACTCTGTGTTTTAACATGTTTGTTTCACCAATACCTTGGTATGCCATATTTAAACGTTCAGATGTAGATTTCCATAAATCAACATAACAATGATAAATATCACTATCATCAATTGACATAATTTCATTTCCACTTATACGAATTGTTGTTTTTTTAACTATTGTTCTTCCTATGTTTTGATATATAGTTGCATTGTCGTCTGTAGATGTGAGTTCTATTTCAAATGCCAATCTGGTTGTTCCAGGAACAATAACATCATTATTGCTTAGATTGGGGAATCTCACTAATAGCTGTTGATTTTGATCAATAGTTGAAGGATTATTTGTTATTGATACACTTTGACGAATACCTTTCACACCACGGGGTTCTCTTATTTTTCTGTAAGGATTTAATTTGTTTCCGTATGCCGACATTTTTAAGGATTAAATTTGTTATAAAAATAATTCAATTATCACTGATACTAGAGTATTGATACATGTATAATTATTAGTCATACTAATAAAACTTATTAAATCTCCAGCCTTAACTTCAAAAGGTGTATAAAAGTTATTAAAACCGTGTGTGACACCATTATCCAAACTCATTTTGTAACTAGTTGACTTATCATTAACAATCATCTTAATGGCTATAATATCTGTGCTTGTTCTTAAACTTACTAAACTAATACCCAATATTTGTCCTGGAAAGTTCATTACATAATAACCACCACCATCACCAAAATTAAACTTTTTATTTCCATGTATTGGACCATCAATTCCAGCATATATACTTATTATTTTTCTGTCTGGTTTATTTTTAATATTACTAACTATATTTTCAACATTTAAAACTCTGATGCTTAGGGCAGCGACACTCCGATGTAAATTTTTATCCTTAGTATCCATTGTTTGAAGCTCACTCTTCATATTTAATATTTCTTTTTCTACGTTGTTTTTTTTGACACCAAGTATGCTCATTTTATTAAATAAATTATATAACTTCTAAAACACAATTAATTGGTAAATGATTAATTATCTTGTTATTATTTTCATCTCTTATTTCTAATTTCAATTCTGTTATAACATCATTTACTAAACACTTATATTCCGGATGCTCAAATCTCGCTGTTATAACTTCACCAAACTCTTTATTCTCGACTGGAATAACAGCCAATAATGTACTTGGCTTACCATCAAGATAATTATGAAAAGTGCTAACTTGTTCCAAATGGATATATAATGATTTATGGATAGCAAAATCCACAAATTTGTTTCCATAATGTAATTCATTAGGTTCAAATTTACGTTTATTATTAAACCCTAACATATTTCCCAAACCCTTACTTATCTTTAACTCAGTAGTAGTGTTTAATGAAGCGATACCATTTGCTTCATTTACGGATAATACAATATTTTCTTTTTGAAATTCATCCACTATTTGTTGAAAACTATAATAACCATTCATAATCCTTTGCTGTTCCTCTCCGGTTTTTGTTATAAACCCATGATAAACATTATACCAACCTATACTGTATCTTATAAATTTCAAACCAATACGTTTATTTCCATTTCTGTTATTTATGTATTGTTCTAAGTTTATTGTATTATCAATATTTGAAATAGTATGAAACATTTTTAATATAAAAAAATGATAACAAAAGAATTTAAATATAATCCTAATGTTTCATATAATCCAGGTATTAAATATTCTGAAAAAGATCATCAATTAAAAACAAATCTTGTAAATCAAACGATATTTGTAAATCAAAAAGAGAACTTTAAAACATCTTTTCCTGATTTATTTCAAAACTATCAAAACCCATCAATACACACTAACGAACCATGGAATACATGGATTCATTCTTCATTTGATTGGTGGCAATGTCAATTAAACTTTGCAGTATGGTGTGCAAGTACAGGATGTGGGATTTCTTATAATGATCATTTGTTACATACTTCAAATCTTACAAAGTCTTTTTATATGTTTCATTTATATTATTGCATTGCAAGAATTTTAAAAGAACTTAAATCACCTTTACCAACAGATTCTTCTTTCTGTTATTACAAGAACCCATATGACAAAGCTGCATACCAGAAATTATGTGATGAATTTAATATTTCTCCAAATACAGATTGGAGACAAAAACTAGAATCTTCATCTCAAGGATTAGGAAGTTTTGAAGAATTTTATAAACCAAGTGATGAATATAGACAAAATCATAGAAAAGATGGTCCTTTCTTTCATATTCGTGATACACTTAAACATGAAAAAGATATAAGTATGGCTTGGACTACTTTTATTTTAGATAATGGAAATGGTTTTACACAACCAGGAATTGAAAGAATAAACGAAAGTATAAAAATTTATGTATGGGCTTTGTTGGGTGCACAATCTCAAACAAAAACAGAAATTTTAAAAGTAGGAACAGGATTTGATGCACAAAAACAATTCTTAGCAAATGTACAAGATGTTATTAATAGTCCTATTGATTTACCCACTCAGATATCAAATTATCAAAATGTTTTAAAATACGCAAGAAGCAAAGTTGATTATGCTTATGGACTTGGTTTATATATGTCTCCCAGTGATATGGTTTTACAAATTGGCACCATTGTTGGTTATAATAATAAAATTATAATTGCAACAGAAAATCAAACACTTGGGTTAAATGATGATTTAAATAATAAAAATTTTGATCATGTTGATTTTAAGCCAAAAGAACCTGTAAAACCACAAGAACCTATAAAACCTGAAAAGCCTAAAGAACCAAAAATAGATCAAATAAAAAAAATTGAACATGAAGATCATGAAGATAATAAACAAGCAATAATATTTGTAAGTATTGTAATAGGATTTACAGCACTTTATTTTTTCAAATAATCTCTAGCAGCAGTAAACAATAAACTAACAACTAAAATAAGCAATGCCCATAAGTTGTTTGCAAACCAATTTACTACGTCTTTTGTTGCAGACAATAACCAAGAAACAATAGAACCTATAATACCTGGTAATGCAGCTGCTAATTTTTCTGCAAGAAAAGATAATAGTTTTCCAAGATTTTTTAATTGTTTTTTTATCCAATCTTGTACACCACCACCTTTTGATGGAGGAGAAGGAGAAGGAGAAGGAGAAGTAGTTCCACCAGTAAATGCTTCAACAATAACACCAATAATCATTCCAAAAGCAGTTAAAACACTAACTATTGTTATTCCTTGTTCTCTGAATAATGTTCTTATTCTTTCACCTAATGTTTTGTCTTCGTTTAACATTTTATGTATTGTTTGTTTAAATCTGTTCACTTGACTACGTAGTTTTTCTTTATTAACATTAAGTATTTCTAGTCTTGTACTTCTTTCAGATTCTAACTCTCTTATTCGACTACTTATTCTATCTATTTGAAATTCATCATTGTCTTCTTTAGCTTGTTCTAATTTGGCATTTTCTTTTGCTAAGTCTTTATTTGTTTCATTCAGTTTTGTTAATTCATTTGCAATCTCTTCTTTTACTGATGTCATTGCACTGATTATACCATCCATCTCTCTTTTTGTCATATATGTTTGTGTTTCTTCATTTATGTAAGATGTTCCTTGTTCAATAAATGAAGTTTCTATTTCTTTCACATGTGTTTCTTCATTACTTGCTATTTCTAATAATTCTTGTCCTTCTTGTTGTGTAGATATTTCTTGTAATGGAATTTCTATATAATCGAGTTCACGAATTGGTGCTTTTATCGTTCTTTGAAAATCTTGAAAATCTGCTCTAGCTTCTCTTAAATTATCAGATATTTTAAAATCATCTACACCTAAAACATCCCTGACAAAATTAACACCGTATTCTTTTTGAAGAGTGCTAAATTTATAAAACTTTAATACTCCTTTTTTAAAATATGTTAATGCAATATTATTACCTTTTTCATCTTTTACATATAATATTTGGTTTCCTTTATAATCTTCTCTAACTAAAAAACCTATTTCACTACGTGTTGTTTCACCATTTTTTTTATAAAATTGTTTAATCATTTTTTTTATAGTTTCTTTTTTACGAATTTTAGATTCATCTTCTGATAAATATCTTGTTTTTTCAAATTCATTATTTATATAATTTTGAAACTCTTCATCATCATTATCCATTAATGGTGTTTTTTCTTCATCATCATAATCATCATCATCATAATCATCTATTTTAAACTCATAACCCCCTTCTGCCATTTTTAATTAAATAAAATAAAAATGCCATTTTTAATTAACCAAATATTTCTGTTATTAAAAAATAAAAACTACCTGTTAATATTAATTTTTGTAAAAAAAATAGTATATTGATATATCTAAATTCATTATCAACCATTATTTGTAGACTTTCTATAATTTTATCTTTTTGTTTTTTTGTAAGACCTTTTTCTTTATCTGAAGAATCTGTTTCACATGGTTCTTCTTGTTCTAAAATATATTGAATTGTTTTTTTAGCGCATTGCATTTTTTCAGTTTCCATTTATTTAATAAAAAAATCACCCTGTGTCTAAAAAATCGATTCATAGTTTGGTGGATTTTCCCTAAGGGGAATAGAAGAAATTATAACTTTATTTATAAAAATTATAGATTTTCCATTTTTTTTTTTATTTCGTTTCTTACTCTATTTTCTGTTTCTTCTATAAGTTTTTTTCTTTCATCTTCTCCTAAAGTAGTTAAACTTTTTCCTTTTAGGAAATTTTCCATTTTTCCTTTTTGGGAATTTTTTTTCATTTCATTAAATTTTTCTTGCTCTTCTAAAATAAGTTTAAATTCTTCTTCACTTATTTTGTTGTCAGTTAAAGACCTAGAAATTAAATCTTTAATACTATTTAATTTACATTCTGCTAAAGTTTTTATTTCGTAATGTTTTTTAGCTTTTAAAGTAAGCTTTCTTCTTATTAATTTTATTACACCACCAATACTTCCGCATGCGACTGCTGTTATTTGTAAAGGTAATAAAATAGGAATAGCAACACCTATACCTGCAGAAATAACTGATGCTGAAATTAAAGTTGTATCTATTCCATCTGTAAAGTTTACTCCTCTTTTATATTTTTTATATAAAGAATTTCTTTTGTCTCTTTCATTTTTTAAAGAATTTTCTATTTCTGAAATTTTTTGTAATCTATAGTTTTGTCCATCTTCTATAGGTAATTCTGGATATAAATCAGGAGCTGTAGGTTGTTTCATTTTTTAAAGTAAAAATTGATTTTTTTTTTTTTTTCTCTTAAATCCCACAGAATTTTTTCTCTGCCTGTTATCCCGGTTTTTTTTTGGGAGTAAGAAAATTTGGTGTTTTTTGGGGTGTTTTTTTGCTTTTTTTTTTATGAAAATTTAGGGCTCTTTTACTTGAAATGAGGGTAATTTTTTGGGGGTCAAATTTTTTTTTTTGGAGGGGGGCGCTGGAGTCGTTCAAGTACTATACTACTCCCCTTAGGGGAAAAAATGAGTTTTATAAAAAACCCCAGGATTAAGGTTTTGGTGTGCTCTTTACAAAAAATTTTTTTTTTTTTTTTATGGGGGGTATAAATACAAAGTGTGTTTTTTTTCTTCTTAATTTTGAAGTTAAAAATCACACAAAAATGTTGGTAAAATTTTTATTTTGGATGTAAAAAGGGTTTTTTTTCTTTAAAATGGGGGGTCAAAAATTGAAGATATTTTTTTTTTTTTGTGGGGGGGGGGCTAAAGGAGTGGTATATTGTGTAAGGTCTCCATGCAGAAGATCTTACCCAATCATGCTCCTAGATTTGGATAGGAGGTAAGTTAATATATAAAAAACATCACAATTATTTGAATACAATATTCAATACATAAGAAACGTGGTTAGAAAAACTCCATAAATTGTGTAAGATAAGCTTAGCTTGTTCACCATGATTACGAAACTTGGCAAATCGTGAGTTACTATTTTGTGGAAGGATGAGTTGAGAAACAGGTATTCAGGACATACACTGATGTGCCTAGATAACTATTATTTAAAGGAGAAAGTCACAAAGTAATTCAACTCGTATCCAGTGTGGCCTATGTTGTTAAACACATCAGAAAAGGTACCACTTTTTACAATTGTATACACTATAACAACTGTAGGATGATTTGTACATTATAGAAACAATTTTGGTATTTGTCCAGAATACAGATACGATGTATTACTAAATACAAATGTAGCAGCTATATTTTTTTAATTTTTTTTTTAATTTTTAGTAAAAATCGTACTACTTATAGTGTAAATGGTACATGGTTTTGCATATTATGTTTCAGTTTTTGGACGCATTCTGTTTCCATCACAAGATAGGAGCCCATAAATCCGTTCATGGCAGTATATTATATGTAATGTATTGACATCTGTTTGGTTTCGAAATGTATCTTATTTTACAGGGCATCCGTAAAATTTTGCGGAGAGGACTACAAACACTTCCATTTTTTTAGATACTCTTGGTAAACATATTTTCTGGTAAGTGGCTATTCTATAAAGTGACTAATTGAACACCTCGATCTCATTTAGTTTTTCTTCGTTTTAAATTTAGTTGTCGTTGTTGCACTATTGTGAGAACACATATTTGTCTCTGGTAGTTTACATAATGTCCATGTCTGCGAATACCATTTAATAAATATCGTCTAGGAAAGGCTTAAACAGTTTTATCCAGGAGTACATAGCTATGAATACAACATTACACGCGAGACAAAGCAATGAATACACCATTAGACGCGAGACAAAGCTATGAATACAACATTACACGTGAGACAACAACTTCTGTACAAATTGTAATCAGTTAAATGGAATATGATATTTTGAAAATACCGACCAATGCTGTTCGAAGACTATTTTATTCCAAAAGTACAAATCTATTATACAAATGAGAAATGACAATATACTTCAGTTAAGAAAATCGTTCACAAGCAGAACAACAGTTAAGATAACTGTACTAAATGTAAACATCTTTCAAATACTCCAATTCAAACCAATAGATTATTATGAGTATCTGAGATTCGCCAATCAATAGTAATTAAACGAACGCATAGTTTACCAAGTTACATTGTATTAAGTATATAGAGAGGCATGATAACAAGCTCAAACTAAGCAAAAGTAGTTTTCCCCTTCCATTCAGAAAGTTGGTGAAACTTTTATTTTCTACAAGAGCAACCTAAATTAATTCATGCTTAAAACATTTTGTTTTCATTCTTTATCAACATTTGTTTGTATTACAATAAACATTGTATTACAAAGAAACTTGGCACACTGATGTTAAGATTATTTAGTAAATTATAAAAATGTCAACATCTTTTGCAAAAGAGTCCATAGCGTTGAGATGATGTCTCCTTAACTTAAATTATGCTATTTTCAAAATAGTCCATTTGCCAGTTACTTGTTTGATTCTGTTATAACCCACTTTATAAACGAATCACTCCCCTTTGTGAATCGTAGCCTGGTTCCATACTAGACAAAATTAGCTTTTGCCAATGCAAAACATAGCAAATTGAAAGTGGTGTATCGGTGGATCAACTAATTTTTCGCGAAAAACAACTTGTGATGACAAAATTATTTAGCTTAACAACAAAAAATTGCAATTAAAGGATTTGAAAACCTTAAATATTACTCACATAACGCACAGTTAAATTGGCTCATTCTGCTAGCTCCCCATTGTAAATAAAAATTAATGTCCCTCATACGAGGGACAATTAAAAAGGGATGTCTAATAACAGTGTCAATTGACGGGGATTGGCAAATAGCCTAATGGATTGAAATACAGTACTGACCCGTCTGGAAACAAACTCGAAGCAACATTTCTTGCTGACTCAAACTCACTTCAAACTGTTCGTCACAAATTAGCAGATAAACGGTGCTTAAATGTGGTGTTAAACACAAAAACTCCAAACAATCAAGTCAATATTGTGTTTTTATTTTAACCACATAAAACAAACAATTTTTCGCTACATTGAAGACCTGTTGGTGACCTTCTGCTGTTGTTTTTTTTGTTTTTGTTTTTTTTTTCTATGGTCGGGTTGTTGTCTCTTTGGCACATTCCTCATTTCCATTCTCAATTTTAACTATGACAATGTTAACAAAGAAATACAAAATGACATATAGATAACGCACATAAGCAAAGATGAAAGACGGGAATACACAAAATGACCACACAACAACAACACATTGGGTAAATTGGTAAGATGCATAAGTACCGAGCTATGCCAAAAAGATTTTTCCAAAAAAGGACGTAACAGTAGGGATCAATGATATTCAAGACCAATCAAAGAACACTGTAACACGTTCAACAGGGTCTTGGTATCTTCCAGTTATTTTTTTTTAGACCAGATGCTCCTTGATATACCCCTGGTTTATCAACTTTCTGCTCAGACACAGTTTCTCTGAGGTGAAAAAAATAATGTCTTCATAACTAATGCTTACCTTGTTGACATATCCTATCTTGCTTCGAGAGACGAAAACACAATTCCTGTATATTGTGCTCGTTAACATTTAAATTAGAAAAACGGTCAACTAACATTAAAAGTAAAACACGATGCACTTAAAAATATTAGCACAAACTTACTGGTTCTGTGTCAAACAAATAAATCCGGGTTCATTTATATTATTTTTGAGTACATTATATTACATTGAGCTCAGTAGGAAAACAAAGATTCATAGCCAGAAATTAGTAGTGGTTTTGCTATTAATATTCATAATATGTAAAGGAGAATTGTACCACGTTATAATAGTTTGAACTGAACTAGCTTGATATCACTAAAATCTTTAAAACACTGATATTTTAAGTTGCCCGTCACAGAGTCCTTATTTACAATCACTTTGATATTTCCGTAAAGTTATCGGGCGGTCAAAATCAAAACAATGAACGCGAATTTAGTAAATTTTTCATGTTTTCGTGAGTTTATTCTTCTTGACATAGGGGCATTTTAACTTTACGTGGAAACCTAGAGGTCAACTACTACACATACAAGGTTTGGACCTGCTTATTCTTTTGGACATTCAAGTTTCAAATTTCCCCCGGCAACCTGTTTTTCTAATGGCCTTATAAGCCAATATTCAACACGAAGTTTGCAAATTTGACATTTCAGCCTGTATTTTACACTGCAATGTTAAAAACCTCTCGCTTCGATTTTTAAAATAGATCAGGAACCTTGATTTTTGCGACAACAGTCATTATGTTTCGTTTAAATGATTTATATTGTTGTGTATACTTATTTTCTGCCCCAGCAACCTGTCTATCACTGAAATTAAAATTTAAACAGACTTTTTTTCAAAATTCCCTATCATTTTAACTTAATTTCCGTGACCCGTATTCAATTTCTTTAGTATAAAATTCAAATAAGCAAAGTGGCGTTGATTTCGGGATATGTGGCACTAGTAGCCAGATTTAAGTCTGAAACGGTCATTTTGGTCTGATCAAGTCTTGATCGACTTAATTTACCGCTAGGAAAAAACGTTAAGACCTCTTTAGACATTCAGACTCTTTTCAGATATACCGTGTTAAGTCAGATCACTCGTGTAAAGATAAACAAGACAGGTTCTTCTAGCATACAAATAAGACTTGATTAGATCACGTTCAGATCAAATAAGATCAAAGGTAAAAAATCTGTTTGGTAGCTGTAAGATCGTGTTCAGTCGTGTTAAGATTTTAAATATTTTGAACAAAACGGACCACACTTTATATGTTTTTTATCAGGGGTTACATCCCCTTTATGAATAAAATTTCTGTAGCTTGGATGATATTCTTTTGTGGTCTTTTAATGTGACTGTATATCTATTTCATTAAATAAAATATGCAAACTTTAAAAACAATTCATTTTTAAAATTAAATTGGATATGCAAGGAAAGATTAATTGTTGTAACCGGAAAATGTGTCAGACCAAAATGACCGTTTCAGACTTAAATCTGGCTACTAGTGTGGTGTGTGAATCTTGTCATATCATTCAATGTCGCAACTCCACCGCTATATCAGAATTTCGTGGCAATGAGACGTTTACCCACAACAAACATAACAATAAAATTTCAAAGCAACATATATCATTTAAAACTGGAAGGGAAAATATTATCAAGCTTTCGTGTTAAACTAGAGGCAACGATAGTTTACTGATGTTTAAATTACTTCAATCCATTATGACGAAACAAAAGTTAAAACACAAAAATGAGGGTATTATAAATGAAATACTTTGACGCGTGCAAAGACATAATAGTTTATTAGATAATTAAATAATAAAGAAAAGGACAAAAGATAAAACAGCAAAATAGTCATCTCGGTTTTTTTTGTTTTTTTTGCTTTTGCCTGTGTGTTTAAGTATAATGTGATTGTTTTCTTGCACAATAACCCATTTGATACAGGTAAAACAAAGTGCTCCAGGAATAACAAAAATAACCCGAACAGTACCAATTGTAATGCAGAAAATTTGCATATCGACAATTAATAGCTCTTCAATTATGTCCAAATATAAAATATTTTAAATTCAAAAATATAATACAAATGATAAAGACTTGATAAAACCATTCAAATAGAACTGGAAATAGAGCCAACCCGGACACAGAGAGCGAGAGCTGTACAGATAAGAAGATGTTGTATGTATACTTGACAATAATATTAGTCCCCATGCTAATTTTATTTACCCATGGCCAAATAAATCATTTTCCAATATTTGTTCTGATAAATACATTCAAAGGAGGTCACAAATGATCCCCCCAAAAAAAATTAATTCGAAAGAGGTTAAGATTATATGAAAAAGTGACATATAGGAGAACGACACTATTAAGAAAAAAATATCTTATTCGCCTCATTTATATAAGAAGACTACATATACTACGTAAACGAGAAGTCATTGGCCTCAAATATCTACTAATATCACCAGGTGTTCTGAAGAAGACAGGCAAGTTGTTATCTACAAGAGAATAATACAAATTTATAATTATGTCAATCAGTCTCTATCAGAATATATTAGTTTGATTGAAAAACGTCAATGTGCTAACTTTTTGACAACATCAAACCTTAAAAGCTTTCCCCATGAACAATACTACAAATAGAAATGACAGAAAACCACATGTAAGGATAGGTCACGTGATATGTTTGATGTTTCATTAGTTTCACAGTTTCGTGTTGTATCACAGATACATTTCAAAGGCAACACATATAGTATTGCAAACAACAATAATAACTAAGGACACGAAGTTCGCCTTCATAAGGGTATAGATTGCTCCTTTAGGCTCTAAAGGATTTGAAGAGTTTCTGCTGTATATTTCATTAATACGTTTGTTATAAATTTTTTAACACTTGATACATAAAAATTTCTGGATATATGTTATTCATTGTAACAGTAGAATTAAGAATGGATATGGAGAAAGTGTCAAAGAGACAACAACCCTACCACATAGTCTGTTTCCTTGAATAAAAGCATTATTTGCATGTTTCTTTTGATGTGGCATACTACACATTTGTACTAAGATAATTTATAACCATAGGTTAAAGTCATAAATAGTCGTCTACAATCAAGCTTAATATTTCTAGATATAAGCACTGAATTAAATTGGTTTCATCAATATAGCTTATTAAGTAGAGTTAGGAATTTTATTAATATAGAGTTATATTATATCGTTATTAGTTCTTAAATATGACTTAATTAAGAAGAGTTGTACTTGTTATATAGTTAACTTCATCACAGTTAGCGCATGGGATGTGCTTATGATGTTAATACCAATGTATATCGATAAAAACCGATAAAACGAGTATAAACACCAGCGCTTCATGTCGTAAATATCATATATCACCAACAAAATTTATCATATCGGCATAAAAATGCATCAACAAAAACAAAATTATGATTAATCCAAAGCTGTAACAAAAATGCAATCGTCGATTTTAATTACATTTCATAATATGACGTCATGTACCGATCACAAGATGTAGAATTGCTATTTCTGACTATTTTGCTTGCGCTAAAATATTTTAGCATCTGTTCTGGCTACCTTTTCTATATCCCTGTAGTAGCTATAATATGTGAAACCTGGTTTCCAAATCACGTATGCCCTTCTTTTTGTTTTATCATTAGTAATTGTTATGTAATATTTTAGATCGCTTGCAAGTGAGGGGTTAAGTTAGCTATAAAACTAGGTTTAATCCACCATTTTTTACATAAAACAATGCCTGTACCAAGTCAGGAATATGACAGTTGTCCATTCAGGCATCTTCAAAACTTTTTTTCAAATAAACTTCTCAGTTGTCACTTAGTTTATAATAAATAATTCAAAGTTGATAAATGTTTAATATTTTGGTGTTATATGTAACTAGTTAGCTAATAAAAGTAGTACAACACCATTTTATATTCTGTACAAAGTTTAACGTTTCGACATTTCAACATATTGTTGTTATGAGATTAGTATACACATTGTGCCATTCTGTGGCTAATATAAGGATTATTTGATAAAAATCAGCAAAAGAGATAAGAAAGTAACAATAAAAAAACACAAAGCTAAGACAATTAGACAATAACAATGCCAAAAACACCCCTCCCCCAAACAAAACCAAACTCAATAAACTTCATCTGAACAAAACACTGAATCAACTATATATTTCATTAAACGGACTGTTATAATGCTGCATATAAATGTATTGAGCGTTTTTAGTGATAACAGATATATCCAACTAAGAGTCATTAGGTGTCTATAGCTTGTGATTTCATAGATTATATCATCAATGATTTTTGTTATAACTGAGTATAAAAAATGAAGATATTAAAGAATCATTTCATTAATGATATTCGTCTGTATGGTCTATAAATGCGTTTCTTAAATCAATAATTACAATGACAACACACTTCATAATGAGATTTTGCCTTTATTTTTTCCTTCTTGAAAATCAAAAACAACATTAACGCATCTTTATTTAGAATAAATGAGGCATGATTTAAATGCAGAAATGATATTTACAGAAATCTTTCAAACATAAATAACTTTTATTCACTCATCAAGAAAACAGCAGAATTATATCTCGACACTTTGACATTTTAACATGATGCCTTTCTTCAACCTTGAATGTGATTTTGTGATCTGATTTACAGGGGAACACGTTAGAGTTTGAAAGATGCTTGAAGTTTCCTCCTAATTGTTTGTGTTCTAATAGCCGGTGAAACAAAAAGAAAAAAAAATATGCATCCCTTTAACGTTGAATGAGATGTTAGACATAAATAGTGGAACCATGCTTTGCCTATCTGATATGATTACAATGTCTTCCTTATCTGATATGATTTCTGATGTGATGTTAAGATAACTAGTGGACAATGTTTTACTTATCTGATATGATTTCTGAATGGAAACTCCCCATTGATTATTGTGATGCGCCAATAATGCTTGTGGTTTAATCAAAGAGAATCATTGGTCAGATAGTTGCGATATATCTGAATCCGATTATACACTTTTATCAATTATCATTTCTCTAACGAGACAAATGGATGATAGTAGTATACTGATCTGTAATATACAGCACGGTTTATAATTGTGTAAAAGTTGAATATATATAGTTGATTTGATAGTACGCTTTAATTATATAGTAATATAGTATAATAAACTGATTCTAGTTATGATTCAAGCAATGAACATAACCGAACCTTTAACAAATGTTAGTACTCTAGCAAACGATACCTGCTTAGATAACAACTGTTTCAAACCGTATGAAATACCAGCCCTAACTTTGGAATGGAAAATACTGATACCATTATACTGTCTGATCTTTGTATTGTCTGTTGTTGGGAACATATTGGTCATCTTGACGTTAGTCCAAAACAAACGGATGAGAACAGTTACGAATGTGTTCTTGCTCAACCTCGCCATCAGTGATTTGTTCATAGCTATACTGTGTATGCCTTTCAACACAATACCACTCATTCTACAGAATTTCGTATTTGGAAAGTTTATGTGCATATCAGTACGTTATCTGCAAGGTAAGTTCATCATTGTCATTCATGTAAAATAGTTAATACAAGAGAGGCGAAAGATATCAAAAGGTACATTCAAATTCATAATACCGGGATACCAAATTAATTCAAATTATACCATGTGTCTTTTTGTTTTGTTTTCCTCTATGTAGGGTTGCTATTTCGACGAGGTTTACACACATTTCTTTATTGTGTTACCATTTTTTGTCTTTTTCGATTGTATCAATTCCTTAATAATTGTACAATGTTTGGATTTTATATCATTTCGGCTTCAGGAATCTTTGAAGAGACATCAATTGTCAGAATATGCATCAGCTGCTATTAAATTGTAACCTCCAATGTTATGACACGTGTATCCTTCAATTTGTTTGATGTTTGTAATTGTTGTAATTCGCATTTATTCATCATAGTGTGTACTTGCTTTATCGTAGTAAAACCCCAGATAGTGCGATCTTTTCACACAGCAAATCATAAGAATCAAATGTTGACATTTTTTAAATCCACTATATAAAACATGTGTTTTGCAACACAGCTTTATTCAAACTAGTAAAATTTTTATTCATATGTTTGGATATTGAAATATATCCGCTGCATGTCATTTACTTTGTCTTGTTCGTGTTTAGCAAAATTGAGATTAAGTATTATTATAAACTTCTCTAGATCTGAGATTATTATTAACAAGTGCATTTTATTATTTGTTTGATAGATATGCGTGTATTTTTCATCGTCGATGGTTGAGTTTCATATCAACATTTATCTGATTTCAAAACGACGATCTATAATTAAAACTTGAACGACGACAATCGTTGCGTACAATTCTAATAACGACGATCTACAGGTGAAACTTGAAAAAACGACGAACTATACGATAAACTAAAACAAAACGATGATATATTCGAGAACCTTTTTAAATGACGATATATACGTGAAAGTGACGATCAATACATGATATTTCAATAACGACGATCGACAAAATGTATATACGACGATCTATAAGTGAAACTTTAATAACGGCATTCTATATGTGAAACCTTCAATCAGCCAATACGTGTAATTATAACAAAAAGTATTAACGATACATGTCACTTTTTTAAAAAGACTTTCTATTAATATGTATCTTAAACAAGACTTAAATAAACTTAAGAAACTATCTTTGAAACGCATTAGTTAAATTAAAAGAAAAATCTTATCAGTAATTGTCTGTATGCTTGATTGATAATTATTACATCGTTTTAAAGTAATTATCTGCATGTTGGGTTAATAATTATCACAATTTTTGATAAATATAATTACTGTTGATGAATACTAAGCCAGTATTTCGGTACTGGCTTGCACAATACGGATATTGTGTTATTGAAACTTGCTGTTTCAAATTTTTAGATTTTTTAAAAAGAAAACAGGCAAAGCAATTTTATTCAAAACAACATTTGCAGAGAATATCAATACATGCAACCACACAAAGTTCGTCATGAATACAAACAAGCTATTAAGAAATTAGTTTCACATTTTGCATGAGGATAATACATGCCGTAGTTTTTAAAAATTTTAAAATGTCCTGTATCAAGTCAGGAATATGGCCATTGTTATATTATTGTTCGTTTCTGTATGAGTTACATTTTAATGTTGCGTCGTTTGTTTTCTCTTTTTTTCAAGTGTAAATTCACATTGCGATAAGACGCTTCACTGTACTTGTCTATCCCAAATTCATGTATTGGGTTTTGATGTTATATTTGTTATTCTCGGTGGATTTTGTCTGATGCTTGGTCCGTTTCTGTGTGTGTTACATTTTAGTGTTGTGTCGTTGTTCTCCTCTTATATTCAATGCGTTTCCAACGGTTTTAGTTTGTCACCCTGATTTTGTTTTTTGTCCATGGATTTATGAGTTTTGAACAGCGGTATACTACTGTTGCCTTTATTTATACAGCTTGTTCATAAACTACTGGACCAATTACCTTCAAATTTAACTAAATGTTCCTTAGGGTATCTTGTTTATAAATTGTATCCGAAGTTTTGATCCATTGACAAACATGGCCGCCATAGCTAAAAATAGAACATATGGGTCAAATGCAGTTTTTGGCTTATATTTCAAAAACAAAACCTTTTAGAGCAAATCTGACATGGGGTAAATTTGGTGTTTAGACCAAAAAACAGGGCAGAGATGCAGAACTTGTATACTGGAAATGCACAGAAATAGGCTACCCTGGCACCTTAACCACCACAGATAATCTAGTTACCAGATGTCCAAGAGACCACAATCACTCACCATCACATGCAGATATCAAAGCCAAGCTATTCCTGTCACACTTATCAGAGAAAGCTCGCTCCTGCCTTGACCCACTACCAACACTCTATGACAATGAAATAATACAGTTCCGGTGTAGGGAATGGGACGTAGACCCCAGGCAGATTATAGAAAAGATACCAACCGTTACTGATGTAAATCCTCATTATTTTACTTTTTTGAAAACAATTCCTGACCTGTTCCTCATCATACAGAAGCTTCAGAATACACAGGCCGCCACAGAAATTCGACTCATCAGGTACGCCGCAGGTGGAAAACGCAAGACTCGCAAGTTAAAGTACCGCAACATAGACGACAGACTGACCCAACTTAAGAATAGACTAGCAAGGACAGATCAACGTATATCACTACACTGATGCAGTATCCCACCTTCTTAAACTAGAATTAAGATCTACTTAACATTCTTGTAGTGTGTGCTATGAATATTTCCGTGCTACGTTTTCAACCATTGTGTTTGCATTAACATGCTATGCTAAGTAATACTACAGAAAATTTAATCCGGGTATAATTTTCAGTCTTATATTTTTCACCTGTCATTCAATCCAAACTCTAATTGAAAAACCCTTTGTTCTTGATTACCTTTGATCTCATCTATCCAACTTTATTTTTTACCTGTACTACCTATAATTTTGAAAAGTTGGATAAATGATAATGAAACAGCAGAAGGCCACCAATGGGTCTCCAACGCAGCGTGAAAATCGCGCACCCGAGATAAACTACATATTTAACAATCTAGTTCAGCAATCTGTATTTGATTTTCTGTCCAACCATATAGCACAGCTGATACTGACTTTACTCAACTTAGAGCTTGGAATATTATAATCGATAAAAATAAAACTAAGCTGTATTAATTCATAAATAACGTAAACTAAATACGCTATATGTGGAACATGATCTGTTTGCTTTCTGCAGCACCTGAGATCAACCCTGGTTTTATGGGGTCCATCTTGCTATGAGTTTAGTCTTCGAGGTTGTGTTTTGTATCTTGTTTTTTTGTCTTTTGTCGTTTTTCATTTTTCTTCGTGATATTGTCAGTTTGTTTTCGACTTGTAAACACGTCCTTTTATCCTGGTATCTATGATGGGGTTATTTGTTATATTTCACCTCTCTTCCAAGAAACCAAATTCAAATCAACAGCTCCTTATTGCTGTTGTTCGTTACAAAGTCTCAGTGGGAAGTAGATCTCAGAAAAAGCAAAGAAAAATAGTTTTTCTCGTGAAGACGTGATATAATGTCGCATATAACTTGATAAATATTCTATTTGCAGAATGTTTCTAATCATTTACACCTTTTAATAATATAATTTAAAAGGAAATGGTATTATAATTTATTGATTCTCGGCATTGGTCGTTGTAACATGTTACAATTATCGGATCAATATTAACCAAACACATTAAGGGTTTCGTTTAATTCTTACCCATTGTCTAACTCAATCTTTACAGACTTACAGCACCTTATGACCCCACCTTCCTTACATTTTGTTCTATCTTGTAGCACTGTCTAGCCCAAACTCCCCCATTTTCTTTCCTTGTGCACGGCTTCGTAATTACGCAAATTTACAATACAAATCTAAATCAAAATTGGAGGAAACAAGCAAGCAGTTCTATCGTTAATATTGACATTTTAATATCCTGATCATGCAAGGAACTTATTTGTTGCAACAGATTCAGAATGTGTTAATGTTAGATCGCATGATAATGTGCACCAGAAAAATGGTATGAAAAAACGAACTAAAAAGATATCAATTTGTAGCGCCAAAATAAGTTTTGTAATAAGGGTTAAGGGAAAGACATCAGTACTTACAAAAGGATATAGCAACAAACATAGGAAAAGTTTTATACACATTGAATGAGTACAATTATTGGCCGCTGTCGATGTTTCATATCGCCATGTGTGTGTACACATTTGACATTTCACCTTGGCGGTGTTTTGCTTTAAGTTGACATTTTATTTTGATGGACATTTATTGAAGATTAACATGTGGCCAAATTTAATATTATATTAAATAAAAAAAAAATTAAAGCATTTAGTATTTAACCCGATACGATTATAAATTGCCAACTATAACAGTTGTATGCAATTTCTTATTTCTGACACTAAGGTGCGTTCATTATAGGAAGTCTGTTCTCAGTTAATAATCTTTTTATATTGTTAATCGTCTCAATGTTATACGTGTAACTATGTGTTTTGAGCATAGTAAGAAAATTAAAAACATGCGTCCATCTTTCTTAATATATCTTCTTTTATTAGCAATTCTTTGATAAATTAGCTGAAAGCTAATGTTAGACACGTGAATTCACAACATGTTTATTGATATAAACTGATCTGATCAAGAACGTATGCACCATGAAATCTACACGAACGTGAAGAGACCAGCATGTCATTATTATATTTCTTTAACCATCATTTGGTAATCATGTTATATTCTGTAACTTAATCAAAACCATTAAAACATGTATGAATTGCTGTTAAATCTACTTCTTTTGAATAATAACATAAAAAGTCAAATTAACCCAAAAAAGGAGTTTCCATTTCCTCTGAATGGTTTTCACGCCCAGGTTATTGTCAGGGAATTTTTCAATCGTTGGTAAAATTTCAGTAAAGTACCTCGATGTTAATACTTTGAGAATCTGACAATAAAACTTATTTCTAAACAGTAATCGAAATTATATTGAAAGTAATGCTATATATATATTTTTATTTATATATTTTTGACACAAATTAATCCCTTCAACGTCGTATGCATTTTCTAAACGGCATGTTTAATTGCATTTTTTTTACAAATATGTTCAATACATGTAGGTGAATACATTACGATATCTCTGGAAAAAGATAAAATTATTGATTGGACCCTACCTCTCACTTTCATATTTTCTATACACCTTGGTAGAAGGAACAAACGTCCCTAATATAATAGCATAAAGTTTTTAAAAAAAATACATTGGACTATAGATTATCTGATACCTTCCAATCATGGTTTTTATTTGTTGGGCATATGCTATATTTACTTCAATGTATTTTTCAAAAAGTGGGCTTTTAAACAATAATAGTACCTAAAATACAGAAGAAACATATGATCATTCTAAAGACAGATTGTTTAACAAAGTTGTGGTCGGTCAAAGATACTAACTAAAGAAAGCGTATTTCCTTGAAAAGTAGTTCACGTGAATGCTTAACTATGTCAACATTGCATGAAATTAACCATTTGAAAAATCAGTATTAGCTGACACCATCAAATGATCAGTAAACAAATTATTAAATCTGTCAGAATTAGTCGATTTACTCGACCATACTCTGTAATCTTTACGTCAAGCTGGCCACGTTTGCTGTCAAATCTGAGATAATAAGTTTAGATTTTAATCAAATAATTATGGTTACCCTAACTAGGATGATCATACGGGAAGCTTACGTAGTATGGTTAGACAGATTTGTTGACAGAGCAACTGTCTTTTTGTTCAATGTACCAATCATTGAAGTTACGTAATTTGAAAAGAAATAAAACATATATCAGATTGAATGAGGTTTGATGTCTAATTAGTGGGGAGAAACTAGAGAACCGATAAATTTAATATTGATTTTTTATATTTGCAATTCATTAACATTTAAACCACTATTTAGTGGACTAAGAACTTTTTAAAATATACATGAATTAAATATACAAAAACACATGTCCAAGTAAGACAAATAGGTTTCTGACATCAGACTCGGACTTCTCTTGAACTGAATTTTAATGTGCGTATTGTTATGCGTTTACTTTTCTACATTGGTTAGAGGTATAGGGGGAGGGTTGAGATCTCACAAACATGTTTAACCCCGCCGCATTTTTGCGCCTGTCCCAAGTCAGGAGCCTCTGGCCTTTGTTAGTCTTGTATTATTTTAATTTTAGTTTCTTGTGTACAATTTGGAAATTAGTATGGCGTTCATTATCACTGGACTAGTATATATTTGTTTAGGGGCCAGCTGAAGGACGCCTCCGGGTGCGGGAATTTCTCGCTACATTGAAGACCTGTTGGTGACCCTCTGCTGTTGTTTTTTATTTGGTCGGGTTGTTGTCTCTTTGAAACATTCCCCATTTCCATTCTCAATTTTATCTATAAAAACGCATAGATTATAACAATCGAAATTATTGTATAAAATGACTTTTAAGCACAAAATTTATAACGTCAAACTCATTTATAAACCATAAGTAAACTGATTAGAAATGAAAAAGACCAAACAATAGTACACTAACCGTATTAACAAAGTAAACCTAAGATGAAGCTACACAAACCCCACCAAAAACTGGTGGTGATCTTAGATGTCCCGTTCCTTTATATGTTGCACTCCTCGTGTTGCAAATGCTAGTATAGTAATAAGTTTAACCCGGTAGTTTACATTCATTAAAAGTAAACGGATAACAGTTATGGATTGCATTTAATGTTTATCAATTAATATACACGCATAAAGGTATTTGATTGATGGTAAGACGTTCATATACAAAGAACGTGGGAACGTGGTTATTAGATGAAAATATCGAAGAGGATAAACAGCTGGAACAAACAAAAACAACCATGAACAATGACAGTGTTGTTTTGTCACGTGACTACTATTAGTCTGTGGGAAATGTTTGAAAATTTACCAGAGGACGTTTATAAGCTTTTACTATCACGATTTGTATTTATAAACAAACTATACCTTTGAATGTCTCACATATGCATCTGTTGCTTCGAATTAAATGATATGCTTTTGAGTTTCATTATCAATTTAATAACGTAGCTGTACTTCAGATTTAATTTGTTTAGCAGAAATTGCAAATTAAGTCAGATTACAAACAGTAAATGTTCTATCACATGAATTTACAATGACTGGGATAGACTGAACGATTACGTAACTCGTCCATCTTGACTTCTTAAAAGATTACCATACAAATATAACCGAAAGATAAAAAAAATGTAGTGATTGTCATTGTGTATAAGCCACATGGTTGATTGTGGAATAGTAATTTTGTCCTCTAAAGCCGTCCCATATTTATAAACAGCTTCCGACAGTAAAACCCGACTGTGCAATCTGTATGATAATAAGTTGACTCAGTCATGAAGAAGATTGCTTTTTTTAAATTAAAAAAGGATCCCAAGGGTTCTGCTACGAGTAAGGCAATATTTCTGCCTCTTTTCCCATCACAACTACTCGTTAAGTGGTATCGAAGCTCCTGTCCTTAATTCTGATGGAACCCACTCATTTGATCTGTTGCTATTCTTTTTTCAACTTTGATATGCACAAAATATTTGCCACTGGCAATTACACTATAAGGTTGACATTGATATACACTATAATGAATAGTAAATATCATGTTGAAAGAATACTGCTATTTCAATAATCATGATAAAGGCTAACGGGACTATAAACGAGATAAGCGATGTTCATGACAAAAATAAGTCAATAACATGTCGTACACTAATAAGAACAAATTAAAAAAATTGCTAATGAAATTCTTTCACAGACAACCATTAAAGAAAATATCTCTTGCTCAATCTATAGTTTTGTGCATTGTAGTTTGTCTTTCCGTTGTATTTCTTTTGATCATGATGCTGTCGGGTTTTCCTAGACTTTTGCTAATTGACTATCCCGTTGGTGACTGTCCTCATTGACTATCCTGTTAGTGACTGTCCTTATTGATGACTATCCCGTTAGTGACTGTTCTCATTGATGACTATCCCGTTAGTGACTGTCCTTATTGATGATTATCCCGTTAGTGACTGTTCTCATTGATGACTATCTCGTTAGTGACTGTCCCCATTGATGACTATCCCGTTAGTGACTGTCCTCATTGATGACTATCCCGTTAGTGACTGTCCTCATTGATGACTATCCCGTTAGTGACTGTCCTCATTGATGACTGTCCCCATTGGTATGACTATCCCGTTAGTGAGTGTCATCCTTGCTGATTATCCCCATTGGTATATTTTTTCACGTTTTAAAGACGAATAAATTAATAAATACCATCAATTCAGAAACACGTCATAATTATCCGTTTTATTTGTATACAGAACCAAAGTTGTTATCGAATAATCGGTAGTAATGGCTCCTTTTAGTGAGAAAACACCATTTCCCTACTTTAATTCTTATGACATTTAGTTATCGGTTGACCAATATACGAAGTAATTCTAGCAATATATCTCCTTTTATTGCATACAATATGGGAGAACTATAAAAAAGTGATATCATCAATGTCTTTAGATATTTATCTGTGTAGCCAATTACCTAATGTATATGACGAAATCTGTTAAGATTAACAGATATATCTCATTCGGCTGTAAGATTTCACAGACGAATTGATTCCATAGACACAGATATTTTCCTTTCAGAGAGAAAACTGAATGTTGGACATTTCTTTCATATCTGTAATGGAAGTATTAACATGTGCTAATGGTTTGACAATGTTATATATGCCACTTAAGTAAAATGATATCTTCAGTATTACTTATGTAGCGTATTGTAAATTCATAACTAAACTTTCAGTTCCTAAGTGAAAAGGAAAATTGAATTGCAATATTAGGACAGACGAACATATTTTTTATCACAAAAACATTTACTCCTATGCACTATAACAATAAAAAACAAATCCAATTCACTATTTGAGATTTTATAAATTGACAATATCGAAATATGCACTGGTATAAACAGGAAAGTTTGAAGAGAGCATTGTAATTCCTGTGAATTCGTGTTTTTCAATCGATTTTTAGGAGGTGATAAAGATAAATCAGTAAACAAAGCAAAAACAAACGATACATACAAGTAAATCAGATTCTTTGAACTTCTGATTTCTTTGCAGGTGCAACAAATACCTAAAGAATGCAGAAACATAAATTTCTTAGCCAGAAAAGTGTCCAAGACTAGAAAAAAATAACATTAACACATTTTTTTAAAAACGAAACTAAATAAAGACACTTCTTGCTTCGTATCATTTAGTAATTACACTAAAAAGGAATTTGTGTTTTTATATATATAATTTGAAGAGCGTTTCGAATTCAGGAAGTATTTTGTTAAATATACCTCACTGTTCGTTCTATAATCGATACAAAATTGACTCTGATAGTGTCATATTTTGAAACCTTAAGGCATGCACGTTTTGTGAGATGCTATTTCTAAATTAAAAATTTGGATTTTTAACTTTGAATATCGCATTTCATTTTTGAGTCAATCTTCTGAATTTTCAACTATTCATCTATAATATTTAAAAAAAAATCTTAGAACACTTTTTTTCTGATGTTTGTTATTTCTATAATTCGCTGTTTATCGCTGCTTGCTATGAATGTCTAGATCTATAAATCACATGACTCATTAAAACTGGACATTGCATTATACTGCATGTACATGGCCAAGGGAGATAACTAGATTAACTTGATGTTGTAATGCTGAGTTTATACGTAAGTCGATTTCGATTCGCGTTAACTAATTCGAATTAGTTTAATTCTCATTCGAAACGTTGTATGTCCTAACGTCAACTCTAATTCAAATTACAACGAGCGTCAAAATTCGCTTACTGTCAAAAAGACGTTAACTTTTAGTTCGTATTTGGAAAAGCGTATTTCTAATGCGAATTGGATAATTCGAATTAGAAAGAAGAAAGTGTGAACGCTATAAGCGAATTCGATTCGCATTCGATTCGAATTCAATTCGAATCAAATGTTCGTGTGAAATAGGCATCGTTAAGCATTAACATTTAAGGCTGTTGTTAGACAAGACAGTCGTATATATCGGCGTCTGTAAACATAAATTCACGTTTTTAAGTTACACACATTTATATTATGTTATATTTCTCATTTGAATTGTTCTACATATTGTTATTTTGGGATTTTTATTCTAGCGCAAATACACAATTTGAATCTTCGTGCAGTATCTATGATGAGTTTATTCTGAAGTTTATCTATTCTAAGCATTACATATTTAGATTATAATAATAAATAAATTATCTGTGTATATAATATACTTTGGTTTTGTAATCTATCCCATGACACTGGAGTGACCTCGAACAGATAAGACTCCAATGTATCCTATACTTATACATTTATTCCTTGTAAACCTTTAGTTAGTTAAATGACATTCTTTATTCTGACATACACGCATCGACGATATGACGATACACATGTTAAACAATTTAGTTTCCTGTGATATGTTGACTGAATGGCACTACCTACATCTGTTTAGTTTCTACTCAAAACATTAAATCACTGTTGACAACAATGCAATGATAATTTATCACTTATTTGTAAATTAGATAAAATGGGCTTCTCATCTGCCAGGACTTGGAATCTATAAGAGACATAATGTATTCATTACTTGATTATCAGCATGGTGAAAAAGATCACTCTGCATTATTTCAAAAACAAAAGAACTGTTACCATTTGTCAGCCACACTTGTCAACTTTTCCCCTGATAATTTATTGCAATGTGCCATGATCAAACTTAGTTAAATTTTCAACCAAAAATAATATCTTTGTGACATGGAAGTTTAAAAAATAACAACATAACACACCCACTGACTGAATTTTAGATACAAATGTGTCCCACGTGTTTGCTTTTAAACAATACTATTCCTAGAAGTGTATAGGAGTTAAAGTAAAACCTATCCCCACTATCCCTTCTTGATATTGTAATTGTTCCGTACCATATGAGTATTTGAACCATATAGGTATTTTTATTCAATACTATGCATTAGAAATCTTTTAAAAAACCAAATAATGGCTACATGAAAATGTATTATTTACAATTCTAAGGCTACATAAACATTTAAAAATACTAATGCCAAAGTTGGTTTTCATCGCTAATTGTATTCTTGCATGTAAGCGTAAGGTGATATTTACTTTCACAAGGTACCATTCTTTTTCTTGGGTCCTGGGTCGTTTCGATGTGTCTACGGTGTTTTAAGAAGCTCTAGATCTCTAGAATACGGTAAAATGACTGAAGTACATTATTTCACCAGATAACTTAAATAAACTAGGGCCCTTGCCGGTGACGTCATTCATTTTTTAAACACAAAAACACGTATAAGTAACAAATTTCTGAACTGCTAATGCAAATTATATAAACTTTCAAATTAAAGTAAAAAAGTATAGAATGTATTACCTATCGTTTTGAACAGTGATGAAATTTACTGTGTGAAACTGCTTATTTTATTTAGTTAATCTTGTTATTATTAATTATTTTTTATTGATCTTTAATAAAATGACCTTTGGTAGTGTCTTTTTTAATGACGAGACAGCTAGGAGGTTTTTAAAAGTATTAAAAGTAAACCTGTTAATATACCCATACGCGTACCACTTTACCATATACTATAATTATTCAATTCATTTAGCTATGTATGAAGAAAGACGAACGCCTGTTGAATACATGCATAAATTAGTCAAAGAATTCTGTCTTGCCATGAAATAAATATTGGCAAATAACCTAGTTTATGAGTAACAAAATGGTTTCGATACTTTGACTGAGCCGGCCATATTACGTTCCACTACTTATAAAAATCAGAAAACCAATAATATACAATTTCTATGTTTCCATGGATTCTGATATCTATAATATATCGTGTACACCAAGTTAAATTTCTTTCTTAAACTGAATTTAAATATAACTTTGCACAAGATAAAATAATGTAAAAAACTGAAGATTTCAAAGCAGCGAAAAAGAAATAAGCATGCGGAGCAGCAGATACAAATATATGATAAATCCAGAAACAAACCTCCTGGCGGTCCCTCCCCCTTTCCCTAATAATATCACCTTGAATTTGTTGTCACCTAACTACTTTGGCCTATGTTTATGTTGTTATTAGTTTTGTGTGCCATATGTTCGTGTTTTCTTGTGAATGTCTTTCTATTTATCTGCTTGTAAAGCAATCACATATATCGAGTACAGACAATAACTTATCTCATTATATCAGCTTTGTTTATCTGTTTTATTAGAATATTGAGGAAGTGGGAACCAATTAAACTTATTTCTTTTAGTTGTTAAATAGGTATTCGCATTGTATCTAATACTGGGTAACAATTGATACACTGGTGCAATCAATAATAAATAAATAACTATTATATTTCAAACAAATCATAATTTGCCGACTTTTATATATTGTTTTTTTTTATGGTACCGCACAATTCCTTAGAGACTATGGTATGATTGTTGTCTAAACAGTTTATATTACTATTTGATACACAGTGGGATGCTAACGGATCATAATGTTTCTATGGCATTTTTTTACTGTTGAATAATCTTCAGTCTTGCTTTGTTCACCTTTGCGTGTGATTCTTAAGAAACAACAGGATAACAATTTAAACAATTAAGTAATACAAACTTGCCATACAAAGAAATAATTGTTTGGAACTAATATTTCAAAATTATTTTTTAACTGTTTACACTGTACGTTCTGATAACATAATTATTTGATAGGTTCTATATTGTAATTTAGTACTGGTCTAATTCATATCATTGATAAAAGAAAGAAAGAAAAAAAAAAGATCGTACTACACATTTTGCAATTAAGATTGACTCAATCATAAATGTATATCCGACAGAATAGAATAAGCACGTTTAATATTTAAATGTTTTACAACCCATGCAGAGTTATGAAGTCTGATAAGTACTATAGTACTTAAATATATGTTTTTTTATCATTTGTATTGATGCCAAGGTAAAATGTCTTCAACTATGTTGCCATAAAGTCACTTGTTAACACTTCTGAACATACAAGGGATAAACCGTGTAAATTTAATTACCTTTTTCTGTATATCGAGTAGCGCTAAGGGGTTTGTATTAAAGTTGCTAAGTCAACAACCTGCTTCAGCTGTTTTGTAAGACCTGAACCCAAACAAAGTAATACGGCAGTTATTGTTTCCCCCAGGAAAACAGTTATATGTGGAAATAGGATGATATGGTATGATTACCTTTAAGTCAATCAATTAGAGAATGTAAGCAACTGAACACTGTTAAGGTCACTGCACGGCAATTAACTATAAGAAACTGTATGGCAAACCCCCATAAACCGTCACTGTATGACAAATCCCAAACTTGCACTGCATGGCCTTTAACAATGAGAAAATCACATAATACATAGTTCAGGATATGCAAGGTTCCAGCATCACAAAATATGAAAACAATTAAAAAAACAAAAAATTAATTGCCTCTTTAATGATAAAAACAACAAACGCTAACCAAATAGATTAAGACAGACAGTTACCAATCCACTGAATAATAGACAGCTGACTTGAAACAAGTTTTGTAGATGGATGTATGTGTCTTTCGTCATTTTTCATTCATTTATGATGTTGTTCGTCTCTTTCTATATAATATTTTTATCTTGCACTCTTGGGATTTCCATCTCATTCCTTTTTCATGATGAATGTTTTAAATTATTAATGCTTGAATGTCATTTACAATTGATTGTTTCTTAAAATTACAAGTGAAATAGTACGAATGTATTTAAACAATGTGAATATATATATTCTTGAACATCCTTTTTTCCTCAACATTACACTTGAGCAATCAACTTGCATGTATCAGTATCATTTCGAAGCTTCACACGTAACAGTTAATGCAATGTCTGCCTAATCAACCGAAGACATACAGTCGGGAAATATATCAGTTCTGTATTAGTTTACAAATAACGAATACAAACTTAATGCACGGGCGATCGTGATGTTTTGAATTACGTGTACAGTTGAATAATTTATATATAGAAACAAAGATTTATCAATGGATCATCTTGTCATAATATAAGGAATTTGACGAAGAGTTGTCTCATTGGCAATAATAACACGTCCATTTAAATTTTGTTTTAGATAGAAATACTTACTAATTCAACACCACAAACAAGTGTTTTGTTATTCTTGTTAAAGAACAATTGACCCTACAGTTATGTAAATGTTCGCTTGCATTTGAAAGTTTCATTCTGTATATTTTTTAATTATAAATAACTAAATCATTTTTCCGGACAGATAATTTTTTTCAAAACGGTAATTTTACTGACTGAATGTCAGTAAACGAAACTATATTTTGAAAGGGAAACATCCCTTAGCATTTTTCACTTCTGATTTTTCACTTAGTCATTATTATGTCGAATTTGCCTAACTACATGTACGTGTATTCAGTAACGTGTAATGCTATAAAATATAACTGGAAAGTTTATATTGTTAGTCTATCAATTGATCTATTAATTGGTGACAATATATCTAATGAAAGTTTTCCTTTTTTGCAGGTGTTTTCTTCTGTGTTGGTTGTTTTACTTTAGTCATTTTATCATTAGAGAGATATTTCGCAATCTGTAGACCATTACATTCCCGGAAATGGCAGACCCTGTCACACTCGTACAAGATTCTGGGAATATGTTGGATCTTATCCTTTATAGTGATGATACCATCAGCTATAAACAACAAGTACATATCTCTCATTTACGGAAACAATATGTGTCGAGAAGAATGGGACAACACTTCATTTGAGATCGGTTACACAATAGCACTGCTCATATTACTTCTTGTTGGGCCCGTGGTCACTATGACAATTGCTTACATGTTAATAGCCGTAACGCTTTGGATTGGAATGAAAATGGACACACAGAATGAACTAGGTAATACATTTTCTATATTTTTGTCTATCTATGTGCATGCTTTACTTCGCAATGCAACCAACTATATACCACCTCCCTTTTCCATCATAAGAGAGTATAACTTCATATTATGCAATCGTGTATTTAAAAAAAGATGAGATGTGTGCTTGATAACAAAAACTACTAATTACCACAAAACACCGGACAATAACTCATGGAAATTCGGCCTTATGGGGGCTCCTGGGTATAAATCATTTTTTTTTTCTAATATAGGATTTCGCTATATTTTTTTTATAAATGAACTTTATCGTATACTTAATAGAAAAATGAAATAAAACAATGGGGTCACCGTGCATTTAAGCTCACAATCTGCCTCCGGAAGAAGCATACATTTTTGTTAATGTCCTTTTTTTCTGTTAAGCTAATAGGAGAAATAGAGGTAATATCGAAATAAAAAATAACCTAATTACAGAAATTACTTAAATTTTACGATTATTTAGTTTATGTATAGCTTATGTGAAAACAATAATAAAAAATATAGGTCACCGATGAGTTAAAAAAGATATTTCAAATTTAATGCCAAAAATGGCATTTTTGCACCAAAGGGAGATAATTTTGAGCTTTTTCAATGATATAAATGTTCCAGACCGTATGAGTATTTGGACCGTACGCGTACGGTCTGGACCGTATGCGTACTTTTTCAAAATACTCATACGGTCGGACCGTACGCGTACGGTCTGATTAACATTAAGGAGTTAGTCAAGTTTATTAGATACAAATGTATATAACAGATCAACAGAACTTATGTCTCAAATAAATATAAAAAGTTCAATAGTAATGGAAATAAAAACTTAATATTTTAACTATTTAAAATAATCACGCTTATTTAATCTGTTAATCTCCTGTATTTAGCATGTCAGACTCAGTAATTTGTTAACTGCATGCAGCCCATTATGCTCATTGAAATTGAAGTTATCGGAAGTAAACATAATGTGGGGAGACAATTGTTATAGAATATTTAGGAACTTTACAAAAAAAGACAAAGGAACATGCATGAACAAATCATGTTAATGTAAAAGAAAATATGACGTTCCTTGTGGTACATTTGTAGCAAGTGTCACCTTGGTCCAGAGTAACAAAATAGGATTCAGATATACAATTAAACAAATATTTAATGTCAATTGTTCGCTTATTCACTTTATTCATCTATTTGTAATAATAACAATTTGTATAACTAAAAATAAAGATTTTGATAAATGTTTGTTTAAATTTAACCCATATGATCCCAAAACATGTCTGCTCAGCTGGTCCGTACGCGTATACTCATACGGTCCGACCGTACGCGTATGGTCGGACCGTACGAGTATACGTATACGGTCCGGACCGTACGCGTACGGTCCAAATACTCATATGGTCTGGAACATAAACATTTTAAAAGTCATCTGGGGCCAAACCGAATCGTGTTTTTTGGGTTGATTTTTGTACCATATCATAAAGTAATAACTAACAGTGTAGTAAATAAAATTTATAATTAAAAAATAAAGGTTTAATTTTTTGCTGAAATTTTTGTACCCTTTTGAAGTATGCTTGAAAAAAGATAGGGAATGCATTAGGCAGACATCAACTAAAGACACCCCTCTAATTAATAGAATCATGCCTTATTGATTCACTCTACTTATTTGTTCATTGATCGAAAAGTTGTAATTGGTTGACTTTCTAGATAGATATAGGAAGATGTGGTATACATGTATAGACATATTTTTCTGAGTTTGTAATATTAGTCAAATATGTTTCTTTTTTCAACAAAATTACATTTAAAACACAAAAACAACTTTTGACATCATTTCTTAATGTAAGATTTATTTCATCCATAGTAGTATAAGGGCCACTCATTAATATATTTTTTCAATTGATTAATATTTCTATTTTTAGAATCAACCATTGGATCACAAAATGGATCTTGCAAAAAACCTGACGTAGTTCCGATAGCGAAGCCTAAAGGTCGATACGATCTCCAACGTGGAATGCGCCAGACGAATAGTGAGAGAAGTAGGGCGTCAAAGAAGAGGGTCATCAAAATGTTGTTTGCAGTTGTCTTTGAATTCTTTGTATGCTGGACACCCATGTTCATCATCCAATCATGGGTTATTATAGATGAGAATTCTGCGGAACTGTACGTCACGAACGAGCTGTCGTCTGCGTTTCACTTACTTGCCTACGTAAGCACGTGCTGTAATCCTATTACATATTGCTTCATGAATCGTAACTTCAGACAGGGATTTTTTTCTGCTTTTCGTTGTTTAAGACGTCAGAGGATTTATCGACAAAAATGCAGCAGTTTATCGTATTCAGGAGGGTCATATGTAAATACGAAAATCAGCAAGGCTGGTTCATATGAGAGATCTCACCATTTTGAAAATGCTGTTGAATCAGAGGAGACATGAATGCTTAGTGTATTTCGGTCTAGATACACAACAATGAAAGTTGTGATTTAAAAGTGCAATTAATAAAACGGCTTAGTATGGGACGGAACATTTGTCTGCCCACCATTGAATTGAATGAATGAACTTATCCACAACAGTTGAATTTGATTTTCAAACAACATTGCTTAGTTCATCTCATCGAAAGATATATGTTAACAGTCGAGCCAATCCATGTTTCACCTAAATGATATTAACAATGATGTGTTGAGATGTTGTTTTCCTTTAAGATTATGCGTGTTTCACCATTTTACTATATCTCTTATGTAATACAAACCAAGCATGCTCAAATTTGAGAAAATTCAAATTGTTAAATGTGAAAGCTGAAAGGGTATACGTCATTAATTCTACAACCCAAAATAACGCAATAAAATTGAAAATAGAAATTGAGAATATGTCAAAGAGACAACAACTTGACCATAGAGCAGACAATAGATGAAGGCACCAATGGGTTTTCAATGCATCGAGAAAATCCCGCACCCGGAGGTGGTCCTCAGCTAGACCCTAAATGAAATTGTGTCCTAGTTCAATGTAAATGAACGTCACACTAAACTCCAAAACATATGAATGAGCTAAAATTAAAAAAAAAACATACATAAGACTAACACAATATTGAACACAAGAAAAACCTATAGACAGCAACCAATGGAATTCAGCACAATAGACGGAGATCTTAAATATCATCGCATGTGGTGGTTAATCTTTGACACATAATGCCCAGGATACCAGATTAAGCACTTTAAACATTAACTTGAGATTGGTTAAAACTAGTTTAAATTAGTTTTATGCTGAAACAAATATCAATAAGTTGAAGAACAAACTTCAGACAGACTTGACCATACAGTTTAGCCCAGTTAAAATAATTTCCACCTGGTTAAAACATTACTAACAAATGGTCATAATAACAGATCAGGACAAAAACTTTATACTACAATTAGGACGCTCCCTGTTGTCTGTATCGACCTACTATAGTACCTAAGTGATATTTCGTGCAATGTCGATTTCATGTCTTTGTAATTGGTATCTCGTTTAGAGTTGGCAAATAAGTTTAAAGTTTGTGCTAAATTTTCATTACTATAAATGTATCCAGGCTTAAAACAATATCTGGTCAATGTCCTATAAATATCAATGTGTTTTATTCGGCACGAAACTGGCGGGCTTTAAGTAATGTGAATGATATACATCCATGGCTTCTAACTTTATAAGATAAGCTATTTTCATATTCTATGAGTAGTTATAATGCGATCTTGCAATGCGAAATAATAAATAATTCACATCAGAATAGATGAAGTCTTAAAAATATAGAAGCAGGGCAAAAACAAAACATATAAACCTTGCTGTTTATTACAGTGACAGAAAAAACAATTTAATATTTAGTAATACATTTCAGAGTTGTAACTGAATGTATCAATAAATCATATACAATATTGAGGAGCACAAACTCAAATCCAAATGCTTAACTCGTTGACGTTAACAGTTCATCAATGTTAACACCGTTGTTCCAGTAACACATTCATAATACTGTATCAGTAATACAAATACACAAATGTATTTACCATATTTGTTGACCATAAAATATTTTGTAAAGGTAGCGTTTCCAGGGAGATAATATCTTAAAATGTACCGACAAGTGTGGGTATTATTGTTATTATAGGTAAAACCGTTGTTTGTATGTTTTGATTGTTTTATTTCAGTTTATGTTGTTAATATATATTTATCAATAAATTGTTATATCATGTTAAAATTAGTTTGACTACCAGACAATCCACCACAGGTGAGATCATATGTGTTAACATGATATCAGTTTAAAGCTGTTGATCTGACAGAAAAAAAACAAGCATTTGCTGTGCATATGTGCCTTTTTGTGACTTGTAACATCTTTAACTTTTGGTAGAGTTATAATGTAAACTAAACTTGAGTTATGCCGAATTTGTTACACGTATTAAAAATAAATTCACAAAAATACAGAACTACAGGAAAATTCAAATCGGAAAGTCCCTTATCAAATAGCAAAATCAAAATCTCAAACACATGGAAATAGACAACAACTGGTCACATTCCTGATCTAATACAGGAATTAAATTTTCCATATGTAATTAAACCTGGTTTTGTAATTACCTAAACCTCTCACTTCACAGTCGCAAATATGCCCGAAAACAATTGATGTCATTTAAACCCTCCTAATCTGAGAACATTACATTCCTTACGAATTTGGTGGGGTTCGTTTTGCTCACTTAGCCTTGAGTTTTCTATGTCGTGTTTTTGTCCCGTTTTCGTTTTGCCTTAGTTTTGTTGATTTTTTCTTTGACATGACTTTTGTAGTCCCTCCTGTGTTCATGCTACTATTTATATCTCATCACATACATTTGACAATGGATTCTTTTGTTTCAATTTGTAATCATAAAACAGGGAAAATAAAGCATAACAACATATTCACGTTAGCAAATAATTATGTTTGCTGGTAATCTTTTTTGAAATACGTATAACAACCATAAAATCAACAAGCATCAGAGGGGAGTGAAGTTCAAACAAAACCTCAAGATCCCAAAGTACAAAGAGTACATTTAGCAAGTGAGTAATAAAAAGTTTATACTGAGAGTAAACAAAAACAAATCCGTTATAACACCTTTCTATATTTATTTGATTGAACAATCGATTGCTTGATGATGGCTGACCCGTCTATAGCGGAAGGTGTTTTATTGCATCAATTCTATATTGAACACCCTTCTATGAAACGTAGAATTTCTTTGAGGCTTGGTTGGTCATAATGTAATTTTATTTTAGCTTTGGTTTACCAACTACATAAGTGTTGCAATTCTGAATAAACACTTTTATTGACTTAAATCATTAACATATTCACAAGTAAAGAAATGGTTTGCTATTAAACAAAATATCAGAAAGGCTGGTCTCTAACAATATGCCAAGATCGCAGAAAGACGATCATAAAAGTTTCAGACAGTAGATTTCAATTCACACATTGACCACCTAAGTAACATTGTATCTCATTGTATTCATTGTATATTTTTTAACAACTATGCATTTCTGAAAAGTTCAACACGTTATACATGTATCTGTTTCGATTATACTTAATTCTATCTTTGACCGAGGACGAAGAAGTATTATCTAACAGGACCACATATAACGTATTGACTAAGTAAAAGTCCTTAATATATACTTTATATACTTATAAATTGTGAGTTAGAAAATGACGTAAAATGGTCAATCCCAAGCAATTACGTCGATCCATAGGTTAATACAGTGCAACGATACAAAATATATATTTAGAAACATGTGACTAAATTTACCAATGAGAAATAAGACAAATCAAACAATATGCAATATTATTTCATATCAACTGCCCCGAAACTAAAAAGGTTTGGCATATATTTGATAGAGAGTATTAAAGATAGTCTATCCACACTAAATTCCTAAAGACAAAGAGCATTTAGATATATATTCGATATCTATAAAAACACAAAGTTACTCTGTTTTTTAAAATTGGGTCATAGTCCCAAATAACAGTAACAAAATCAATACAAACAATAATAAATATAACCAGCAGTATTCAACTTTATAACAGTTGAATTTGAGTAATACGCTGTTCGTGTTCTGTTGACGGAATTTGCAATTTAAAAACAAACTTGTAAAACTAAAAACGGAAAACGAAAATGTGGACGAACATTTTAAATTTACTTTTTTGCGTACCTCTTAAAATAAGTATAAATCTTATTACAAAAACGATTTAATAGCAATAAAAATCCTGTTTTTAGGGAGATCTCAGATCAACATTCATGCAGATTTTATGTATCTTCTCAAAGACAGGTAATAAGCCGACTTTGATACCTGTTTGTATATTCGTTGTTTTGAGGAGTAAATTATTATGTTTTTAATCAAACTATACTCAAAATGAGAAGAGAACAATTTTTTGACACAAGTTTGAAACAAAAAGACCGTAATTCAGTTAATTTACACACATGAACGGATTTTCATTACAATAAATATTTATATATATAAATCTGCTGTTAACGGGATTTAAAATATACTATAGGTTTAATGACTTGATCCCATTTCACAGTTAACACATACGTCATATGTGCATATTAACCGTAAATTGTTAAAATGAGAACCAGTGATCACTTGTATTTCCTACAACTTAAAATCTCTTGTGTCATGTGCTTGGGAATAAATAAACTCATCATAGATACTAGTATTAAATTTTGTATTTACGCCAGACGCGCGTTTAGTCTACAAAAGACTCACCAATGACGCTCAAATCCAAACAAGTTAAAACGGTCAAAAACAATACGAGGTTGCAGAGCATTGAAGACAACAATTCCTAAAAGTTTTACCAAATACAGCTAAAGTAATTTATTCCTGAGGTCAAAAAGCCTTTTGTAAACAGTTAATTTATAAATATGACCATATCAATGATAATTCATGTCAGCACAAAAGACCTGACTACTAGGCTGGTGATACCCTCGGCGAATTAAAACTCCACCGCACAACACTTGTGATAGAATTTCATGAAACGTTAAATGAACCTTATGCACTAATGACTTAAGAGACAACGATAGACACAGAAACTAAATGCTACAGTAATTTATGCAGTGATATATCGTTTTTTACTGAAATTTTATTTTTAATTGAACTGTCACAAGATAATGAGATTGAGCGATGCACCAAACTGTGTTAAATACTGTGGTATTGACCTGCTGTAAAACCAATTCTATAACAAATAAGTCAACAATCAGGATTCCATGTGATTGCTTTAACGGAATTGACGTTGAAAAAAACAACAACCATAAGATTGGAAAATTGACGAGAAAAGTAAATTAAAGTTTATTCAACCTGAAAATTTGAGAATAGAACAGCTTGTTCTAATATGTAGTGATTTATAATAGTCATAGGGTTATTGTCCTAAGTACAGTAATTCAGTTATCAGATAAGCACATATCATTCAAATCTGTATTAAATAAGAAACCATTGATATACATTTGTTGTTTTGCGTAAATAAATAAACTCATCATAGATACCAGGATTGAAATTTTGTATATTCGCACAACGCAAATCCTTACATATTATTATATAGTATTAACCTCATTTGTCCTCGTCTTCCTTGATATTTCTCTCAAATAAGCCAGTAACTGATTTTAAAAACTTAAATCATATATTTGACCTCGGACGGTTTTAAGTATTATAAATAGCAATGTCCTTCAAAGCACAATTTCACCAAACAACGTATAATTTGTATTTTATTTTGAAAAGTAAAAAAAAACAAAATACCATGGAAGTACAATTTGTTGTCTCAGAGTTGAATATTTCAATATTATAGTAGTTACGTGAAATAAGTGCAACATTGTTGGCTGCTTTTTGTCTTCTGTTATATATGATAAAAGTCTAGTTATCGGTGCTGGACAACTATTTTGTCAGAAGTTATTTTCTGTAATGTTTTATATGATTATTATTACTTGAAGTAAATTAAAGTTTGCATTTTTATCAAGAAAAATAATGACCTCATATAGGTCATTATGTTATACCTTGAAGCATTTTTCATTGAACCATGGTATCGTCAGGGTTGATTCATCGAAAGAATAACCTATCGTTCTGAAAGAAATTAACTCTTTATAAGTATATAAGAAGAAACAATTTATGAAATTATAACCACTTTATTGTTAAATGAGGAAAATATTTCGGACAGTAACTGTTCTTATAAAGGTAATAACCTTTCGGTCTCGACAATGGTTTTGGCGATAGCTTTATACCCTAATGTTGTATCAGCAGCATATAACTGTACTTTGTATTGTACATGGCTGTTTAACTGTCGAATGCAATTTACTTGATTAGAACTATGCTTATTAAAGTTGAAAAGGTCTGTAACTCTGAGTATGAAAAGGCCAGTCTGTAACTCTGAGTATGAAAAGGTCAGTCTATAACTCTGAGTATGAAAAGGTCAGTCTGTAACTCTGAGAATGAAAAGGTCAGTCTATAACTCTGAGTATGAAAAGGTCAGTCTGTAACTCTGAGTATGAAAAGGTCAGTCTATAACTCTGAGTATGAAAAGGTCAGTCTGTAACTCTGAGTATGAAAAGGTCAGTCTATAACTCTGAGTATGAAAAGGTCAGTCTGTAACTCTGAGTATGAAAAGGTCAGTCTGTAACCCTGAGTATGAAAAGGTCAGTCTGTAACTCTGAGTATGAAAAGGTCAGTCTGTAACACTGGGTATGAAAAGGTCAGTCTGTTACTCTGAGTACGCCACTTACATAAACATCCGATATCAATCAGTAGTCGCTAGTTATTATGTAGAGAGTTCATCTGACCCCTAAAGGCATATAAAAACAAAGGCGTTTGTTTCTGTTAATAAGAAGTTTAAAACTAAGGTGAAGCGGAAACATTGATCGTGTGCCTTACACTTCGAAAATGTAGAGAAGTATGCACTGTGAGTGATAAGAATTTTATCAAAGTGTTCAATATTTATTGTTCTATTGATGTTTAATGGATTTCCCCTTTCTATCAATGATAAATGTTTCGTGAGCGAAGAGGTTGATGTTAATTATTGCAAGCTTAAAGGTTATGATCTCTGTAAAAATATATCTTAATAAAATATCTGTATTCTTCAAACATGTGGAAATAAAAATTTAATGTGGTAAACAATTTTAAAAACATAAATGTTCTAGTTAAACACGAGCCTGAATATGTCAACAAAGATGCACGTACGCTATGAATCAGTGTGTGTACAACATGTCACGGATTGTTGGTGTATCTTTTAAAAAAAAGTAGCAAGAATCTATAATGTTGAAAAACAAAATGGTCGAGTGATTATTACACCATGGTTATTGTATTATTACTACATGTTACGATTGAAAACTGGTTTTACACATTGGTGACATTCATATTAATGAAACGTTTTTTCAACAGATAATTTGCAATAATAAAGTGACATCTACTTTCCTTGGTGAGGAATTAGTCTGTACATTAAAGAGAATGACATTGTTCAGTTATTATCCCGAATATATTTCATACAACACATTTTTTATATTTTTGTATTGATCCGTTTTTAATAATTCATTAAAAAACCCGAGTCTTTTCTGCTCTTGGATGTTCCTGTATGAGTGGCCGTTCGTGTCAATATAAAATTGTCAACGCTTTGTTGTTTACTTTCTTACTTGTTGGTTTTCACTTTCTACGCGTTGGGTATCATTTTCAACCCGTTGGGTGTGTTGATTCATAGTTCATACGGTCAGAATTCCTGTATATAATGTATCCCAAAACAATGTTTACCCGTCAACTAGAAATTGCATGCATATTGAATAAACCCAATGACATAGGATTATGACTAAGCAAGAGTTGATTGTCATTTTATTTATGAAGGCATTTTTATATTTACATTGCTGTCGTTTTCGACGATGGAACCACTATATATATTGACACATCCGTTTTTTTTTGTCTTCATACATTTTAGAATAAGGACGTCTAGTCAACATGTGTTGATCTGTAACCTTGAAATTTCAGTTCGAACGTTGGTTTACAATTTAATGGTTTTTTTTCTATAAGATTGAATTTTTTTAATTGATCTTACTCTAATTTTCACGCCATTCTATTGTTCATATGTGTATTTTATTAACGAATGTTTGCTGTATATGTTAATTTATAAAAAGTGGGTAATGTATGATTCAAAACCGTTTTAAAGTTTTTCGTTCTATGAATAAAAAAATCATTACGAAACTAATGTTTCAACACCCTCAGCAAGAGTTGGCCTGATGTGGACTGGGCTATCCTTTCCATGTCCCTATTGTTCATAAGGCTCTTCAAAAGTTTTGGTTCTTAAACATATTTTGCTTAACATTTGGCTTTGGGCGTGCTTTACGAAATTTAAATGAAGAATAGCGCTTCAGATGTATGAATTTTATGAAGTGTTTAGTTGGTTTTTTTTAACAGATCCTGGCAACTCTTAAAATCATTTTATGACACATTAATCGTTATTACTGGCCAGTCAACACTGAGGCTGTGAGCTAGAACTCCGTTCGTGCAGGTACACTCTACTTCAATCTTAATTGACTAGGATTGTCAGTTTTCCCATCGATGGTCGTTGGTTTTCTCTGGGCACTCCGTCTTCCTCCACCAATTAAAATTGCCCGCTTCGAAATAGCCCCATAACGGTGATTAAAAGTGGCATGAAAATACTTAAAAAATTAAAAAATTAAAAAATCATTAATCGAAAATAAACTGACAACGTCAAAGTACGGCATATTGTACTAGGTTTACACGGGGTAGAAACCTAAGTGTCATTGGTTTGTTTATAACTATTCTTTGTACCTCAAATTACAGTAGTAAATGAGCAAGAAGTTTATTGTCGTAAATTAAATTCCTTGCCAATTGTCGAATAATGTACCCTTGTAAAAGTTATCTGATGTATTATATATATGTTCATGCACGTCAGCACGATGACGTATTATTAACTAATATACACCATGATGTTTTTAAAATAATTTAGGTGACGGATTTTTCAGTTTGTTGAACTGTTGTATTTTAGCAGTTTGCTTTGTTGCTGTATCCTTGTTTTCTTAATATGCTTAGCTAAAACCGAAATAGTACTTTCCAAGGGCGTTTAAAAAAGTCTGACACATACTTTGTCAGTCGTTTACCAAAATCGTGTGACCTATTCTGTCAAAATCGAAAGATGTCTTAGTAATTGTGAAAACTCTTCAAACCATTAAAAACTAGGCAAAGTCAGAAAGGAAAGTCCCTAATCAAAAGGAGAAGTCAAAGCTCAAAGGATCTGCTTACCCATTCGGAACACCTGAGATCACCCCTAGCTTTTTTGTGGGGTTCGTGTTGTTTATTCTTTAGTTTTTTATGTTGTGTCATGTGTGCTGTTGTTTCTTTGTCTTTTTCATTTTTAGCCATTGCGTTGTCAGTTTGTTTTAGATTTATATGAGTTTGACTGTCCCTTTGGTATCTTTCGTCCCTCTCACAAGCACATCAAACGAATGGATAACAATTGTCATATTTCTGACTTCTGACAGGCATTTTCTTATGTAGAAAATGGTGGATTAAACCTGGTTTTATAGCTAGTTTAACCTCTCTCAACCACATATTGATTCAATACATGTCGAATCCATCTAGATAACATTTACAATTTTTTTATTCAAAACGCCGAAAAAATAGAGTACGATTCAGAATGAAATGTAAATGACATCTTTCAGAAACTTATTAAATGTCCATTCTTATTTTATAACACATACAAACAGAATAAAAACGTTTGAGGACACTGCTAGGTACAAAACAAGGGTTTCTGCTTTACATGTATATACTTAGCTAAAATAAAAATGGTACTTTTTAGGGGTGGTGAAAGGAATGCCATTATATATTATGCCAGTAGTTTACTAAAAACTCTTTTCCCTATTCTGTAACCCAAGGAGCAGAATTCTTGGTACTTTTCTAAACTCTTCTTATGATGAACCAGCATTGAAACCTCATTCTATGTTAACTGTTTTACCACTACAACGGAAATCATTATTCCATACCTGTCGAATTCATCTAGATAACATTTACAATTGTATATGCATAATGTCAAATAAAACAGATTACAATTAAGAACATCATGTAAATGATCTTATTTAAAAATTTGTTATTCGTGCAGTATTATTTCTTATAATACAGTACCTTTTCCAGATAATTTCTATTCTTCCGTTTTGTAATGACACATACAAATATTAAATTATTTGAGAAAATTTCCGTGTTTCTAGCACGGACTACTGGTATAACTTTCATTAAAAACGAACAAACCAAAGTTTGAAGAAACCTAGCAAAGAAACGTTTGAAAGAGATAAAGACAGGACTGAATATCACAGGAAAAAAAACTCGAGGCACGCTGGTCCTGGGGAGTGTTTTATATTTCATCTATACATGGTCACGGATTGTGTTATGCGTATAGTATCCTTCTTTTTGAAAACGTTTTACGTTGGATAAAGTTCATATTGATAAAGTTCAATATAAAAGATATCAGTTGCTTTTATCTTGGATGTACTAATAAGACAATCACTGACATATTAAAATGATTTTACAAAAGTTGGTTGTCCTCTAACCAAGGACTGCATTTTATGACTTCACGCTGCTGTCATATTGGACCACGTAACCACTATAGTTAATGATACATTCATACTGGGTGTCAATTTACATTTCAAATTTAGAGCGTTAAGTCAACATGTTCTGATCTGTAACCCTGTAATTTAATCGTAAGTTGACATTGTTCTGTACTTTTAGTCTAAGTGGTAGTTTTCATTTATATGACATTAATTGGTTCAAGTCATTCTGTGGTTCTAATTTGTATTTCATTTACTAAATTCCGCTGCATACACCAGTTGATAAACTCATCATACAAACAAAGATTTCAAATTTGTACGCCAGACACGAGTTTCGTATACATGAGAGTCATCAATGTAACTCGAAAAGTTAAAATGGCCAGATAAAGAGGAAGAACATTGGGAACCCAAATTTTCAAAAGTTTGTGCCAAAATCAGATAAATTAATCTATGACTGAGATAGAACAACCTTAGTATTCCGCAATATTCAAAGTTTTTTAACAGCTGATTTATAATCATGATTTGAATTGTATATATAAGAGGAGATATGGTGACAGACAAATATCCTGCCCTGACCACAGATCAAGGATGTTGAAAAATGCAAAAAACCGCACCGCCTTCAATAATGAGCAAAATATTCATACCGTACAGTAAGAGATAGTGTGGCCCCGGAATGAATATTTATGAAATAATAAAAACGAATAAATTATGCGGCGCAATGCTTTAAATGATAAACGCACTCGGTCTCGTTACCGTTTGGAGGTTAATGCGAGTCCTTGAAACTTCTGTTCGTAACCAGTAAAAGTATCTTCTTAATCAATTATCGAGACTTGAAATGCAGTAAATACTGTCGCCTTAATTTCAAATAATTTTCTTACATGTCTTAAACTAAACCGTAAGTATACATTGTACGTTTTGTTCATAAACAACCAATAACCAATAATAGAACATTAATTATGGTTATAAATATCAAATATTTTGACTGAATAAACGGGAGAAGGGTGTAAGAAAAAAAGTAACATTACAAAATTACCTAAGTTCAAAGAATATTCAAAATATTTATCTCATTAGATGGCAAAATCGCATATTGAAAAACACATTTCTTTTAGTTCGATGGTCAATCAAATCTCCTTTAGAACAACAATTGATAGTTATACTCTAAAGCTATTTTGGACAGATCTAATCATTTTCGGTCCGGAATACCGAAATATTAAACTGCGCACTAACGTTTTGATTTTATACCTGAGGAAGCAACAAAGCATAGAGACACCCAAATCTTTAAAATATGACAGACAATTAAAAACATTTTTTCTTTTCTTAATACGACAGCAAGATGAAGACTCTTTTTAAAATTTGAACATTTGGTACTGACAGTTTGAAATAGAAAAGGTTTAGACAAATTTAGACAGTAAAGTATGTTTATTTTCAAATCCTATGGAATTTGAATCCTCAATTCTCCTCAACTTATCTGCCGTTTTAACCGTTTGCATTCGACCGTTAGTTATTATCTTGGTAGAAATGACCAGTTTATTTAGTATCCTACTTGATACTGTTAATGGTTTAATTCGTTTATTTTTATAATCAAATGAAATGTACTTTTAAAAAATAATTGAGTTTCAGATATAATACTATGGCATTCAGACCCTGCGTCTTTATTTGTATCACGGTTTTGTTTAGTAAAAGAGGGAGTAATGTATTGTCGTAAATATGATTCCCTCTGCTATGTTTCGTGTCACTTACCCTTGTATAACTTATCTCATATATTATATATACAGCCTATGACGGTAGGGCGATGCAGTTATATCATCTAATTTACACCAGTAATATTATGGTTAATAATTGTATTACTTTACTAGTTTTTGACCCGGAGAACGCATCGGTGCTTGCCTTTTTGATGTTTTCTTTTTGTAATCAGATTGATATTCTAAACATGAATTCTACAATAACTTTGCCCTTCGAATTGGATAGCATCTTGATTTCCTAATGTCTACCATAATTATACAATACGGTATAAATATTGGAAGTTTCATGACGACACCTACTACTATACTGTAAGATGTTATCCTTGTCCGTTGATCGTAGGTATGCAGTTGTACATGTCTCAGGAATATCATAACCAACCTACTAATGATCTCATGTTTGCCCTGTTGTTAAGGTTTAATGTTGTGTTTCAACAATGTTTGTTTGGGGTTTTTTTGTCACTAAATTGTATGTTTATCTTCAACTTGTACATTTGCGAGTCTCCTGGTATCTCAACCACTATTATTATAAAAAGAAAAAAGGGACCGTCTCATTTTGTGTATAGTAGTTTTGTTTAATATGTATTGTTGTTCGATGAAGTATTACGAGGGTATTTGTTTATTTTTTCTCTAATTGAATATTATTCGGTAAACCATATTTCAGTTGAGGTATGATAAGGCAATTGAATACATATAATGAGTTTGTGACATTGTCAAGGTACGCTGATGCAAAACTTTATGTTAAAACTTTATGATACTGCTTGGTTCTTAAATATGGTTATCAATACATTATTCACTTTTTGTAATATGTAAAACGAAATTGATGAAGCTTTATCTCATTTGTTTGTCTTGACTTTGTCTTAAAGTGCAGATAGTATTATTCATCTAATTAATATTATTTAGCTTATCTGAGAAGATATGCGACTATGGTCAGTCTATGGATTTTATCTCATTGAAAATACAGCAATCATAAGTTTAATGAGTATAATGTCTCCAGGTAGTAATAATATGTTTTAGGGATTACACCAAAGGAACTATATGACTGCACTGAACCTGCTTCTACCTTTTTAAAACAAATCACATAATATTCTTTTGTAACAAATGACGTAATTGATGTAGCATCTGAATAGCAGAGAAGCTGTTTATTCAACAATATTAGTAATATTTTAAAACTGAACAGTATTTTTAGATGTTCGTTCCTATCAAGATAAAAGAGACTTGTCATTTCTCCTATAAAAGATTGTAATTTACTTAAATATACTGAAAAGACATAAGCGATCCTTTTCTTTTGTCATGATGGGTTTTGTTTAGTTTTTCTTTGTATACAATTATAACTTCACAGGTGCTGACGATGTATATCAACCATCGTATTGAATTATTATTTTTCTTGTCGACAGGTGCAATTGGTGTATATCACCCACCGTTTTGTATTAATATGTTGCTCTTCTATCCAAAACGATCTGACTTTGTATGAAATGCGGGGCCATAAACAATCCAAAGTTGAAAAGGTCAGACATCCGATTTGCAGAATAGACAAAAAATAATAAGACTCAAAATAAAAATGACAGATTTTATAACTATGCCTCAGTACTTCAGATGCGTTTTGGTCGACCAAAGACTCTCCAATCCCGTCCGACGTATCAATACACTCACGATAAATCAAATCAAATAATGGTTAAGATCACCAAACCCGAAAAAAAAATTGTGCCATTCGAAGTAGTATTTTTTTTCAAATTGTATTATAAATAAACAGTAATTTATCATATCAGCATGTCAGCATGCTAGTATGGACTGCGCGGCTTACCCTAGTTAACGTACACAACGAAATTATCAAAAAAGATCCAAAATAAATGTGAGAGGCTTTATATGTTCAAAATTATATAAAAAAAAAAGTTCGAAAAAAGGTTCAAACTTCTGCAGGCTACATTGACCTAATAGATGAATTATTTTTTTGGTCAATTTTGGTAATATGGTTATTACGATTTATTTTGTACACCATCAGTACAATGACATAATCAGTGTTGTTTAAACCAGACTGGAGCTTCTACCAAGTTATAGCTAAGATTACAAACTAAGCATAAACATGATGAAATGAGTTAGGAATGTAATGAAGAAGACATTTTTCATTAAAAAAAACGACATTTCATGCAATTTTAAAACATAATTTGTGCGAATTCTTTTGTTCAAATCAGATTCTTCAAATATCCCTGTTAGACATCACTTAAAAATAGAATCATGATATTGTTCTTCCTTTGTTGTCACGTTAAAAACATGTAGGTTAATGTGACAATGCTGGTTGGGTGCGTTTGGTAAAGGAGTGTTTCATTCTAAATTAGAAGACTGTGGACTTCATGTGTTTTGTTATTATCTAGAAACAGAATATGTATGTTATGTTGAAATCTTACCAAACTGAGCTTCCTTTAACGGAAATTGAACAATATGACAAATTGATGACCAAACAAAATAGATAGAAAGTACTTAAACTTTGTTTGATGACATAAGATGTAGCTGCGTGTAGGTGTATGAGAAATTAACTAAAAGGAAGCTAAACATTTCGGCGAATACTGATAACAATTTTTCTGATAATTTACTAACACAATCTATAAGCAAAAAAAAATCGATGCCAATTGTGTAGAATCAAGAATTAAGATTACAATATAAAAAATATGTGTTCTCTAAATTATAAAACCAAAATGTCCGTTAACGTTGGTGACTAGAAATTATTCACCTCACTCAGTTTAGAATTGTAATTTCTTAATGTGAACTCCCGACCCCTCACCACAGCCAGCAAAACCAAATCTTAACTGGTGTTCCTGTAATTTAATCATAACTTATTAAATGATCTGCAGCCAGTACTGAGCAAGCTTCATTTCAATTATATCAATGGTTATCTATAAAACTAGGTAAAAACAATTGTATAACACAACAGAAATATCCTTGTATTTCTTTTCTTTTACACTGTTTGATTTCGAAAACCGACTTTGTTTAAAAAACAATTAATTAGTACTTCACTATTTCTATAAATCAATATGCTTGTTGTTGTCAAACATCAAATTACAAATTACAAATTACACCATTTCAAACTGAATCCAGATTGTATATTCAATTTTTAGAATTTTACCAGTGTGGTCATTTTTAATGGCATTAATACATTCATGTAACGCACAGTTCATAAATCTAGTTTGCTGCAGTTGTGTACTGTCGTAAAACAATTTAAGGAGTTCGTTGTGATTTTGTGTTTCAAATGTCAAACTGAACAATTATTTTTTTCAATTTATTGATGTTTCTGTCCTGAGTATTGTATTCTTGTCACTTAATGTTGTTATTTAATGGTATTTTTAACATTGTCACGGAACGTTTGGCTAGCTATAAAACAAGGTTCAACTCATCAGTTTGTCTTAAAATGTCCTGTACCAAGTATTGAAACCTGGTAGTTGTTATCAGATAAATTTCTATGTATGATGCATTGGCGTTTTTATATTTTGAGTGTCAGTATGTCTGTGGTTTTCCTCTTGAAGATAATGTGTTTCCCTCGGCTTTAGTTTGTAACCCGGATTTGTCTTCTCTCAATCGATTTATTCCTTTCAAACAGCGGTAAACAACTGTTGCCTTTTTTTCAGCCATGATTAAATGTAAAAGAATATATTTTTTATTGTATATAATGACCAAAGGCGTACTAAAATACTAAGCCTGGCGTATATAAATAATGATAATATTGATATAAGATGTTTCGTCCATAATGGTATCACTTGCCTAGTAGTCAGTACTTCTGTATTTTCTATAAAATTTTACTTCAAACACTACGGGTTTTTATCCTGAAAGGCGCCAATGACCATATCAGTATTTGGCACCACACTTAAGATTTGTTTTCAATGCTCTTAAACTTCATGTTTGGTTTGGCCTTTCAACAGGTTTTAGTTTGTGACCCGGATTTGTTTTTTCTCTATCGATTAATTTCGCACAGCGGCATACAACTGTTGCCTTTTTTTAGTAGAAAGATAACGATAGGTTGTATGTATGCCGAACTGGCGTTTGTCGATATAAATAACGCCTTGTTTCTAATACATGATTTTTGTTTATCAATTCAGTGCATATGTTTGTTTGTTAACCCCTGAATACATATTGAGGTTGAAATAAAGCTCCTCATATTTTGAATGAACAAATAAAGTTCGCTAGAGATTCAAAAAGAGCGACCAAAAATTAAAATAAAAATCTAAACAAAAAATAAATACCACTACTAAGTATAAACAACTATTACAAGTATTCCACATTTATAGAAAGTTCATGTAAATACACTTGATATAGTTAGAATTATATACAAACCTTCATTTCTTTTTTCTTACAAGTCAAGAATGACGGTTAACATTTCAACGCACACTTTTTTTCCTTGAATAATTTGGTTTTACCATTGCCTAATACACAATAGCTGAAAAAATTAATAAACACAATACTATATTAGACATAAAGCACATGCCCCAATGCATATTACTTAAACCTAGTAAAGCACCGCCTGTGTCTGGGAAAAAAAAACATTTATTCATCAAAGACCGTCTCGTCCTTTTCTCATTAGAAAGTACCAAGATTCAGTGCCTCCTTCACATCTAATTAAGATTTTGTTGAGCTATTATACATTCATACCATCGACATATATGTAAGTGAATTTTCCTAATCCAATTTAAACCGTCCTCCTTTATGCAAGTCAATGTTATACAAATTCAAACAGTATTCGCAAATGTTCTCCTATATCAAATATGCTTTAACAGATCTTTTGGCGAATTTTGCTTTATCTAGTTTAATGCATGATTAATGGTTTTTCTTCCTTATCATAGAAATTTTAGAACTGTCTCACGACAGCTGCTCTATATAATTTGAATGACTAAGTAAAACACAATTAATTTTCTTTGTTTAAATATATATTTATTACGAGCAGCTTTATGTGTATTTCGGAGTTTATTGGTCATTTTAGTCAGTATGAATGGTCTTCTTGGGTTTATGATTTGCATTGCATTTTTGCATCTTGTTCGTCTTTGTTTTTGATACTTCTAAAACTAAATTCATTCAAGAACTAACATTTATATCATATTTTTCTGTCAGGCAATACGTTTCATTCATACAGAAATGCTGAATAAAAAGATATATGACAGGAATGGTAATGTTTCTTCAGTCTATTCAAGGAAATTATACCAACTCTTCTCTTATTTTATATAGTAATCCAATTAGATCAAGGATTTAAAGCTTCTACTAACATGATTATGCAAGAACACCACTCGACTGTTTTATTTACACGATAACACGAATATGTACATTTTATTGTAGAATAAACAACTTGTCTGTGATTCAGGTGGTATATTAGACAAATCATGGTGCTATTGATATCTTTATTTGAGTAAAGTAAATGTATATTATGTAATAGAATTTGAAGAAAAGTTAGATGAAAGCCATATAGATCTTCTGATGTAATCCATTAAATGGTTTTATGTAAATATACATGATTATATTCATTGAACTAATATCGTGGTTAATATCCCAGACTGACCATCGACATACATTTCAGAGACCTATATAAAGATCATGTGATCTTCACGAAACCTAAATAAGACTAGAATGTAATAGGCTAACAACAAGAAATATACACCTGATGACTTCCAATGTAAAAATTATATTGTAAAGGGAAAGGAAAGAGGAAAAATCGCAAAAAAAAAATGAAAATATATGTTTTCATCATATGAATATGTTTTTTAAGAACACATGAATTTGATTAGCATCCCTAGTGTCTGAATTTAAGATCAAAAGCTTCTCTTACATATCATGGTTTCATATGGTCAATTAGGAAATTAGATCTTTATTCAGACTGTTAGTTTAATCTTTTGACTTCCATTACATTTCGTTTTTTTAGGGAATATTGTAGCTTACTATATATACGAATAGGTCTAGGTTGAGGAAAAAAAGCGGGTGTTTAGCATGGGTAAGGTAATTAAACGTAAAACACTGCTATACAGTATATCTGTATCTGTTAGCCTTCTATTACCTCTGGATAAAGGATACTAATTGTAAACACATATAAAGTAATCTGTTACCTGCACGGCTGACATTATATGCAGGTAGAAACGTTTAACTGAGTATAAAAAAAAAAAACAGAACAAAAAAAGAAATACCAAGGATAAACAATTTTAAAAGCATACAATAAACCAGCCTGAGTGTAAACAGAGCTCGAACTCTTATTGTGTCATGGATAAGGGTTTTGTTGATAAATCTTGTGTCTGGGTTTCACTGTTTTAAATCATATTATGAAGAGCCAGTTTAGGGTAATGTTTTATAACCATAAGCCTCAAACAGGTAATATATCAGTAATTAACTGCAACATTGACTTCTGAATGAAATAGTATGCAAACATCGCTGTATCTTAATTTTCGAAGTTTTGGCACATATTATTGATACAGTAAGGAAGCAAATATAGTATATATCCATTTACATTCTTTTCAATTAAACCTACTTCAAAGAAAGTGTCTTATCATGAATAAAAAAAAAATGCATTCCTTTTTTAGAAATAAATAATTCAACTGATGCACAACACTACGTTTAATTGACATTTAACTGAGTAAAAGTTTTGATTTTTATCGAATTGTGAAATAGCTGACCATCGCATACATAATACTTTTTGGACATGCATTCTCTTATTGTGAATGTTCCTCTCCCTTAAGAGTACTGCTAACTCAAAACATGGATGTGCGGTGAAAGATAGAAATAATTAAATTACTAGGTCATCATCACAATTTCTTATATACCAATGTTATGTCATTTTAAAAACTTCATATATTCATTTAAACAAAAAAAAAAGGATTTTGCTTTATTTTCGTTTATAAGAGTTCTTCGTTGTTTTAAATTTCCAATATTTCGGGTATGATCATAAATAGCAAGATATTATTCATTAAAATCCACAGAAGGTTTATTTAAGGTAGCACAATACAAAGATTTTATAACTCCAACTCCCAAGTTTTAAAATGCTGTAACTTTCTTAATAATGCTTGAAAATTTATAAAAGTAGTAGTTTTGGATAGCTAACAGATTACTCTTTCAAATTAATGTAATGTTAGTATTATGCAACAATTATGTTACCAATTATAATGTTAACTGTGTCTAAAATATTTTTCACCAAATTTCCACTTTCAAATGAAATTAGCTTCTGCATAGTTATCCCTAGAGGATTGATTTTATTATATGTTGTTCCTATGGCCATTATCTACAAAAGGGTGTCTCAGATTTCAGATAGAATGTATAGAACAAATTTTACACCTAATTAAACATTATCTTTTTTTTATGTGGTTAGGATGAATACACTAATTAGAGATTTTTGAGAGAATGGAATACCATAGCGACAATCTGAGACACCCTTTTGAAGCCCATGATGTGTTGATTAAGATTTCGTTAAAATTGTCTGTATAGTTAAAGAGATGATAGAGCTAACTTTCTTTCAAGTGAACTTACCAAGATTTTACCAACTAATTACATAATAATTGATTACATAATGATTGCATAATAAAAATATTGCATTCATTTAAAAGAGTATTCTTTTACCTATCTATATATACCTCTTTTGTTATTTTCTATGCATTCATAAGAAAGTTACAGCATTTCAAAGGTTAGTGATTGGAAGTAAAAAAATCTTTGTATTGTGCTACCTTAAATTTGTTCGTTATTTCTTCCAAAAGTAAAAATAAAATGGATATATTATTTCAATTACATTGACCAAATAATTATTTGATTAAGTTGTCTGGCATATAAGGTTTGGAATTCAATTATTAATTTGATGACGCTGCTAATGGGGTAACTAACACCACAGGGAGACCTCTGTTAAAATCAGCTGAACGTTTTCATCACGTTCTATTGTTGAGGAAATATTAATCTTCTCAATTATCAAAATAAGTTTTTGTCTCATTGCTTAATATTCAATGAAAATTATTCGATACAGAGTGCGGTTCAACTTTTCTATATTTTTGTCATAATTTTATGAAGAAAGTAAAACAAAAAAAATAAAAAAATCAAATGTCAAAATCAAAAGCCAAAACATATACATCAAATGCATAATAACTGTCATATTCCTGACATTTGTGTTGTAGAGAACGATGAATTGAACCGGGTTTTGATAGTTAGCTACACCTCTAATTCTACAAAAACAAACAAATATGTCAACAGAAATCACAAAAAAAATATAGCACAAATTCAAAAATAAAAGACAACAAAACAAATATTAAACAACCAAAATCATTTGAGTCAAGGTGTTGGTCATACCTTAATCAATTGTTAATACTAGGAAAGATCTTATTTTCTGCTTTATATTTCATACTTTTACTTAAAATTGACTTCATTGTCAATTTGATTAGATATTTGAAGTTCTTTTAATATGGATAGTTCCAGTAAACACAAAAAAATACATCAAAGTTGATCCTGTTGTTTTGTTTTTGCTTCTGTTTTCTTATTCTGCATCAATTTATTCGTAAAGATTGGTAAACGACATGTGGACATTGATTGCTATAAAACAAATACCTTCTCGTTTTTATTTATTTCAGCGCAAATTAAAAGCATCTTACGTAATACGGACCAATGTCCTATAAAGTTGTCTTTTAATTGACCATAAGGAATAAAATGCTACTGTGTTCGATGCTACAAATGCTGAATGCAATTTTTATCAAATGAAAGGCAGTCAATTATAATTGGTATTTTATATAATACTGCTCAAGAATAACAAACAATGCTTTCTTACGAGCGAATAAAAGAACTTCAATTCTATTTCTTGTCAGAAAGAAACACTCCTATAATATGTATGATTCTTGTTTTATTGCAGACTGTTGTTGATCAAACGGTTTATTTTATATACAATAAAGTACCAATGTCTATAAATGATCAATTAGAATTCCAAACAGTCTTGTAAAATAGTTTAATGGATATAGCATTTGTTTGTTACACTTGGATGTATAAATGTGGGTTGTTAATGGTGTGATATTTAATAATTAAGAACTTAAGTTGAAATTGAATGTCTATATTCTAACACGGAACTAAACGCAGACAGAACAAAGCATAAATCGAAAACTGAAAATCAAATCCAAGACTAAGAAAAGGATACCAGCCTTCAGGACAAAAATAACAATTACAAATACAAAAACTACTCTACAAGACACTTTACAGAAATAATACACACAAACCCGATCAAGTGTGCTCCGGAAGAACAAACCATCCTGCTTCACAAGAGTTGCGTTCGTCTCAATCTAGTTCAATTTGGTGATTTCGTAATTGAGAAAGAGGACGAAAGATACAAAAGGGAGAGTCAAACTCATAGATAGAAAATATACTGACAACGCCATGGCTAAAAAAAAGACAGAGAGATAAATAATAGTACAGAAGACACAACATAAAAAACTATAGACTAAGCAACACGAGCTCCATCAAAAACTGGGGGTGATGTCGGGTGCTCTGAAAGGGTAAGCAGAACCTGCTCCACATGTGACACCCGTCGTGTTGCTTATGTTATTACAAATCCGGTAAATAGTCTAATTCAGTAGGTCACATTCGTGAAAAGGGAAGGATATTGTAGTTACGACATATGAGAAGAGTCTCGATAGTACAAACGATAAGTTGGACATATATATTGCAGTAGTCATCTGTGACAAAGATATCCAACAGTAGTTAATACGGCATCTGTAAAACATGAAATCAGCACTGTATGCTTTCGTGTAGATGACTTTCTTTTATCTAAATGTAACCTTTGGATCAATAGCCCTTGTTATCAGGAATTTACATTTGGTCGATGGTAAAACATATAAAATGGGTTTTAACTTTCAACTATTACTTGCTTGATTTGAAATGCTAAAACATGATGTGATGGAATGTTTAATTGAAAATGTTTCCATAAAATAGAATATGCTGGTTAAATAAACTCATCATAGATACCAGGAATAAAATTTAACACTTACGTCAGACGCGCGTTTCGTCTACAAAAGACTCATCAGTGACGCTCGAATAAAAAAATATGCTGAAAAGGCCAAATAAAGTACAAAGTTGAAGAGCATTGAGGACAAAAAATCCTTAAAATTTTGCCAAATGCAGCTACGGTAATCCATTCCTGAAGTAGAAAAGCCTGAGTATTTCAAAAATTCAAAGTTTGGTTAACAGTTAATTTATGATTATGAACATATCAATGAAAACTCAAGTCAATACAAAAGTGCTGACTACTGGGCTGGTGATACCCTCGGGGAAATAAATCTCTACCAGCAGTGGCAAAGGTATATCCTTATCAAACTCATTTCAAACAACTTTTTTTCATAACCTTTTAAAAGATGTTTACCTTTATTCAATTTGTTTGTTATAGGCTGATAGTTTGAGCTATGTTTGGTCAATTACGATCAAATTCCACCTGTTCCATCCTTCGAAAAACTAAAGCTTTTTATTCAGGAAGGTAACGAAATCGTTATTTTGTCTCTTAGACATTCATAAATTTGTTCACTTCTTTCTTTATTTCCTCTAAAGAGATAAGGCTTCAACTAATAACTAAGGCAACAATGTTCATTCAAGGCCATCTTAAGTGGTTGTCACGTGATAATTGTTCAGTTATGAATTAAAGATCAATAGATTCCATTTTACCACACTTCAATCCCACAGACGTAGCTGTTGCCTGGTGATATGCCCTTAAATTACAAGTATTTCTTCAATAATCCTCTCAAGAATGTTTTATAACTTTCTAATTAGCAAAAGTGGTTGTTGCCCAGCGATATCTAAACCTAAGTGGTTAAAAAAAACATGACTTACCAAATGAAATTTTAAGTTGTATTCTGATATTTCTTTCATATGACTTAAAATGTTTAATTAGAATTTTCTGTTTGACGACCTTGACATTTACAGAATACACACCAATTCCAAATTCTATATCAAGTTAATTGTCTTTAGACTATGTATTAAAATTGCGTTATGTGTATGAGAAACATTATATGTTATCAAGCCTCAAACATAATATAACAAAGCCATTATATTTGATTCTGATTTTTTAAGAGAAAAGAGGAATATCGTATGAATGTGCTTTGAAGTTACCTGTAATGGCAAATTTCAACTTAATTAATGAAAACATTAATTGAAAAAAAAAGTGCATTCAAGTTTTAATCTTTGTCTTGTATATGATATACGGAAACGACACTATTTTTTCAATTGTGACAACATTATGATTACCTGTTCAACTGTGTTATGTCTCCATATATGATATAAATTTCCCAACTCATCCAGTATTCAAAAGCTGCTACCAAGATTTTATAAAATGTCACCAAATTCTGAGCAGACAGTTGATGAACGAGAGTTTAGTCAAAGAACGGCTCGTCCTTGTTATAAAAAAAGGTTCATCCGAAGATACCAAGACCTTGCTGACAAATATTCCGTATTGACTTCACAAATAGTACATGATGGTCGTGAAGTATAAACTATAGTTACTGACGTTGTTTATCATCCTAATAATGTGTTATAGTATTCTTTAATTTGTATTTGTGAATTTGTAAAATATGACTGTCATGTAAGTGAGAGGTTTAGCTAGTTAGCTAAACAAGCAGGTTTATTTAATTGATGATTTTCTACACAAGGAAATGCCCGCACTAAGTCGGGAATATTACAATTATTTTTCAATTCGTTCGATGTATTTGAGCTTTTGATTTTGCTATTTGATAAGGGACATGCCGATCTGATTTTTCATCAATTACAATTTCGAATGAATTACTTCAACTATACGACTCGGAAACCTTCGTTCAACAGCTTTAATAATCTATCAAGAGTATCAAGACAAGAAACACAAGCAGTATGATAGTGTATGGAAATGGAATGCTATCAATAAAGATTAACCGTAAACCAACTCGTGATGGCGTCCATGAAATTTACGGAGGAAAGTTTCATCATTTGAAACTCTTACTTTCATAACTTCCTTGTGAGTAACAACCCTATGCCAACGAAATCATTATAGGAAATATAAGGACTCTCGTAGCAATTGGGAGATATATACGCCGTATACAGGCGCTGCTGGAATATGGCTACATAGAAATGATAAGTTAACAATTGGGAACCTGAAATCTTCTCTTTTGTTGTAAAGTTTTGTGTTAAACCGACTCTCATTGTCAAAATATGAGACAGCTTTGACTGTATCTGTTGTATCATTCATCTCTAGTTCGATGGGATAGTTGCGCTTTACATAGTCTCTAAGTTTTGTTTTATTTAGTGAAAGCAAATCATCTACAAAATGTATATAGCGGAAAGTAAAGTTAAAGGATATTACTGAAAGTGACTAAATACAACATATAATGTTTTCTCCGAAACCATTAATAAGAAATTAAATCTAAGTTTAGAAAATTAGTTTGTCCCAAAGGAAACAATTTCCTAAAATAACTACAGCTAACGTCTATAAAAAAGGCGTATTACATTAATACTGAACATACAATATAATTTGTGTTGATGTTAATCGTGGTTTTATGTGTATCACAAACTGGACATTGTTTATATAAAGCCGCTAGGGGACATATATCATGACCCAAATATTACTTTGTATCATTTGTTTTCAAATTATCTCTCACCCCGCAAGAATAATCGTAAAAATTAGAAATATATCTCTCATATATTACACATAAATTGACAATTGACATGCGAACGAGTTGGTTAATATTTTCACCACGAAAATCCATATTCATTAGTATTTAGAAATCCCACCTAAAAACATGAAGGGTAACAAATCCTGTTCTGGGTGTGACATACATCCATCTTCAATCAAGTTTTATTCTGTAAATCACATTTAAAAAAGAGAACAAGATTGTGGCTTTGATAATTGGAATATATCCGTCGTCATCTGTGATACATAATCAATAACGGTCAACTCGTGATGGCGTCCGTAAACTTTTCAAAGGGATGATTTCAATTTTACCACTTAAAACTCTTTGTTTAAAAGCTTCTTTGTAAGCAGCAACCAAAATCATGAACGGAAAATAATGCAAGCTCTAGAATAGTGTATTGTCTGTCCCTATGCAGGCGCTGCACGAATGCTATTATATAGAAAGGGAAAGTTCACAATTTGGAATAGGATTTATTTTCCCTTTTGTAACGTTTTGTTATCGACGGATCTTCATTGTCAATTTCTAGATGTAAGTCAAGATATGAGGCACAAAGATCTCTGAAATGAACTATCTGGTGTTACTCTTGTTTTAGTTCGATGGGAATGGTGCGTTCAGCATAGTCATCAACCCATGATATTATTACTACACAAAGTCTGAATGAACCATAATGATCGATTACTTTACTTTCTTTTAAACCTCAAATTCTAAAGATAATGGTAAATTTCACGTACTTATTTATGCGTGCAATGCACAAACATAAGAAAAAGTTATATAATGTCTTTGGTATGTGGTATTAGTCAATGCAATATATTCATTTGTAATTCTTTTTTATTTAATACATCTAACTATTATTTCTTTAGTGTTAGAACCAAACGTGAAACTAAGATTTAACAACTTATAGATTCTTACCTCGCCAGTGAAATAACTTAAAATGGAAATCGACAATCTAGTTATTTCTAATCTACACCTTTATTATCGTTGCTGATGCGTTTAAATTCGTAAAATATGCATTACTGACCCAAAAAAAACAATGATGTTGATACAGAACAAATTAATCATACTGATAATGCATATTCATCGACTTGCAATAATAAATAAATCAGGTGTACATGCGATGCAGGTTTCTTGTACTTCTATTTGAGATGATCGCTATTTAAGTCGTATTTCTTTAATTAAGATCTGCAGACAAGATTCAGTACCTTGGGAGATCTTTTCCCAATTATTTCAAATAGAAGCCGATAATAGCAATTTCAAGTTATCTTTCCAAATGAACCGTTCAAACAAACTATACTGCAAAACTGTGGACATTAAGGTAAACGTCGAAATCAATAATGAATAATTAACTCATTTAAAGATTATTTTCTTCAACGAATTATTTTTTTTGCGATTTAATATATCTTACATGAACAATAAATTGTCAGCTTGGTACTCTAGAACTGAAAAAAATAAGGGCTTCAGTGTTTGAGTAATATTTTCCACAGTTTGAAATCCTTGTCAGTCAGGATTCTACTTCGTCAGAATTATCTCCCCATTACGCCAGTTCATTTTCACAATCGTAGAAATGGAAGCCATTGTAGGGATGACGCGCTACCAATTTTGCTCTTGGAAACCGATAAATTCATCCACATTGCACCATTACGATCCTAACATGTCAGTTGTATTTTAAAAGATAAATGTATCAACTAGCTAATGAGCATCAATTAATGATCTTGTCTGCATTGATTCAACTTAAAACTATTGTCTGATCGGTTGTCAGGTGGAATTTTCGAAAATTCATAAACATTTAAAAACTAGAGGCTCTAAAGAGCCTGTATCGCTCACCTTGGTCTATGTGCATATTAAACAAAGGACACAAATGGATTCATGACAAAATTGTATTTTGGTGATGGTGATGTGTTTGAAGTTCTTACTTTACTGAACGATTTTGCTTCTTACAATTATATCTATCATGAACTTTGCCCATTAGTAACAGAGAACTATATTTGGTAAAAATTTACATAAATTTACCAAATTAATGAAAATTGTTAAAAATTGACTATAAAGGGCAATAACTCCTAAACGGGTCAACTGACCATTTTGGTCATGTTGACTTATTTGTAGATCTTACTTTGCTGAACATTATTGCTGTTTACAGTTTATCTCTATCTATAATAATATTCAAGATAATAACCAAAAACAGCAAAATTTCCTCAAAATTACCAATTCAGGGGCAGCAACCCAACAACCGATTGACCGATTCATCTGAAAATTTTAGGGCAGATAGATCTTGACCTGATAAACATTTTTATCCCATGTCAGATTTCCTCAAAATGCTTTGGTTTTTGAGTAATAAGCCAAAAACTGCATTTTACCCCTTTGTTCTATTTTTAGCCGTGGCGGCCATCTTGGTTGGTTGACCAGGTCACGTCACACATTTTTTAAACTAGATACCCCAAAGATGATTGTGGCCAAGTTTGGATTAATTTGGCCAAGTAGTTTCAGAGGAGAAGATTTTTGTAAAAGATTACTTTAATTAATGAAAAATGGTTAAAAATTGACTATAAAGGGCAATAACTCCTAAACGGGTCAACTGACCATTTTGGTCATGTTGACTTATTTGTAGATCTTACTTTGCTGAACATTATTGCTGTTTACAGTTTATCTCTAACTATAATAATATTCAAGATAATAACCAAAAACAGGAAAATTTCTTCAAAATTACCAATTCAGGGGCAGCAACCCAACAAACGATTGACCGATTCATCTGAAAATTTCAGGGCAGATAGATCTTGACCTGATAAACATTTTTACCCCTGTCAGATTTGCTCTAAATGCTTTGGTTTTTGAGTTATAAGCCAAAAACTGCATTTTACCCCTATGTTCTATTTTTAGCCGTGGCGGCCATCTTGGTTGGTTGACCGGGTCACGCCACACATTTTTTAAACTAGATACCCCAATGATGATTGTGGCCAAGTTTGGTTTGATTTGGCCCAGTAGTTTCAGAGGAGAAGATTTTTGTAAAAGTTAACGACGACGGACGACGACGACGGACGACGACGGACGACGACGGACGACGGACGCCAAGTGATGAGAAAAGCTCACTTGGCCCTTCGGGCCAGGTGAGCTAAAAAATCTAATTAAAAATTTCGTGGAAGGGCAGACTAGATTTTTTTAGTGTATAAAGACTATAAACCCTAGTTTTAATTATAATTTTTCAAAGATATGCATTTTCATCATCCAACTTGAAAGACTGTCGTCAAGTACTTTCAGTAAAAAAAAACTATTCGAACACACCTTCTCTGTTTTTGTAACTCATTAGATAGGTATTTCACTTGACCCATATATTTCATCTTTTAGTACTTTTATTTTTTTGTGTTATAAAGTCAATCTGTAGCTTTGATATATAAAAATGATAGAATCTGAAGCGAGACGATGAATGAAATATTCTTACTTTGTACGATATCAAGACAAAATATTCAACTCAAACACGCCCTAACATAAAAAGGTGCACTCGATTTTCTATTTTCGATACAATTGAAAATCGGAGGTTATGCATTTTCTTCATCCAACTTGAAAGATACCAATGTCGCTAGATAAAGTGAAAACTTATGCAAATGGTGTTTTTAAAATAAAACACCTCGTAATTGAGAAGAAATTGTAATTTTGTTTGTTTCGGTAAACTTTTTAAAAAATTGTCACTATAATAAACAATACAATACACATTTATCGCCTTCTCTAACAAAGAGCTTCAATTCTTTTGTTCCGGGTTTCCGACTGTTGTGTCTTTACGCCACATCGCCTGACGCCATCAAGGACGTGTTAAATACTAACACATTATCGAGTTTATACCCACTAAGGTTTTCTTACAAAAGATTGCATTACACATTTTTGTATCATATTTAAAAAAAATCTTTTATTATAAATTGGTATTGATATTGACAAGACCTCTACATAGATCAACATGTGATATACTTATTGTATTACATAGTTGGTTATGATATATTGAGTACCATCATGACCGATAAAATAAACAAATTATGTAATAAAGGCGTCAAATTATCTATCAGATTGACATCCTGGAAGAGTTGAAATCCCTAAAAGAACATTATAATGATAATAATCAATAAAGCACGAAAAAATCGATCAAAAATTAGGATCCTCAAAATGAAGCTTTCAAATGGATGATTAATTACCTCTGTGATGAACATTAAATTGAAAAACAAAACACATTACTTAAGCTGGGGTCACACATTCACGATTTTTACTGCCGTCCTTAACAGGACTATTCCCGATTAAAATTTGTCAAAAGTCTGATCAAGATCCTTTGAGGATCGTTGATGGAAATTCAAACTTTGATTAAAATTTGTTAAAAAAACTATCGGCATACTCGGGATGATTATGTTTTGTCGGAACATAATCCTATCACGATCCACTCTATCGTATTGCAAGCGGCTTTATCGGGTCTCAGTCGTATTGTATTCTGTAACTGTCGGCACTCTGGCGTGGGTATCAATGACGAATTTTGTATTAATAATGGGAGTGTTCCGGAACAGTTTCGACAAAGACGGTTCGCAATTGACAAGATATCGATGCAAACTGGACTCAATCGGTAGAAAAACAGCAATGAAACATTTTTCCAGATCATTCCCGTTCCACCAGACAACGTCCAGAAAAAACTGAACATTGTTAGGATTTTGATCCGATACATCAGAATCTGTCACGACACGCTTGTAATCCGACTAGACCAAATCGGCGGAGTGTCTCCGAATGTAACGGGACGTACCTAACTGTCGTGGTGATTCGCCGAACTATCCGGACCATTCTCAACCCGTAGGAGTCTGTTACGAACTTAAACGATTGCGTTCATACAATACAGGACATTCCAGATAATTGAGGATAGTAAAACGACTTTTTCACTTTTCGTGTCTTATCGTTGTCTAATCTCAAACGGGAGCAATAATCGGCAATGTGTGAACCCCGTATTAAAAGAACTTATACATTTGACTGTCTACAACAAGAAGTTATAGTTTGGGAAGCCACATATATTCATTAAATGTGCCGTCGAAGAAAAATTCGGCAACAACACACGTACACCTAAATTATCACGTTTTATAAAGTTTCCTGAGGCTCACAAAACAAAATCGGCATTGGCAGTTTTTGTGGTAGGACATTAAGTATTTAAAATCGCCAGATTTATTTTTGCTAAATTAGTATATATACCATCAAACCTGCTGACCTCACTGTTGGAAGATATATAGGAACGAGCCCTCGCTTAAATATATCCTTTGTCATAAACAATCATATAGTACATATGTGTTGGTCATATACAACTATTAGAAACCAAACCGATTCCTTCGAAAATCACAGATAGACAATGACAAACAACAGCAAACACATTACAGACTTAATAACCTGATTTGTACAGTAAACACCACCACTCCTTCTCTCTTAGCTTCCCCATCTAGAACTCAAGACTACAGTTCGTACGACTTTAACGTACAATAAATTAACCTGCACAGTATAAGTGTACAGATTAGTTAAGGTATGTAATGCGAAACTATAAAGATACTTTGTAACATAAACTACGTAAATATTATGTACTTTATAAAACTTAAAGGAAAAGATACATGTTATTAATTAATATGAGTTTCAGAATCTTGAAAAATCATTAGAACAATTTACTGTTACTTCGTTAATGATGGATGTTGCGGATTTTTTATGCTTAATGATGAATAAAATCTGGATCATTACCGGATATGACATGATACGGAACAAAAGTAATAATGTTCAAAACATAATTTATAGGCTAGATTCAATGTTTTGTCGTAAGTGATTATTAACTTAAATGCGCAATAACTAATGTTTTGAACTTCAAAGTATATTGTTATATCAATGTTTACTAAACTGGCAAGCACATGATTATGTCATTAATGTCACTTATAAAACCGTTATTGTTTTTATACATATCTCGAACAACTCCAGGGGTTTATATATTAACAAGATATGTTGCAAGAGTACACTATATTGTAATTTTGGAGCAATATTATAGCGATTAAATTGTCCCAAAGAAAAACACTTCTATTTCAGCACAAACAAACTTTTAATAACTAGAAAATTGAAAACCAAATCACACTAATTAAAAAATTTAAAAAAAAAAAAAAACAACCACCTAAAAAAAAAAAAAAAAATGTAATTCAAAAGTTGTACTTTTTATAATTTATTTTCAATGTGTATAAATTTATTTTAACATGTTCATGTAGTCTACGGTATAAACAGCACATATGGTCATAGTTTCAAATATGAGTGATATTTCGAATGTTCTACTCTGTACATTTTGCTATTTAAGGGGGTACCCAACACTTTGACAAAAGTAGACATGATGGCTCGCTTAATTTTCATTAAAAAATGTGATATGTAAATTACTTTGACCTGTAAAGAAAATATAGTTATTCCAAATATTTATACTACACAATTTACAGAACTTTTTTCATTGGATATATTAGCAGTTTGATAACCGAGAAGTTTGATACGAATAGTACGTGTTTAAAACGTTCAGCTGAAAGTAAGATTTAACTCCCTTATGCGTTAGAAGATAATTACGCACGGAATCACAGACGCGAGGGGAATAGACGTCCATTTTTTTCAGTTTTATTAGGAATTTTGATATTTTCCTGTTAAAAGATATAGGAATATTTTAAATTATATTTTTGAGTTGTACAGTGTGGTGGTGTAACCTGTAAAATGGAAAATGTAATAAAACATCCATAAGATTAAAATTAAAAAGTATAATTGATGGATAGTGAATTATTCGTAAGTCTTTTTTCTTCTTAGCCGACTATAACATTCATTTATTCGCCTTAACCTCCTTAAAAGACAGCGTTCACATAAATTGTATAAGGCTTTTAGCATCAATTGCAACAACCTTTTACAAAAAACGACATAATTTTTTTAAATTTGATCAAATTCATATAGATCAATTTAATCAAAATTTATATGTGCGTTTGTTAGTTTCGTTTAAATTCAAATGTTGTTTATTCAAATGATCGCTGTTGTTTGCGTCATAGTTGGAATACAAATGATGTTACTAATTTGCAACAAACTTTGCAATAAATATATTTTCTATAATGATATCAACATTTACAACAAATTGTTTTTCTTTGATTGTTTAATTAAAAGCTTAATTCGTCCGAAAGTGCACAAGTCGACATATAAAATTTCTCATTACAGAGATACATAGATATGCATGTAAATTGGTGGGAGAAAATACATGCGAGATTAATTCATTATTATAGATTTGGAGAAAAAAGACAGACTAACACAAATTCAAATTTATGTTACGAAATGACTATGCCTAAATCAATTATCAGAATGAAAAAAAGGTTTGTTTTCTTTCGTATTAAATATAATGTACAAAGGGAACTACCCGAGTTACTTTGTATATTAACAATTGTATCACAGTTACAATCAATAGGATAAACGAATAAAAAATTATATACGAAAATCGTTAATGCCATACAAATTCCATCCGAATGTCAAAATCTTATTAACACCATTTAAACTGAATGTCTTGTTTCTTGCGTAATGGATCTTATTGTAATCAAATTCTGTGTTTATTCAACAGTGTCTGTAGTAAACATGACCGCTCCGCGTCCGTTAACACTAAGACCCCCTCAAAAATGTAATAGTTCCGAGTCCTCTACCAATAAGACCACATTCCTTATAGCTCTTCAAATTTTCACTTGTTTGGCTTTATAACTACTTTGATCTGAGCGTCACTGATGAGTCTAAAGTAGACGAAACGCGCGTTTCAATTACAATCCTGGTACCTTTAATAACTATTTACACCACTGGGTCGATGCCACTGCTGGTGGACGTTTCGTCCCCGAGGGTATTACCAGCCTAGTAGTCAGCACTTCGGTGTTAACATGAATATCAATTATATGGTCCTTGTTAGCCTGTGTGCAAAACTTTGACTTTTTCGAAAACTAAGGATTTTCTTATCCCAGGAATAGATTACCTTAACCGTATTTGGCACAATTTTTTGGAATATTGGGTCCTCAATGCTCTTCAACTTTTAACTTGTTTGGCTTTATTACTATTTTTATCTGATCGTCACTGATGAGTCTTGTGTAGACGAAACGCGCGTCTGGCGTACTAAATTATAATCCAGATAATTATTTACTCTAACTTATTATTGCCACGAATTCACTGCTGCTAGGACCACAACTATCCAATGTATAATCAGTCCGAGTCGATTACCGCAAAGTCAACATCCGCCAAAGCTGTATTCGCTTTGAGTCAGTTTCGGCAAAATCTTAATCTCCCTAGCTGTATCCGCTTTGAGTAAGTAACGGCAAAGTCCACATCCGCCCAAACTATATTCAATACGAGTCAATTACGTCAAAGTCCACATCCACCTACGCTGTGTTAGCTTTGAGTCAGTTACGGCAAAGTCCACATCCGCCAAAGTTGTATTGGCTTTGAGTTAATGATGGCAAATATAAAAAAAGAAGATGTGGTATGATTGCCAATGAGACAGCTATCCACAAAAGACCAAAATGACACAGACATTAACAACTATAGGTCACCGTACGGCCTTCAACAATGAGCAAAGACCATACCGCATAGTGAGCTATAAAAGGCCCCGATAAGACAATGTAAAACAATTCAAACAAGAAAACTAACGGCCTTATTTATGTAAAAAAATGAACGAAAAACAAATATGTAACACATAAACAAACGACAACCACTGAGTTACAGGCTCCTGACTTGGGACAGGCACATACATAAATAGTGTGGCGGGGTTAAACATGTTAGCGGGATCCCAACCCTCCCCCTAACCTGGACAGTGGTATAGTCCACATCCGCCCAAGCTGTCGGCGCTTTGAGTTAATTACGACAAAGCCGACATCCGCCCAAGCTGTATTCGCTTAGAGTCAACTACTAGGACTAGTCACTACATCAGTCCAAGATATAAAAAAGAAGATGTAGTATGATTGCCAATGAGACAACTGTCCGCAAGTGACCAAAACAGACATTAACAACTATAGGTCACCGCATGTATGGCCTACATGTCCTTTTGATGACTTGGTCCTGATTATCAATAAACCCTGAAATGCAGTGAATTATTTACAAGAAAGGTGTTTATAATGATACATATTATATATAGAAATCATGATTCTGCACTTGTAGGCCAAAACGGCATGTATATAAATATATACACCTTTAAATCACAAGAACATAACTGATTTATATAAATTCAATCATTCAGAGATTAATATCTACATTTTATTTATTTGTTTAATTAAATGTAGGCGATTTGTACTTTGCCAGATATTCGTTCTATATGACATTTCCTGGTATTTACTCAATCTATCTTATTAATGTTAACCTTGTTTGGTGCGAAAATTATGCGGATGTCGTTTTTAAGTTTTCTTATCCTTTAAATCAAGTACTATACACATACGAATATTCGTGATATATGTATGTTCAGTCCTGTATACCACCATTCCACATATGAAATTGAAAAATCGCCTAAAAGAAATAATCCACAATGCCTTGCAACATAAAAATGGTAGCATACGCTATAAATTTATTACTTTGGGATATCATAAGGCATATTTTGTTAACAGTGAACAAAAGGGTAAACCATGCTACTCAGGGGAACAAGTGGTCAGTATGCTATAATAGATTCTTTTTGAAAACATATTTGTTGAATTTGGAAGTAGACTTTTTCAACAAATTGTCGGCATTCCTGTGGGAACATACGGTGCGCCTCTACTGGCCGACCTCTTATTATTTTCATGTGAATCCTTCAGACACTTGTCAAAAACAAGAAGATCAAAGAAACCAGATTATTCGATTTCACTTTCAGATATATTGATGATGTTCTGTCCAATAACAATCCGAACTCTTCTGATTGGGTTCCATTAATATATCCCCCAGAACTAGAAAGTAAAAAAACACCAGACACGGCTTCCTCCGCCTCATTTTTAGACTTATATCTCGAATTTGACATACAAAGTCATCTCAGTACCAGAATCTACGACAAACGAGACGATTTTAATTTTGAAATTATAAATTTCCCCCACCTTAGTATGCCAGCTTTAGGTTATATTACACATAGGGCGTAATATGCACCAATGAGAAGAGTTGTGCCATAAGGCCATAAGATTGAGGATTGAGGACTTATGGTAGAAGCATCGTTTTGGAATAAAGAACGATAACTTTCTCTACACGACCCATCTGAAAAGTTTCGTCATTCTCGTGAAATCTCGTACGATAAATTTTTTTTAATGGCGGCCGAATTTAACGTTTCAACGCGAACTTGAAAAACAGAACAGATCGGAATAATGTCGATCTTAAATACGACATGAATTTTTATTTGTTTACAAAAACAAGAAATTTTTGTAACTTGTGTAGCTTATTTAAATTAAATTTTATTGTACCACGGAAATTGCCGAAGTTAGGACAACAACATCTGAAGCCATGTTTCGTCTAGATCTGCTTCAACAAATTCCATTATCAGTGAGGTCAAAACAAATTACCTAAATAATCACAGGTACTTCATTTAAAAGTCACAAAATCATAATTAACGATAACATATTTAGCGTAAAAGTTCCGTCCAGCCATGGGAACACAGAAAAAAAACCTCTGCAAGCAATACATTTCGGATTTTTTTATAATGACCATGCAACATGCGGGGTAAACTCCAGTGCACTGGTTAACCATGACTACTTATGTTCATTTGCCACATTATTCCCCACATCAAGGAACAGTGATAATGTTGGTTATACTGTTGAATGTGATCAAGGTATATTTATGTAGCCAATGTCGGACTCGAATCTAGAACTTTTCAAAGGGAGCCCGCTGACGGGGCGCTCCAGTCATGCTTTAGTGATTCCCTAAGTAAGTAAGTAAGTAAATTTTATTTAGAGTCGGCATATATATACATAATAACAAGCAAAAGATGAGCTCTGGTGAGCTCTTTAACCGACTATCACATAAAAAAGTCATCCCTATATAATCAACATTTTTTTTTCCACAAAAGGGGGGGGGGGCTCCCCCCTGGATCCGCCTATGGTAGCCCGCAGACTAATTCAAAACTAGCAAAAGTTTAAAACAAACAAAAATATTCAAATAACTCTCAACAAATCTTTTCGTTGATTATGTCACATATCAGATTAATATACAGTATACCTTATACAGTCCCAGGAGATGGAAACTGTTTTGTTTTCTCTCTTTAAGTTTAATCATTAAAGAAGACTTGAGTCTGAGTATTACATTTAGTATTGTATATATTGTATGCTCCCATATTGTCCAAAATTGGATTTTATGGGAAGATGGAGTTATTATGATAACCCATGAGAATACCATGACTTTGATAGGTATATACAGGGCATGTTACTTGGTATGTGGGCGACATCCTTTAAAATTATAGCTGCAGTAGTTATCTGCATATTTTATCAGACAGTTTAAACCTGATCGAAACATTTCACTCTACCAAGTACTTTATCACTATATCACTATATCACTATCAGGTTTACATTTCAACCTATTTAGCAATACACACTTTTGGTTATATAACATCACTGTACCAATATTTTACTCAGTAACCAAATTGCACCTATTCAGCAAAAAAAAACCTGCAAAAATCTTACAAGTTTTCTTTCACTATGTGAAGTTATCTAAATATCATCTTTTTAAAATGAGCAAATTTAATTTGTCACCAGCATCCTTTTCTTCAAAAAATAATAATTGGAGCATGGAATAATGTCAAATTGTTCGAAATATTTGAAGAAATAAAACAAAACATCTGTTTATATTCCTGTTTTAAGAATTTGAAATTAACCATACATGTAATGAATGATGTATAAATTTGGGTACTGACCTCATTACAGTATCATGGATTGTTTGTAGGTAATTTCAAACCCATTTTTCAATGACTCTACATGGACTCAAAATTAAATTGGTGTAACTATATTGTAAACAAGGATAGTCTATAAAATTAGCACAGAATGAACTTTTGTCAAAAAAAAAGTTAGTGAAAAAAAATGACAATATACTAGGTTCAATTTGGGTATTCTCATGTTAGCAACTTCACAACAGAACTACAAATTTATTTTCATGACCAAAAAAACAAAATAAAGTACAAGCCTAAAGGCAATAAAATGCTTCGCCACACACATCCTGATACGACCACAGATGTATATTTAGCATATAAAAAACACCAAATTTTTTATGTCAGTTGAAATCAAACATATTTTAATTTTGGACCCTTCAAATTTCAATATGGACTAATTTGAAAACAGGTATCAGGTGAACCCAAGCATTTCTATCCAGCAGAAGTCTCTAACTACATATCTCCTTAATTTCATATGATAGTAATACCTACAAAAATATTGAAAATGTGTACATTTAATTGTTTTTTCTAGCTTCTCTCATGTGAAAGCAGTACCTTTTTGGTCACTATTTATGTGTTGCGTCTAAATAAGAATTGTAACACTTTATAGTAACAAATACTTCTCAAGAAACAGAAAAAGAAGACAACTTGAAACAGCACCAGCCATGCCAGTATATGTATGAATAAAAACTCAGATCAGAATAGCATGGACAATATGTTAGTTATGTCCTTGTGAATATATTGTGAGGAAAGTTATCAATAATTCTGCAGATAATGCAATTTTATCAAATATTTTGTAGATTTTCTGTTCAAATTTTCATACAATCAGTGTAACATTCAAACAGGCTAAACTAAATTTTTATTACTGAAAGTTTCAAACAATGAGAAGTGTTTTATTTACCAAATAACTCATGTGTTTCTGTGAGACAAAAAAATCCTGTGCAATTTTTTGGAATTAAAGGGAAAGAAGATACTTTTACAGCGCATGTCAATTGTGAATATATATATACTTAACCACGTCGACATTATCAAGAAGAATGCATCATAGGAAAAATGCACACAAATTACAGATAAAATATTTAAAACACCCTATTTTGTGTGCATCTGCTGCCAAATCAGTATATATACTAGATGAGTATAATCAATGTAAATAAGGTAAATTTTGGAAGATATCCCCAAAATTTTGAAAAAAAAACACCCCCAAAATTGTTGTACCATAACTCCAAAATCAATTCTAATCTTCCTTTTTTGTATTGAACCGTCTAGTAAAATTTCTTAGAGATCCATTCACTTATACTTAAGTTATACTTAAGTTATTGTCTGGAAACCAAACCAAATGTGTTTTTTTGAAAACAACTATGACATGATTAAGCATTACTCGAATGCATATTTTTGACATGCTTTCCTTCAGCGCTATCAAGAGGTGACATTGGGTGGTCCTCGTGTTTTACCAAACAGCGTATTGCTTGTATTCGTCTGATGTGTCGAATTACTAGATCTGATGATGTCCGTATTACCCGTAAGATATCAGCATGGATTGCAAATAGGCGTAAGGGATGGTACTTAACATTACGACAAAAACTGCGATGAGAACAGTTTATGAGCGCGTAATTATTGTAGACAACGACGAATTTGTTAGCGAACTTTTTAATGACAAGAATAATCCAAACGGCAATAAACTACGTACATATAGACAATACAAAAAAAAAGTAGAAACAGAAAAATATTTGAAACTTCAGTTGCCGAGATCGGTCCAACGAGTTGTTACCCTGTTCCGAAGTGGATCGCTTCCGTTGGCAATCGAGACAGGCCGATACGCACGACCGCAAATACCAGTTAATGAAAGAAGTTGTAAATTCTGTCCGGATGACGTCTTAGAAAACGAGAAACATTTGTTTAATGAACTGCACTATGTATGATGACTTAAGATATAATTTATTTTCTCGAGCCAAAAACTTTATAGAAAACTTTGATACTCTTGATATTGACAGTCAATTTATCAGTCTTATGAAATGTAAAGAAACATGTGAACATGCATGAACTATTTGCCACTGGACGTTAAACAACCAACAATCAATCAATACATATGACATTGTCTTAGTATAAAGCTGGCATTTAAGGTAGCGCCTTCCTCATATTAGCAATATACCAACTTCACCTTCATATGGGATATACATTTTCCGACTTATTCGACATTCAAGAGCTTGCAGCTCCTACTCAGTAGTTGATGAACCAGGAGTTTATCGGAAGGTACCAAGATCTTGTTGATAAATATTCCGTATCAATTTCACAAATAATACATGATGGTCTTGGTGTATAGATTCTGTGTACTGACGTTGTTTATAATCTTAACTACGTGTTATATTCTGATATTGTTCTTTTATTTGTCTTTGTTCAATTATTAATATTACTTTTACAGTTTGGTCTGTTTTATGAGATATCCATTTGACGTGGCTCGGTACTTATACATCCCTTCAATGTGTTTGTTATATATTTCATTTTTGCAGGTGTGTTTTGTGTATGCAACATTTTTAGTATTTCCTTGTTTCTTATAACGGGACTCTGTACTTTTAAAGATCCCCTCATTATGTTATTGTTTTATTTTATGTCATTATGTTATTGTTCTATTAAAAAATTGATAATACTTTGAACGAAAAACGACAAAATTATATTCACACAGTCACGTAGTTGTAGTATTAACCATATGAATTCCTAAATATACTAAAGAACTGCTGGATAATTTTTATCTCGGTCTGTTTCTGAGATTTTAACACATCTTTCGATTTTATAACCTTGCATACCACCATTCTCCATGTGAAATTATACTTGTTTTGAATAGACATTGAACGACAAAATTTCTTTTTTGTGACATTTCCATTTTCTGATTCCCAACACGTGAAACGAGAAATGTGTTGTTTTTTGGGTTTTTTTTATATATGCTTTTTGTGGTTTTTTTGTATATGTGTGTTTGCCTTGAGAATGTAACACAGTGATGACTGCTGTAACCATATTTTGACTATTTTACCGATTTAATATGTCTGTTTTGTTAATGCATTGTTGTAAAAATAACGGAATTTGACGCGAATGTCATACTTGTGAGAGGTTTAGCGCTATAAAACAGGTTCAATCCACCATTTTCCACATTTGAAAATGTCTGTACCAAGTCAGTAAAATGACAGTTGTCCATTCGTTTGATGAGTTTTGTCCTTTGATTTTGCCATTTAATAAGGGACTTTCAGTATTTTTGTGATTTTACCTTTTACTCTTTTCAAAACCTATAATAACTAATCGCTACGATATACAGTACATACTTACACATAGAGAGAAAAACCCGTTAATATACTTGTATATCAATATAATTTAGAATGGAAATGAGGAAAGTGCCAAAGAGACAGCCACACGACCAGAGATCGGAAAACAGTCCAGGGCCACCTCAGCTGGTTCCCAAACTAAAACGAGTACTAGTTCAGTCAAAATTACCGGAGCATTTAACTCTTTCTTTTCTTTTGAAAATGGTATTTAATAATTCTCCAACGTCCTTACTATGTAAACCACTATGAATTATGTTCATACATAGTTTGAAACTATTCCTAGTTATTACATTGTCATTTATATTAGTATTGGAAAAATATAACAAATAGTTCTTGAAGTAGTCATTATCCTATTGTTTACCACTAATCATGCCGATTGTTTTTACAGCTACTGCAACAATTGTCATAAGTAAGTAAAAACAAATTATTTGTTGTTGTGAGTGCAATCTATTAAATGTACTAAAGTAAAATTATCCGGCTTCAAAGAATACAAAATAAAACATTTTAAATGTAGATTTGTTTAAAGCCTTTGATTTACTAGTATAACATGTGTAAGCAATGGCTAATTATCATAGAACATAATTTCATCTTCGACAATCTTTAAGTACGAAAAACTTACTTACAATGCCATTTTTTTAACCATACATAGATGGATTTACCACTGAATCGAGTGTGACACAATATTTTCACGGTCGAGACGGATACAATTTCAAATTTTAAACGCGAAGCTTGCCGAGTGTTCAGAATAGAAATGTAACTGTCCAGAGTTAAAAATGTCGTCTTGTACGTACTTGTGGCAGAAGGAGTTTCTCTATAAAAGAGGGGCGAAAGATCCAAGAGGGAAGTCAAACTCATAGAATGAAAATATAGTGACAACGCCATAGCTTAAAATAAAAGAAAGAGACACAAACAGACAAATAATAGTACACAAGACACAACAAAGAAAACTCGAAAGTAACACGAACCCAACTAAAAACTAGGGGTGATCTCAGTTGCCCTGGACTGGTAAGCAGATCCTGCTCCACATGTGACACCCGTCGTGTTGCTCATATTATTACAAACCCGGTAAAAAGTTTGATTTGGAAGGTCACATTCGTGAAAAGGGGAAGGGGGTTGTAGTTACGACATAAGGAACATATCCGATATCATCTTTGAAACGCTTATTCCGACTGGTGATGGCGTTTGTAAAATTTACCAAGGAGTTATTTCAACTTCACCATTTAAAACTCTTGGTTAAATATCTTTCTTGTGAGCAAGAACCCTCCATCAAGGAAATCGTAATAGGGAAATACAAGCCAGGGAATATCGTATCAATTGAGATATATATACATGTACATGTACTCCGTATGATTTGCACCCTCATTGTCAATGTCTTAATGTAAAGCAAGATATGAGGCAAAGGTAGCTGTATCTGTTGTATCCTTTCTCTCTGTAAATGACTGTAAGACGATAGTTATGACATGCCTTTCCGTGACGTTATCGCATGGCATTCCGGTGATACTCGGCAAATTCCGGAAAAAACGCATCAATGCTACGTTTTCAGTGAAAAACAATAATTTACAAAGAAGGGTACAAAACAATTATTTAGATTCTGGAAAGAACAGGCAGTTTACACGGCAAATGTTTCCTTTTCTGCAACATACTTTCTTCTTACTGCTGCTGCATGAGTACTTCTCAATTTAATGTATGTAGTAGCTTGTAACTTCACTGTATTGTCCAAAAAGACCAACATTGAAGGGTGAAATATATAAAACAGTTCGTAATAATTCCTGTGTAATGCTTCTGCTCCATTGCTGGTACGTCTTGTGGTAAATAGAGTTTCAGCCCATACGCATGGTGGAAACAAAGCACTGTGTCATCAACATATGTGGCTAAAACATAATCAGCAAAAGCTGCTATTTTCTTCTCTTTTGGCATATCTTGTATTAAATATTCAGCAAAGTAATACGTTTTTTTCTCTCTCTTTACATGGACTGTATAATGCATTTCAAGTCGTTTCTCTCCAGATTGAGAAATATCGCCGAACATTTGATACTTTTTAAGCCAAAAATAAGAATAAATATTAATTCTTAATATTTATGATCGATATGTGTACAGGGAAATTGGGGCAAATGAGTTCCAAATATTGGCGCAATTGATACATTTGGAAAACAAAATTTAACGCAAATGTTATCCCCGAAAAACAAGTAATTGGCGCAAAAGGACTGCTGCAAAAAATATATTATTCAAATTTTCAAACATGTTCAAAATTCAATACCGGTATAACTACAGTCATTTTTGTCGAGCCTGCAATTTTTGTAGCAGAAAGCTCGACATAGGGATAGTGATCCGGCGGCGGCGGCGTTAGCTCACTTCTTAAAAGCTTTATATTTTAGAAGGTGGAAGACCTGGATGCTTCATACTTTGTACTTTGCTTCATGTTACGAAGTTTCCGTCAGTCACATGTCCAATGTCCTTGACCTCATTTTCATGGTTCAGTGACCACTTAAAAAAAAGTTCAAATTTTTTGTAATGTTGAATTCTCTCTTATTATAAGTAATAGGATAACTATATTTGATATGTGCGTACCTTGCAAGGTCCTCGTGTCTGTCAGACAGTTTTCACTTGACCTCGACCTCATTTCATGGATCAGTGAACAAGGTTAAGTTTTGGTGGTCAAGTCCATATCTCAGATACAATAAGCTATAGGGCTAGTATATTTGGTGTATGGAAGGACTGTAAAGTGTACATGTCCAACTGGCAGGTGTCATCTGACCTTGACCTCATTTTCATGGTTCAGTGGTTATAGTTAAATTTTTGTGTTTTGGTCTGTTTTTCTCATACCATATGCAATAGGTCTACTATATTTTTTGTGGGAATGATTGTTAAGTGTACATGTCTCGCGGGCAGATGTCATGTGTCATTGACCTCATTTTCATGGTTCAGTGGTCAAAGTTAAGTTTTGAGTTTTGGTCTTTTTATCTAATGCTATATGCCATAGGTCAACTATATTTGGTGTATGGAAATATTTTATGATCTTTATGTCAGTTGAGCAGGTTTTATTTAACCGTGACCTCATTTTCACGGTTCATTGCACAGTGTTAAGTTTTTGTGTTTTGGTCTATTTTTCTTAAACTATAAGTAATGTGTCAACTATATATGTTGTATAGAAGCATTGTTCGCTGTACCTGTCTGCCTGGCATGGTTCATCTGACCTGGACCTCTTTTTCAAGGTTCATTGGTCTTTGTTTAGTTATCTTGGTTAATGTTAAGTTTATGTGACAGTTGTAATCAAGCTTTATACTTAAGACTATCAACATAATATCAATGATTAGTATAGAAGGCGAGACATTTCAGCGTGTGCACTCTTGTTATATGAATTATCTTTATTTACCATATACGCGCAAATACGATATTTACGAAATACCTGAGACAGTACACTATTGAGGAAAAACAATAGTATATATATTATTATTATAAATATTATCAAATGTAATTAAAATGTCATAAATGTCAAAATAAATTATATTTAGTTTATTATAAGGGGGATAATCAAAACTACTGATTGATTGATTGATTGATTCTCTTAAAAAATATTCTATTTGTGTATTGTATGGTACACATGTAGTTCAATAAATGTATGTGGTTAAACTTATTAGAACTGAATAAGTCCTAAAAAGGAACGATAATAACAAAAGATGAAATTTATCAATTATTTAAGCTCTTGTTATTTGCTGTGTCAGTTTTGTATTTTCTGTTATTGAGAAAAATAACCAGAATGTCTATGGAAATCTGAGAACGACCTTTATTTTGGTTTAACTATATCCCTCATTAGTTGACATTGTGAAAAGTTTTGAGATATTCAAAATTTGAATATTTTCTTACGTAAGTTGTTGATATATTTGCAACGAAACTTTCTATTTTTTTTCTGTTTGGACAATTTTAATAAGCCAGATCGTAATGTTGTCTTATTCTTCTTAATAACGCTCGATTTTACTTTGTACAACATGTATTCTTTAGCATTAAAGCCTTGTTGACACAAAGAAGAAGAAGGAGAAGTAGTCACGTGTAATAAAACTAGACATAAACACGTTACGAAAACTCAAATTTATTGAAAAAATACATTCGTATAAACTTGTTATTTAATCCAATTTAAATTCAATTAAATTGACCTATATTAGTAGTTTTGTTAAAATATAAAAGTATCTGTAAACTAAAAGTTTAACGAGGATAAACTAGATTTAAACCTTTTAAATAACAAATTTAGACTGGTATTATTTTTCAAATAAATAACAAATTTAATAACCCATATATGGGAATTAAACTGAAGAAAATCTGAAATTTAACAAAAGCATTAAATTTTCATAAACTACTAAAAATAATTCTTCGTAAATCAGAAGTTAAATTTAAAACTAGAAATTTGATATGAGAATAAATTTTGTAAAAAACGTATCATTTCATGCAGTGTATATTGTGTAAAATAGTTAGATAAACAATAACTAAACAAAAAAAAAAGTATTATTACATAAATGCATTTTTTTAAAGTTTCAAACATACTTTAGAAAGTTACTTTAAAAAAGTTGACTTTTCCAAACAGTGTTTATTATGTATATTGTTGAATGATTTTTTGTGTCGATTCGTCAATATTTAAATATTTTTCTTTTCTGTTGAGGCATATGAGAGAAAGATTTTATATCGAATGAACTAAATTTGGAGTCGGACGTTCGTTAACTTTTCACTCTTTGAACTTATATTTGGGAATCACGTAAAAGGATCAATATATGAATCTAGCTGTTATTTTTCTTTTCTGTTGCTTTTGTGCTGATTTTAACCTAGGGCTATTAATACATGCGATATGAAAAATGCCACGTAATAATCTGATGATTTCGAATTAACCATAGTTGATTAATTTTTGACGTTGTTTTATCTTTTTGAGTTTGTAAAAAAAAGTGAGCTGTTTGTTTATATTTGTTTAGAGAAACAGTGAAGGTCATTATGGAGATACACAATTAGGAATGAAGGTCGTTATGGAGATACACAATTAGGATGAAGGTCGTTATGGGGTTATACAATTAGGAATGAAGGTCGTTATGGAGATACACAATTAGGAATGAAGGTCGTTATGGGGTTACACAATTAGGAATGAAGGTCGTTATGGAGATACACAAATAGGAATGAAGGTCGTTATAGAGATACATGTACACAATTGGAACAGAAGAAGTTACCCAATGTTACACAGTCCATTGCGTACAGATGTTAAAAAACGTCAGAATGACAAAAGAATGACAAATTGCATGTTACATATCGTAGCTAGATATTAAAGTCAATGTATTGCCAACTTAAAACTATATTTGGTTTTGTTTCCAACATGGATTATTATATCTACAATGAAAATATAAAACAAAATGTGAATATGTCATTTTCTAAGTATGCAACAGAAATGTACAATACAGGTTCAATTACACTCGTAATAGCTGCAGTCAGAACTAGATAAAAGAACGGATGATAGGATTGGATGGCAAGTTACGTCTTTGTTTTTGGTGTACTATAATTGATTTGTTCATTATTTCAGTTGTTTTCCTATCAATCGGGATATGTGTTTTCATTTTTATTTTTTTTTAACTATTTTCATGTATGAAAGGAATGAGATTTCGTATGATTGTCAAAGAGACTATTATCTAGCACGTATTTTTAGAAATGTGGATTACCGAAAGCACGACTTCAACCATTTCTAGTTGCCTCTATAGATAGTGTTCTGTCGGCAAATTGTGCTCGGGTATTTTTAGGTTTCAATTTCCAATGATTTAATTGTACCTAAATAATGCAGTACACAAGTTTGGTTCTAGTAAGTAACTACACTTTAAGTTATCTTACCTCCTATACATTTCTAGGAATGTGATTGGTTAAAAGCGCCCTCGTGGAGACCGTTTATATTTCATATTAGGTTAGTAGGGAGGCGGGGCTTATCTCATAGACGGTTAGTAGTGGTGTTACGTCCCTTTATATGCCATATAAGGTAGTTAGGTAGGCGGGGCTTATTTCATACACGGTGAGTAGTGGTGTTACGTCCCTTTATTAAAACAAAACGGTAATGCGAAATAAACTTAAAGTTTCAACAGACGAAGAAATTGATGATTAAGATTGTAATTTATTCATAAAACACATTTAAACCTTAAAGTTGTTATTGTTGGTATCTGTTTTTGTAGGATCAATGGAAATATATAGTTTCTTAATGCTAACAGTATTGAACAATGTTGAAAACTTGTTCATTTTGATAGGTCACTAGTCTAAATTTCACACGTTAAGATAGTCGGTAAGATAAATTCGTAACATAGTGTTCTAGTGACTTAATACGGTATATATGGGTTCAGTAAATTCCATATGGGGTGAGACCGTATTAGGTCACTAGCACACAATGTAACTAATAATATGTGTTATCTTGTGGTTGTGTTCTGTATACTGTTGTTTGTCTTGTGGTCGTGTTCTGTATACTGTTGTTTATCTTGTGGTCGTGTTCTGTATACTGTTGTTTATCTTGTGGTGGTGTTTGTCTTGTGGTCGTGTTCTGTATACTGTTGTTTATCTTGTGGTCGTGTTCTGTATACTGTTGTTTGACTTGTGGTCGTGTTCTGTATACTGTTGTTTGTCTTGTGGTCGTGTTCTGTATACTGTTGTTTATCTTGTGGTGGTGTTTGTCTTGTGGTCGTGTTCTGTATACTGGTGTTTGTCCTGTGGTCGTGTTCTGTATACTGTTGTTGTGGTCGTGTTCTGTATACTGTTGTTTGTTTGTCTTGTGGTCGTGTTCTGTATACTGTTGTTTGTCTTGTGGTCGTGTTCTGTAGACTGTTGTTTGTCTTGTGGTCGTGTTCTGTATACTGTTGTTTGTCTTGTGGTCGTGTTCTGTATACTGTTGTTGTGGTCGTGTTCTGTATACTGTTGTTTGTCTTGTGGTTGTGTTCTGTATACTGTTGTTTGTCTTGTGGTCGTGTTCTGTATACTGTTGTTGTGGTCGTGTTCTGTATACTGTTGTTTGTCTTGTGGTTGTGTTCTGTATACTGTTGTTTGTCTTGTGGTTGTGTTCTGTATACTGTTGTTGTGGTCGTGTTCTGTATACTGTTGTTTGTCTTGTGGTTGTGTTCTGTATACTGTTGTTTGTCTTGTGGTCGTGTTCTGTATACTGTTGTTTGTCTTGTCGTCGTGTTCTGTATACTGGTGTTTGTCTTGTGGTCGTGTTCTGTATACTGTTGTTTGTCTTGTGGTGGTGTTTGTCTTGTGGTCGTGTTCTGTATACTGTTGTTTGTCTTGTGGTCGTGTTCTGTATACTGTTGTCTGTCTTGTCGTCGTGTTCTGTATACTGGTGTTTGTCTTGTGGTCGTGTTCTGTATACTGTTGTTTGTCTTGTGGTGGTGTTTGTCTTGTGGTCGTGTTCTGTATACTGTTGTTTGTCTTGTGGTCGTGTTCTGTATACTGGTGTTTGTCTTGTGGTCGTGTTCTGTATACTGTTGTTTGTCTTGTGGTGGTGTTTGTCTTGTGGTCGTGTTCTGTATACTGTTGTTTGTCTTGTGGTGGTGTTTGTCTTGTGGTCGTGTTCTGTATACTGTTGTTTGTCTTGTGGTCGTGTTCTGTATACTGGTGTTTGTCTTGTGGTCGTGTTCTGTATACTGTTGTTTGTCTTGTGGTCGTGTTCTGTATACTGTTGTTTGTCTTGTGGTCGTGTTCTGTATACTGGTGTTTGTCTTGTGGTCGTGTTCTGTATACTGGTGTTTGTCTTGTGGTCGTGTTCTGTATACTGTTGTTTGTCTTGTGGTCGTGTTCTGTATACTGTTGTTTGTCTTGTGGTCGTGTTCTGTATACTGTTGTTTGTCTTGTGGTCGTGTTCTGTATACTGTTGTTTGTCTTGTGGTCGTGTTCTGTATACTGTTGTTTGTCTTGTGGTCGTGTTTTGTATACTGTTGTTTGTCTTGTGGTCGTGTTCTGTATACTGTTGTTTGTCTTGTGGTCGTGTTCTGTATACTGTTGTTTGTCTTGTGGTCTTGTTCTGTATACTGTTGTTTGTCTTGTGGTCGTGTTCTGTATACTGTTGTTTGTCTTGTGGTCGTGTTCTGTATACTGTTGTTTGTCTTGTGGTCGTGTTTTGTATACTGTTGTTTGTCTTGTGGTCGTGTTTTGTATATTGTTATTTGTCTTGTGGTCGTGTTTTGTATATTGTTATTTGTCTTGTGGTCGTGTTCTGTATACTGTTGTTTGTCTTGTGGTCGTGTTTTGTATATTGTTATTTGTCTTGTGGTCGTGTTCTGTATACTGTTGTTTGTCTTGTGGTCGTGTTCTGTATATTGTTATTTGTCTTGTGGTCGTGTTTTGTATATTGTTATTTGTCTTGTGGTCGTGTTCTGTATACTGGTGTTTGTCTTGTGGTCGTGTTCTGTATACTGTTGTTTGTCTTGTGGTCGTGTTCTGTATACTGTTGTTTGTCTTGTGGTCGCGTTCTGTATACTGTTGTTTGTCTTGTGGTCGTGTTTTGTATATTGTTATTTGTCTTGTGGTCGTGTTCTGTATACTGTTGTTTGTCTTGTGGTCCTGTTCTGTATACTGTTGTTTGTCTTGTGGTCGTGTTCTGTATACTGTTGTTTGTCTTGTGGTCGTGTTCTGTATACTGTTGTTTGTCTGGTGGTCGTGTTCTGTATACTGTTGTTTGGTCGTGTTCTGTATACTGTTGTTTATCTTGTGGTGGTGTTTGTCTTGTGGTCGTGTTCTGTATACTGTTGTTTGACTTGTGGTCGTGTTCTGTATACTGTTGTTTGTCTTGTGGTCGTGTTTTGTATACTGTTGTTTGTCTTATGGTCGTGTTTTGTATACTGTTGTTTGTCTTGTGGTCGTGTTCTGTATACTGTTGTTTATCTTGTGGTCGTGTTCTGTATACTGTTGTTTGTCTTGTGGTCGTGTTCTGTATACTGTTGTTTGTCTTGTGGTCGTGTTCTGTATACTGGTGTTTGTCTTGTGGTCGTGTTCTGTATACTGTTGTTTATCTTGTGGTCGTGTTCTGTATACTGTTGTTTGTCTTGTGGTTGTGTTCTGTATACTGTTGTTTGTCTTGTGGTCGTGTTCTGTATACTGTTGTTTGTCTTGTTGTCGTGTTTTGTATACTATTGTTTGTTTGTCTTGTGGTCGTGTTCTGTATACTGTTGTTTGTCTTGTGGTCGTGTTCTGTATACTGTTGTTTGTCTTGTGGTCGTGTTCTGTATACTGTTGTTTGACTTGTGGTCGTGTTCTGTATACTGTTGTTTATCTTGTGGTCGTGTTCTGTATACTGTTGTTTGTCTGGTGGTCGTGTTCTGTATACTGTTGTTTGGTCTTGTTCTGTATACTGTTGTTTATCTTGTGGTGGTGTTTGTCTTGTGGTCGTGTTCTGTATACTGTTGTTTATCTTGTGGTCGTGTTCTGTATACTGTTGTTTGACTTGTGGTCGTGTTCTGTATACTGTTGTTTGTCTTGTGGTCGTGTTCTGTATATTGTTGTTTGTCTTGTGGTCGTGTTCTGTATACTGTTGTTTGTCTTGTGGTCGTGTTCTGTATACTGTTGTTTGTCTTGTGGTCGTGTTCTGTATACTGTTGTTTGTCTTGTGGTCGTGTTCTGTATACTGTTGTTTGTCTTGTGGTCGTGTTCTGTATACTGTTGTTTGTCTTGTGGTCGTGTTCTGTATATTGTTGTTTGTCTTGTGGTCGTGTTCTGTATACTGTTGTTTGTCTTGTGGTCGTGTTCTGTATACTGTTGTTTGTCTTGTGGTCGTGTTTTGTATATTGTTGTTTGTCTTGTGGTTGTGTTCTGTATACTGTTGTTTGTCTTGTGGTCGTGTTCTGTATACTGTTGTTTGACTTGTGGTCGTGTTCTGTATACTGTTGTTTGTCTTGTGGTCGTGTTCTGTATACTGTTGTTTATCTTGTGGTCGTGTTCTGTATACTGTTGTTTGTCTTGTGGTCCTGTTCTGTATACTGTTGTTTGTCTTGTGGTCGTGTTCTGTATACTGTTGTTTATCTTGTGGTCGTGTTCTGTATACTGTTGTTTATCTTGTGGTGGTGTTTGTCTTGTGGTCGTGTTCTGTATACTGTTGTTTATCTTGTGGTCGTGTTCTGTATACTGTTGTTGTGGTCGTGTTCTGTATACTGTTGTTTGTCTTGTGGTCGTGTTCTGTATACTGTTGTTTGTCCTGTGGTCGTGTTCTGTATACTGTTGTTGTGGTCGTGTTCTGTATACTGTTGTTTGTCTTGTGGTGGTGTTCTGTATACTGTTGTTTGTCTTGTGGTCGTGTTCTGTATACTGTTGTTTGTCTTGTGGTCGTGTTCTGTATACTGTTGTTTGTCTTGTGGTTGTGTTCTGTATACTGTTGTTTGTCTTGTGGTCGTGTTCTGTATATTGTTGTTTGTCTTGTGGTCGTGTTCTGTATACTGTTGTTTGTCTTGTGGTCGTGTTCTGTATACTGTTGTTTGGTCGTGTTCTGTATATTGTTGTTTGTCTTGTGGTCGTGTTCTGTATACTGGTGTTTGTCTTGTGGTCGTGTTCTGTATACTGTTGTTTGTCTTGTGGTCGTGTTCTGTATACTGTTGTTGTGGTTGTGTTCTGTAGACTGTTGTTTGTCTTGTGGTTGTGTTCTGTATACTGTTGTTTGTCTTGTGGTCGTGTTCTGTATATTGTTGTTTGTCTTGTGGTCGTGTTCTGTATACTGTTGTTTGTCTGGTGGTCGTGTTCTGTATACTGTTGTTTGTCTTGTGGTCGTGTTCTGTAGACTGTTGTTTGTCTTGTGGTCGTGTTCTGTATATTGTTATTTGTCTTGTGGTCGTGTTCTGTATACTGTTGTTTGTCTTGTGGTCGTGTTCTGTATACTGTTGTTTGTCTTGTGGTCGTGTTCTGTATATTGGTGTTTGTCTTGTGGTCGTGTTCTGTATACTGTTGTTTGTCTTGTGGTCGTGTTCTGTATACTGTTGTTTGTCTTGTGGTCGTGTTCTGTATACTGTTGTTTGTCTTGTGGTCGTGTTCTGTATACTGTTGTTTGTCTTGTGGTCGTGTTCTGTATACTGTTGTTTGTCTTGTGGTCGTGTTCTGTATACTGTTGTTTGTCTTGTGGTCGTGTTCTGTATACTGTTGTTTGTCTTGTGGTTGTGTTCTGTATACTGTTGTTTGTCTTGTGGTCGTGTTCTGTATACTGTTGTTTGTCTTGTGGTCGTGTTCTGTATATTGTTATTTGTCTTGTGGTCGTGTTCTGTATACTGTTGTTTGTCTTGTGGTCGTGTTCTGTATATTGTTGTTTGTCTTGTGGTCGTGTTCTGTATACTGTTGTTTGTCTTGTGGTCGTGTTCTGTATACTGTTGTTTGTCTTGTGGTCGTGTTCTGTATACTGTTGTTTGTCTTGTGGTCGTGTTCTGTATACTGTTGTTTATCTTGTGGTGGTGTTTGTCTTGTGGTCGTGTTCTGTATACTGTTGTTTATCTTGTGGTGGTGTTTGTCTTGTGGTCGTGTTCTGTATACTGTTGTTTGTCTTGTGGTCGTGTTCTGTATACTGTTGTTTGTCTTGTGGTTGTGTTCTGTATACTGGTGTTTGTCTTGTGGTCGTGTTCTGTATACTGTTGTTTGTCTGGTGGTCGTGTTCTGTATACTGTTGTTTGTCTTGTGGTCGTGTTTTGTATACTGTTGTTTATCTTGTGGTTGTGTTTTGTGTTAAGCCATTGCATTGTCATTTCGTTTTCGACTTGGATTATCCCTTTTTTTTCTTTTGCCTCTCTTTTATTTTAAACGACACATCAGAAATAAACATTGTAACAGATACTGTAAGTTGGTAAATTAATGTACAAATATTGGACTGTATATGTACATTACTTTCGAAAAAAAAAGAAACTGTATTGCACTTTATTATTTAGATACACTGTCAGTAGTTTAGAGTACACATTAGAAATATTAAGAGACAAATACTCGAGGGCATATGTGGCCGAGTGATAGAAGTAGTTCATCTATAGTAATCACTAGAGAGTCAATAATGAGATCGTAGCTGGTGTGCTCGACTGTTATTATTATTACAAGGGTTGCCAGTTTTGTTGCACAAGATCGATGGCTCTATCACTATATCAACTATAACATTTTAAATTGGACATAAGTCAAAATCATCAAAAAAAGGGAAAAAAAAACGAACCGAGGTATGGTATGATTGACATTGAAACAACTATCTTAGAGGCAAAGGGAACCTTTCTTTTTACAGAGCAAACATATTCACTTTTTTTTTATCTATATAATAAAAGTTATGTGTACTGTACAAGCGCAACATGAATACTTCAGTAGTAATATGTAACACATGAATATAAAAATCCACAAACTAATATTAATCTATATGGTAGATAAGCTGATTCGAATTGGTCACATTTAAACAGTTGGTTATTCTAAAGAAAATTTTCCTTCATCGTGATTAAGATCGAACTCAAGACTTATGGGTTATGATATGATTTAACTTTAGAACCGACAGACTCCTTTAGTTGATCATATATTTTTTGCTGTTGGACGAGTCACTAATTGCCTTTCTTGATTTAAGTCAGAAATGTATCTTGTATTGCATTGTATTGTAAAATAGATGAACCAAAGTCTAGATTTTTAATAAATTGAAATCCAGGAGTGCAAATTACCAATAAATTGTTGATGTAAATGAACACAATTATGTGTTGTTCAATTTTAAATGAATCAATATTGTTTTCGTAAAAGGATATTTTTACTTGATTTGATCTTTTATTCCTTTAGCGATTTGAGAGGAGGTAGCTAAAACAAAGTTTATATTTCCATTGTATGTAACAGCAGGAAAAAAACGTCATGTGACCCTATTCTGTTCTTTAAATATTCTAAAAACATAAAACAAGATCTATCATCTGATATATCATTTGGTTTTTGTTCTATTCATATCATGATGCTTTTTCGCTGTATAATCCGAACAAAATGTATAATTTTTGTAAAATCTGTAGATTGAAATCAAACAAGATGACCTTGCACTTTAATTATTACTTTGAAAATATCACAAAATATATTTTCACTAGCACGGTTTGATAAAGAAGGGAACAAATATAATACATATTCTTGTAGGTAATACATGAAAAATAATATACACTTGTCAAGTTTTCAAAAACGTAAATTTTTTTTTCATTTTTGTTTATTGTAACAGACAGGTATGCAATGGTTCAAGTGTATCACACGATGACTGCCTTGGGTTCATACATTGTTTTTCATGAAATTATTTTATAGATTAACTTCTTTTTTGAGGGTTACATGTGCGTTTTTGGTTCAATTGATGAATACATATGATCTTCAGTGTATTTAAATATAGCAATTTCCCCGCCATCAAATCCAATCCACACATAGTCCTGACTGCTTACACTGCAACAGATAGGGTTATTTTTAAGTTTGTCCTTCTGAATACACTGCCCGTCAATGTCAACTAAATGCTGCTCACGTTTTGATCGACTGGTTATGGTGAGCAAAGATCTATTTAGAAATCCGGCACCTACAATATCGTAGTCTTCTGTTTCTCCAGGATTTAGAACCGACGGAAAGCGAAATCGCTGATTTCCATTTTTATCAACAACAAGGACCCACGATTCCTTTTCAGGGCGACATACAATGCAGAACAGGCCATCTTTATTTTCACTTATTTGAACAGGGTTGGTGATGTCAACTTTATCTGTGTAAAGGGAAAGTTCTCTAGCAACTGACTTGCCACTGGAGTGCCGCCGTATTACATACCTTCCACGATCACCTGCAGACTTGTCGGAAAGACATACTATGAGCTCGTCTCCGCTCGTACCAGCCTTACAAATACAACATAAACTAAGCTCTCCTATGTTAATACTAGATGAAAGTGAAAACGAGGTTTTCCTTGTGACTGCTGAAGTAGAACAAGTCAACTGTTTTAAAGATTTCTTGTTCGCGAAGCCGATCACCAAACTATGTTTAGTATTAACACCAGCTGTGATTGGAACCTGGTCTAGGTTTTTCAATGTTTTAAAAGTTATATTGGCTCCTCTGCAATCTATGTCATTTACTTCACGAGCGATCAACCAAGCACATAATTCCATCTCTTGGGGGACAATCCAAACCACGTCTTTTCCACTGGCAAAGGACACCACTAACTTGAGTTCTTCCTTATCCCACTTCATTGCATTTACATAAGAGATGCTGTCTTCTTCGTTTTCTTTTAATGCTTCGTTTTGAGGTGCCACAATCCCGGAATCCTCGCTTTTAACACTTTCCGTCTCTTGACATTTGATAGGTTGTAGCATTTCATATATTCCAGCTTCAGTATGTCCCATAATGTGCCGCAGTTTACTTTTGGTTGCAAATTCTTCGTTAAACTGGTAGATCGGTACTTGTAAGTTTGGAATGGTATCGGTATATGGGTCGTGTTCTAGCAGTTTCTTCAAAGTCACGTGGTACTTAGCAATGTCCGTGTCGGGAATATCATTGCTATTCGTTTGGCAGGTTTCAAGTATTGTCTGAATATCGACTATACGTTTTTCTTGTGTTTTAATGAACCGTTTATACTCGTTTTCAGCAATCTTTTCTTCTGAATTTAGATTTTCAATTAATTCATTCTGTAATTCATCAAATGTATCATTAATCATCAGTCGTTTTGTTCTTATGAGTTCGACTTGTTCACTGACGGACGACTTTAGTATGGTCTGGACGTCTGATGCTTTTGATATTGATTCTTTTATTTGAGGAATTTTGGAATCTTCTGCATCTGTAATGGCCTTAAGAAGAGAGTTCCTGCATTTGGTTCCAAATTCTTTCAGTTTCATGAACTTGTGACTTTTATGCGGTCCTGTGATGCAGTCATCACAGACCAACAATTTACAGTCCTGACAAAAGAAACGAACTTCTTCATGTTCGTGTTGCTCACAACCGGAAATTAAAACCGACATGTTTTCTGAAATAAAGTTTTAAATTTAATACAAAAAGGTAAACAAAACGTCTTTTCATGCATATTTAAATTTGCGGAAATATAAATCAGTGCTTTTAGATCATATAATTTATTAAATATGGCTTTTGTGAGAACTAGTGATGCAACAATATTAACGATAGCTAAGGTCTCTTCAGACATGCAGGAGGCCTAAATAATTGAAAATCCGACACTTGTAAAAAATTAAGAGCTAATAAACATTACTTGACAAAAAGTAATACAAAGCTGGGAAAAAAGCCGAGCTTTGTACATGTATAAGAGAAATAGTTAGGTCGATTGAACTTTTTGTAACATTAAATTGTATTACCACAATATCCGTACTTTCGTGTCAAAAGTGCAGTACTTTACTGGGCTGATAATACTCTTAAGAACTTGCAGTCCACTAGCAGACGTATTGACCCAATTGTACTGCAGACGAAAAAAATGAATTCCTAAGACATTCATGATATTCTCTGCATGAAACCGATAATTCAAATGGAACACAACTTGACAGAAATATTACTTGGATGGCCTTTCATAAAATGTATAATTTGGTTGAAAATTTAACACAGGCACAATAATGTGTACTCTTTGGCTGATATTTCAAACATCTGACAGAAACCATGGAATTAAATAAACTTGAAGTGTGCAAGCAGGATTCTTAGATTATATTTTACCCAAAATGTGATATTCGTGCCGATTGAAAATTCAAAATTGGATACATAGTTAAAATATAACCTAATGAGAACTACTCACACACAACTGTTTCATCGACAGATTGCAGTGCTATATATGCCATAATGAATGCATAATGTCCTGTACTGAGGTTTTTTTGTAATCATGCAGATTTGAAATTATAGATGGTTGTAGGACATGTTTAATATACACAGGACTAACTGAAACATTCAATTTGAAACCTTCCCCTTAGAATGATTTGTAGGATTGGAAGGATAATTGTGTTTGAATGATCATACATGTACATGTATTATAGTTCACTACTAATTGATAACTTGATATGATATCGGATATCAAAGATGACTGGTCATAGTCAGCATATATGTAGGACATCCAAGACCCATTGGAAGTTCTGACTAGTTTCTCAGTTCACCGTATGACAGATTGAATTTTGATAATGTGCCTAAATTACCAGAATTATGTTGTTTTTTTTGTTGTTGATCTCTAGTCTAAGATTGTTGCAACTGCAAAAGAAACCAAATACTAAAAAAGTCGTCTTCTCAGGAACTGTATGATGTTATGCCTGAATAGACAGATTATGGTTCTGAACGATATTTAAGTTTTTGTTGGTGCTGATTCAAGACGGCTGCCACTACCTCACAAAATTAACATAAAACCTTTCTTTTTGCATTTCCATCTTCTCCCTGACAACATACGACCAAAAGTGACTGATGGTGTGTGTGCTTGCACGCAAACAACTTGTTCAACTTCACAACATGTTGTGTCTGGACTGCGTGGTGTTGTAGTTGCATTTGGTGTTCTGTCTTGAACTTTCCACTTTTTTGGTTATTCTTTTATTTATTTTTTATTGGGGTACGATTTTAAACTTATAAAAAATCATTTTCATAAAAAGTCAGAAAAGAAAAAATACAATAGAATGAAAAAACCAACCTTATAGAGTTAATCTGTCATCGTATGATATCAAATGGGACAAGCGAACCTTCGATCTTCCTCTTTGATTATAGTATTTGTTTAAATAACTTGTAATAAATGTTCATCATTATATGTGTGCAGATAAAGACAGATAGTGCATTAGTAAATAGACGTAAAAATAGTACAGAAGTTGCAAGCGGAAAAAAAATCTTTTTAAAATTGATTGCATGCAGAGTATTTTTACAGAAATTATATTACAACAAGCAGACTTGAAACATCCTTCCTGTTTCATGTATTCTAAGGTATATGTAGTTGGTTTAAACTATTTATCTTACTTTAAAAAAAAATAATCTGACATTTCTCATAAACGATGCACGTTAAATACCACTTGCAGGAATAAATGAAACAAAAAGCAATTTCGTTTATATATTTGAATTCTTATTATTCATCAAGCAAAAGTATAATACAATGTAATTGTCCTCCGCCTCCCTCCTTACCACTGAGGCTTATAATCCAAACGCACGTTTCGTCTACAATAGCAACAATAATGTCGCTATCCTTAAAACAGTTGGAGTGCCAAATCAAATTAAAGTTAAATAGCATAAATTATCTAAAATCAAAAGTTTCAAAATGTGGCACCAATATAGTTAAGACCATATACCTGGGGTAGAAATACCTTTAGTGTTTGATAAAAAAAAATAACAGTTCTATAAGCAGTACAAAGCAGTTTTAATTTATGACTTGTCATTCATACAAAATATACCGCCGGGAGATCCCGAGGAGGTAAATAAAATACACTTTCCTTCAGTATCTGACCATAATACATTTGCGAGTATCGGTTATTCAGATTTTGTAATGGTACACGGGAGATAACTCAATTTGAACAATGTTAAATGTAAAGTACAAATGTATTTACTATTATAGGTAAATATTGAACCACTAATTCAGGCCCGTCGGAAAGAACATACAAGAAAGTAGTACATATTTTAAACAAAATAGTTCCTACATGTACGCATATCTGTATATTTGGGTAGTTTTAGTATCAAATGAAAGCTTGGGGTGATCACTGTCGAACCCTTGGTAAAAGTTTTATTTGAAGAACAAAGAAGTAATGAAATTTTAATAGGAGGGTTCATTTGACCTGTTGTTCAGATCAGAAGTTCCTGGTTTTCTACTTTCAAACTTCCGGGAACCAGTACGCTCTAATATGCAATTAAAGGTATGTTGATTTTTTCAGCACAAGTCAGGATGAGGTATAGTTTTTACATAAAAATAATTGCCACTTTATTTGAACTTAACACAAAGTAGCCATTAATACTTGAATTAGCAGAATTTAGCATAATAAGCAATGGGGCTATGAATTAGTGGTTTTATAATTATACCATACTAGATATACCAAACATACTCGAAATGATGACCGAACAGTTTACAAAATATAAATTGGACTATAATACTTCAAAACTAAATAAATCTAAAAATTTATTATAACTCAACTTATTTATAAAGCATTTGCTGTGCGGACGAACTAGTCGGCATTTAATATTGATCTGACATTATGTGACGATACATATATAATAATACATAAATAGAAAATTTGATAATTTAGGCTAACAGATATGCCTATCTTAATTTAAGAAACAATGTAAAAGATTATAATCCTTGAATCTTTTATTATTTCCGTCTTAAGGAGGCTAGAGGGTACAAAAAAATCAGCAAAAATTGAAACATTTGTTTTTTCATTACAAATTTTATTCATTACACTCATGGCTGTAACTTTATGATATGGTACAACAATCTACAAAAAAATATCAATTCGTTTTGGCCCCAGATGACTTTTAAAATGTTTATATCATTGAAAAAGCTCCAAATTATTTTCCTTTGGTGAAAAAATGTCCTTTTTTCACAAAAATTGAAACAATTGTTTTGACTCATCGGTGACCTATTTTTTTAATTTTTTTTTTCAAAAATGAACTGTGCTTTAAACTATAGTAAAATTTAAGCGATTTCTATAATTTTATTAGTTCTTTTTTTATTTCGATTTTACTTTTTTTCTCCTATTAGTTCAACAGAAAAAAGTACCTTAACAAAAATGCATGCTTCTTTCAAAAGCATATTGTGAGCTTAAATGAACGGTGACCCCATTTTTTTATTTAATTTTTCCATTTATAGGATAAAGTTTATTTATAGAAAAAATAGCGAAATCCTATATCTAAAAAAAAAAATGATTTAGACCCACGAGCCCCCTTAAGTGAAGAATGCCTTCCAGGAAATTCATAAAATGTAATTTTATGGAAACCTGTAACTCGAGGTTATGCTTTTGCAGGCCTTACATTTGTTTGTACTTCGACCTATTATAGTTTATTTTTACAAAGTGTGACTTTGATGTAGAGGTGTCTCCTTGGCACTTATACCACATCTTCTTATATCTATAGAAAACTAAATTCTGAGAAACAAGAATGCCCAACAAATGCTTCAGAAGAATAACCAGGTAATTCTCTAATTGTCACACTCGTCATGTTCCACTTTGAAAGTGTACACCCATTTATTAGTACATAACTGACATGTTCAATTGTTTCCTTTCAGGAATATAGTAGGCTACAACCGAAATGTTATCACGTGTATCATGTATCCTAAGTCAGGAACCTGATGTTCAATGGTTGTAGTTTGTAGGTTCACAAGTGTTTCCCGTTTTTATATAGATTAGTCCGAACGTTTTCCTGCTTTAATAGTTTTACGCGGATCATTACTATTCGTTTGAGTCAAGGCTCCGTGTTAAAGGCCGTACTTTAGATGTCAGACCACCAATTACTCCTTCAAATTTAGAACGTAAAAGGAGCCCTACTTTGACATAAAAGAGTGCCTTTGATATCCTTGTTTACTTAAACTAACCAACAAATTTGCAAATATGTAGCTTTTGGTGAAAGAGAAATGTATTTAGGCCATTCTGAGCAAAAAATTACTTGTCTATGAGTTTGCATTAAAAAATGAGGATTAATGCGCTACATACATGTAGTTTCTTGTGTACAATTTGGAAATTAGTATGGCGATCCTTATCACTGAACTAGTATATATTTGTTTAGGGGCCAGCTGAAGGACGCCTCCGGGTGCGGGAATTTCATACTTCGCTACATTGAAGACCTGTTGGTGACCTTCTGCTGTTGTTTTTTCTATGGTCGGGTTGTTGTCTTTTTGACACATTCCCCATTTCCATTCTCAATTTTTATATAGTATAATAATTTAAGATTTCCAGAAAACCAGGGGTCAGTTTTTTCTACGAAGGTTTTAAAGGTATGTTGGAAATTGACATATAGAAGTCTGATATATGTAAATTTTAGGATAATTTATACCTGGTTTCTATGAAGTTAAACTTAAGGTAAAATATTTAGAAAGCTGTGAAAATTTGGTTGAACAGATAGGGATTTTAAATTGGTGGTCTGACACCTTTTACCCTGTAATGTTTTACTTTCACAAATTGAGACTTGGGTGGAAAATTGTCTCATTGGCACTCATACCACATCCATTTATATATATACACGCGCCAACGAAGTGAATGTGTCATTAACTATGTACAAGTTTGATAAAACAAATGAAAACAAAGAAAAAGTCGGTCGATGTGTTCACCTTTATCAACTTATAACATTTGTAGATAATATAGTTATGATTTTTGTACCTTTGAGCACATTACCACGGTGGGTATGGTTGTCCTGCGAGAGAACGTACTGTGCTGGTGATTCGGTCCTGACGGGTGCTGGTGGGTCCTGATTCTGTGCTGGTGGGTTTGTTTACATTGTATCAGAACGGCAATAAAACGACTGTTTTGTTGCTTAATTTTTCTCTGATGCGTCATAAGTACCATGCAAAGTATATTACAACAATATTATATTGAAAAAGTCGTGCAAGTTCGTTAAACGGAATTGTCCTGTCGCTGTGCTGGTGATAAGAAAAACGGTCCTGGTTCTGTGCTCCTATGTCCTGGTTCTGTGCCTTTATATTTTAGTTAAAAGTGTCATATATTTTATATCATTGATGCTGTACTGTTATTGACTAATTAACTGTTGTCTACTTTCTTGAAATTGACATTTTTGTGAATCTGTTTACTGTTATTATGAGAGAAAACATACCCCTATTTTTTTTTTTTTAAATTAACTGTAATCTTATTTATTGGCCTGTTAATGGAACCCTTCTTGTCCCATTTTAAGATAAGAAAATATGTTAACGTTTTTCGGGATTACGATCATTTTGCAAGATCATGAAAATACGTTGTAATTTATACAATACTTATATAAAGTATATGATGTGGTATGTTTGTTGTCAATGGACAAATTTCCATAAGAAACCAAAGGAAGTATGTGTTAACAACCATACGTCATCGTACGACCTTCAACAATAACCCATAAAATAAAAATGTCTTTGGCAGCTTAAAACACATTTGTTTTTGAACAATTGAGTGATGACTATAAGAATGACAATAGTATTGCGGATTTGTTTGTTTGATTGTTTGTTTTTTTTTTTTTTTTTTTTTTTGGGGGGGGGGGGGGATAGGGGATAAGTTAGAGCGAGGTTACAGTGAAAATTTTAAGCTTGGAATAGTTTCCCGTAAGATTTAAAAGTTGTATTTTAAAATGTATCTTATAGCTATTAAGAATCACTTGCTGTATCTGTAAGATTTTTTCAACATAATTTTTTTGTCTGAACGGTTATCAGGTATTTTTTTTCGAAAGTTCGATAGAACATTAAAAAAATACACTATTTTATGAAAGGGCAGACTAGAATATGTCAGAGAATGAAGACGAGATAACCTAGAGAACACTTACAAAACTAAGATTTCTTAGCTTTTTCATTTCAAAATTCCAAAATAAATAAATATCTTTGATAAAGAATTACTGGGGAGGAAGTGAACAATGTGTCCTACTTTTCTATATTTAAATATTTTTATGAATAAAAATCAAACGTGCCTTACTTCTAATTGAAAAAATTAAGTAAATGGAAAAATTACCCAACTAAAATACACTTTTATTATAATATTGGTAATATCACTAAGCTTTTACGTTTTGTGTGTCAAACACACCATCTCTGTAGTAATGACTCCTTACTAAGATATTTCAATTCATCCATTTTTTTCTGCATTTTATGATATTGTATATTCTTAGTATTATTATATGAAAATGTAGCCTTAATTTATATTTAAAAAAACTGAATCTAAAACCAGATATATCAAACATTTTTGTTCCCATCTATCCGTTTTCAGGACTTTAACAATCAACGTAATCACGCCTTGAAAGTAAAATGCGTACTCGGCTGTCTGTAATTGACAATTTTTAGACACCCTCCTAAAAAAACAAGCCGGGGGTGGGGGTTCAGAGATGCAAATTAAGTACTTAGATCAATATCTTATCTTTTCGTGTATGGTTTATGACCCCTTCTGTGGCCTGTCAATTACGAAATGTGCAAACTGCAATAGTATCAAAACAGCACAGACAAGGAATAATAGAGATATAATTTTTTACATATATCAAGGGGAAACTTTTTGCAAAGCATTATTATTTATAGTTCATTATTGTATTTAGTAGAAAAAGAGAATTTGGTGAAAATAAAATCACTTTTTTTGTAGAAAATTCACAGACCTTTGAACAGAGATTTTTGTTATGTTTAGCATGGGATCAACACAAGGATACATTATCGTTAAAAATCTATTTAAAAGTATTTGAAACTACCGTTTGCTTTATTAATTGTGCCTTCAATTTCAAAAAGTTAAAATATCTCGTAGCTTCATACTACCAATTGAGTATAAAACAAGTATATCAGTTTAAAAAAGAAATTCTTAGATTAAACACCTACATTTAACTTTAAAAGGTCATAACAGTTAAAAACCATACAAATCTACACACACAAAAAACTGGCTTTATTTCAACTGGTTATCAACCCGAATCGCTATAAGATCATATATAAGCTCAAGAGTGAATCTAGGAAAAACAATATTCATCAACAAACATGACCATTGTCTGTTAAAGTGTATTCGAGTTTTTAGTTGCAGCCGATTCCATTGAGTATGTAGGCAAAGGTAATATCTTTGGTTAGCTTTCTTGTTAGCTAAACCGTGAATTCATTGTTAGGTAAGGTATATTACCCTCCTTTCGAAGTAGCCTTGTCCTACAGACAGAAAGATGTGTCATTTGTCGGACTAGTCTACTCTTAAAGTAGGGAAGTTTACATAACATAACAATGACTTTTCTGTTCAACAAGCAAGATAACCAAAGATATTCCCTTTGTCTACACACTCATTGAAATCGGCGTTAATATTGCAAAAGTTCAAGCAATTAGGGCAAAACCTACCGAGTAAAAAAATCAAAAGGCCAATGTCCATTTACCTTGCACATTTCAGAAAATTCAGATCAGATAACGAAACTGGGTCCAGCAACTTTTATAAGCAATTTAAGATTTTGACCTTCACAGTTTCCATTCACCACAAAAATTCTCGTTACAACGAATCATTTTAAATACAAAAATACCAGTTGCAGCCTTTTGTTTATCTGTTGATATATGTATACGGATAAAGTTATGAAACGCAGCAGGGTCACCAGGGTGAGGAGTCCATGTCATCTGAAATAAATGTTTAGCATAGATCTAGAAAGCGACTGATAATCATGACATTAGAAAAACTCTCTACTTTTCGACTTTTTTCGAACAAATAGACACATAAAATGAATAATATAGTATTGTGGAATTTTTAACTTGACGTGTTCAATTCATTGGTTATACCTGTTACTAGGATAACAATCCTGTCAAGTATGAGCTGGGTAAAATATTTCAGTAAAGAAGATGGAAATGTGAAAGTTTCCGTGCGTCAGTTGTAACAGCATTCGAACAGCTAACATGCCTCGTTAGGGTGGAAGCTAAACAGTTCACGAACATTTGATTTGAAACCTTTATTCGTTTAAACAAAGTTATTGAGATTTTGTTGAGGATTTAACCATCTACGACAACAAGATTTTTTTCTTAGAATTTACAGCTCTTCTAATACAGTAACTTCAATTCCTCTCAGTTTTTATTTGTCCAATCAAATTAATCCCAGTATGTATTGAAACTCCGCCTCCCTATTGTTTGAAAACATCCAAGCAAACATAGCAAGCAAGTCAATCAAAGTTTTTTTTTGCATGCTTTTATAGAAGAGCTGTTCTATATAATGCAAAGAAGCGTTTAAGTCTTTTGTCAAAAAAAACTATCAATTTCTTTTTGTCCTATGTAATCTTCCGTACCATTTCCTTCCATTCATGATTATTAAATTGAAGTGTAAAATATTATAGGTACCTTCTTTATTCCTTTATAAGTCTTATGCAAACATAATTATGAAAATAACTGTTGTGAGCACAAGATTCACTGCAAACTTTTAAAGTTCTGCTTCATCAAACATTAAAATGTGAACTTAAGTTTTGAGACTTTTTTAATCGACACGATTTGGATTTTTGTATATGAGAACATGGTTTATCTATTAGTTGAAAATGCGACTTTGAACTAGCTTTCAGCATGTTCAGTACCTGCGAGCATTCGTTGTTCAATAATGTGTGTCTTTGTGTTATTATTTTGTTGTGTTGGTACACCACTGTAACAATGAAGGAGGAAATGAGGAGGGTTGGTTGGGTGGAAGTGGGGAGGGGAATGCGGAGCGCTAGCAAACAAGTCTATGCGGCATGGGCTTTGATCATTGTTGAAGCCTCAATGTAAGGGGCATTTAATATCTTAATAAAACTATTTTTATTTTAGATACTATATATTGTTATCTGATATTGGACGAAAGATGTTGCCCTTTTATGTAATTATGTAATACAAGTTACGATCATTTGAAAACACATATTAAACAGCCAAAATGGATGCACAAGAGCTAAAATAGGAGTCATAGATCCTATTGACAACATTTATCTGCCCAATATTATTGATTTTGTAACATTTGTTTCAAATATGACCAACTTCTTATCCAAAATCACCAGCACCGTATCAGGACCCACCAGCACAATGACAGGACCCACCAGCACAGTATCAGGACATGAATAAATTGAGAAAATGCTAAATTTTAATTAATTGCAATGTTTTATTCACAAAATAGTTTTGTCGTGTGGATTGCTGTATAGAAAGCGGACTCTATGAGCATTTTTGTTTTATTTTTTCAGTTCTAGATTTTCTGAAAATGAGCATTTTTGTGTTACGCTTACTGAAACAGTTTAGAGAGTCAACTTTTTAATGGTTTACATATGAACCCATAAGAAACAAAATTGAAAAATCTCAACCGTTTTCTTCCATTTTTTATGAGTGAAAACGTCAAAAATCATCATTTTCGTCTTTGTTTACATTTTTTCATTGATCACCAGCACCCGTCAGGACCGAATCACCAGCACAGTACGTTCTCTCGCAGGACAACCATACACACCGTGATTACTGTATTTGTCTTGATAACCCATAAAGTGTATTAGAAAAATACTGCACCATGACCGAGGTGGACTTACATCTAGACTAGCAATGTATAGTTATCGTTTGTATATGATTCATTCTGAAACCACAAAGAAATTGTCTTGATTACAACACAATATACCAGTGGGAAAAGTTAAGCATACAAAAACTGCATATAGCGTCGATATAAAAAAACCTCGATTGGTAAATATTTCATGCAATTTAAGGCAGAGAACATATTAACTAGAAATATTTTTCAAGGTAGACGTAGATTTAGCGAAGAGTATTTGAATAGCCACAGAAAACAGAGCCTTAAGTTTGTTTGTCCCCCTCTAATAATACCCTCAACAACGCTTGTAGTGGCTTATCTATAATCCTACAAATTAAAACGAATGCCTCACAGAGTAGATCTATAACAGACGGTGATAACAATTATGAAACCAGTCAACCTCGGGTTATAGAACTTTTTTGCTATTAAATAATGTTTACAGCTTTTTAGAACGAAAACATCTTACGTATGCAATTGGTGTAAAATAGAAATTTGGAATATGTTCTTCTGCTCATTCCCAATTCTTTTTCTTCTAACTAATTGACCATGAAACAACTTGTGTAAATTTCTGTAAAATTACTTCTGACGTTTAATTTTTATCTAGTAAATAGAATAGGCTGAGTTCATAGAATGAAACATAAATGGCAAATATTTTTCCTGTAGGTAATTCTAGATTGGATCCCAGATAAATAAGAATTTAAGTGTACAAAGCATTTAAACAAAGGCAACAGTAGTATACCGCTGTTCGAAATTCATAAATCGATTGAGAAAAAAATCGGGGTTACAGACAAAAGGTGTAAGACATCCAATAAAAATTCCTTATCTGTTCAACCAAATTTTGCAATTTTCACAGCTTTCTAAATGTTTAACCTCAAGTTTAACTTCATAGAAATCAGGTATATTCTGAATTGTTAATATAACAGCTTTCTACATGCCAATTTTCAACATATCTTTAAAGCCTTCTAAGAAAAAAACTTACCTTCCAACAGAGGTACTCCAAAAATAACCTCTGGTTTTCAGGTACTAATCTTAAATTAATCCTCAATTTTTAATGCTAACTCATAGACAAGTAAATGTTGGCTCAAAATGATCTAAATATATTTCTCTTTCACTAAAAGTTCCATATTTCTGCAAATTTGTTAGTTAGTTTACGAACAAAAGCACAACAAAAGCACAATTTTGTGTCAGAGTAGGGCTACTTTTACGTTCTAAACTGGAGGAAGAAATTGGTTGTCTGACACCTAAAACTGAGGGAAACGCATTTATTATAATATAATTGGAGAACAACGACACAACAGACACACTAAAATAAAACACAAAGAGAAACGAACTCTAATATAACAAAAGGCCATGTTCCATGTTAAATTTTTTTTTTTTTACCTTATATCAAATTGCATATATTTACAACAAATACTGTTCGAAATACATATTGATTTATAGAGTTATAATCATGATATCATAAATGACACATACCATGTCTGTATATTTAATTAAAATTGAAAACAAATATTCTTAGTCTGATCGTAATAAGGAAATCCTATTGACGGCACGCGACATGTTTGCTACATTTGATAACCGAAGTCAAGTATCACAGATCTAGTCTTCCTCTTCTTCCACTGACGGCATTAACGATGTTTTAGGAATGTTTTGTCTAGGAAAACGAACTCCTGGTTTTCCTGGTTTTAACAAATGTCTGGAATTATGCAGAAAAGCTATCCATTCCTCGGCATCTGATTTAGAATTAGCAACAAAAGTTACTTTTCCACCGTCAATACTGTTCGGCACTATTCTAATTTCACTTGTATCTCCTCTGGAAACCTGACAGTTTTTAAGACTTAAGTACAATCCAGAATTAGTGAATAATTGGTCCTTATGTACAATAGCGTAATGTTCAAATCTGGTCTTGTAAACTCTGAGTAACACTGGTACCGTCAAAGCTGTGTTGTTATAAGTATGCACCATATGTAACCGTCCACTTTTAATTTCCGATTCTCTCTGGTCACAATCTGAATTCATACCAATGGTATTGTTTTTAGCTGTTAAAACCATATTTGATACTATCCTTTTCTTGTGAAATTCAAAGTAAGGTTAAATAACCAACAGCAAACGTGTGCTTATATATCATATATGCACTTTTCACTGACTATTTACATGACATATATAGATATGTGGTGTTGTAATCATCGAGCGATTGATACCGACTACACACAGTGACACAGAGTTGATCAGAAAGTTTAATTAACATTTTGAAAGAATAAAAAAGTCTTTTACACAATGCAATTAAAATAGTTTAATGATTAAGAAATGAATGTTTTATGTGAAAGGTGAAATAGTACCTGTAACATTTACAATACATCATAAAGAGGGAATTTCATCCATGTAAATGTTTCTCTCTGATAGGTACACATCACTGTGTAGGTTGTATTTTGTGGTGTATTTGGCTTTTAGGAAATTATTCCAAGTGTAAAAGTTTGCTAAAGTGTTTTGAAAACCCTTAAATGAAAGACCCTTTTTTATCTGAAGATGTCTAAAGCGGTCATGAGTAATTAAAATTATGTATAACAAGTCTTTTCATTTTAAGGACAGTCTGCTTCATCGGACTACGTTCTAAAGTTGTGTCGTTGTTAATCATACCATAAATCAAATAACCGGAATTCCTCAGAACCAACACAAAAGATTGCAACACATTGGTTTGTATCATTGTTGAAGTCCGTATGGTGATCTATAGGTTCCTAAATCTGCTTCATTGGACAACATTGTAAAGTTGTGTCATTGTCAATCATAACATATATATCCCTATTTTATGTCAAATAACTTTTCCTCAGAGCCTAACAAAAAATTGTGAAACCATTTATTTCTAGCTTCAAAATCTTTGAACAATGGCTTACTTTTACGTCACCAAGTTTTACTGAAAGCGTTGTAGCACCAACGAATGGTTTGGTTACATTATCAAATGTTTTCCTCTTTTTTTGTGAATTGTCTGTATTAGAATTTTACATGCACTCTTTTTTAAAACATAATAATTTGGACGTTTACAGAAAAACAAAAGGTATTTATAGAGAATATTTCATGTAATTAAAAGAATAAATTGTAAGTTGAATAGCGACACATAGCTGTTTGCTCTACAGGGATTACAATGAATGTAGGTACCTTTTGCTAGTACTGATTCTCCGCTTCGAGGCTACTGATATCCGGAGGTGTTGCTATGCAGTGTTAACTTGTTTATATTTGAAAATTCAGAGACACATCGTATCGTTCAACCTATGTGTGATGTTGACCAAAAAACTTCTGAACAGTTAATTTCTGGTAGTTTTCCGCAAAACCAACCTGATGAAGTTTTAGCATTATAAGCACACCCCTGTTTAAGAAGGTCGTATTTTTCTAAAAAGAAATGAGAGAATTTTGCAGCTGAATATGTTATAGAATATGATAATTATATTTCAGTAATTGAGAAATAATATCGTGAATATGAAAAAGAATATGCGGTATGATTGCCAACAAATGTCCGTAATCTAGAGCTTGTCCGTGATACAGTATAATTATGGTAGTGTTTAAAAATAAATATGTTGGTCCTTTATTTATCATAAGTTACATATATGATAACTTTTATGAATCAATGTTACATCATATACAGGTTACAATGTATAACAAAAATTCAATTTAGTCTAGATACTATACGACAGCCAGATGATCGGTTTGAACAGGCGCTGTCACATGAACGCCTTTGATAGAGGTTTAAATGTTGTGAAGCACAATATAAAAATAAGAAGATGTGGTATAAACGCCAATGAGACAATTCTAGGCAAGTATAGGACCTTTTATAATGATTAAAACCCTTTTAAAAGCAATAAATATTTATAAAAAAAAACTAAAATACCAATCAATACAAATCTATCATCAAAGGAATAATCTTTACGTCTTTCGTTAACCCGTTCGCATATCGGACCTTCGACCACACACACTGACGACATCTACAGAACACCGAGGTGGTTTTTGTAAAAATAATATTTTCGTAATACTTTGAAGGAGACTAACATGAGTGACAAAGAGTCATGACGTACATGTACACCACGGAGGTGGTTTAGGTACAAACAATAGTTCCTTAATGATTTGAAGGAGACTTAAATGAACGCTAAAGATTCATATTGTACTGCAAAGTATATAGCTATTACTTTAAAAACAAATTTGCAGTTACCACGATGCAATGTTACAAACATTACAACGCACTATTTAAACGCGGCCAAAATAATTGAAGCGGAAGTTGGCTAATAGAATGATAATCATTTTATATATGCGTAATACGGGTAGGCAAAACTGTGGACGTCGGATATGAAGGTTAAAAAAAAAGTGTGATCAGAGATAAAAGAGTGGAAAAAGTGAGGAAAAAACATACAATGAAAAAATAGCAAACCCATTGTTTTTCCGCTTAAAAACGATTACGTTTTTGAGTCAACATTAGAACATTACATGTTTGACATGAAGTAACTGACCTAGGCGTGTTATCACTAACTAAACATATATAATTCTTCTATAACCATAAACAGAAGAAACGGTCTTGATAAGATGGGATAATGGCGACCGCCATGTATTTGACTAGGATTTTTTCTTTTGTTTTATTTTCATCAAGTAAGTTTGTTGTGTTATAGGTAATTTTCTTATTTCGTACCTTTGTATGTTAACATTATATAATCGCATACCGACATGTCATAGCTTTAATTGTGTATAATTGTTTGTGTATGGTACATGTAAAGAAATAAGCACCTTTGAACCTTCAGGGCATAGGCACTGATGCCAATTGTTAAATATGGCCACTATAAACCCACGGAAAATGCAGTTATTGCCTTGTGTCTCTGTAACCGAGTTAGACAGTGCAAATCACACAATAATTGGAATGTAAAAATCCACCTTTATTTCATTTATACACTTCAAATATCAGATTGTTTTAATAGACTGAAGTTATTTACCAGGTAAGAGGATGTTTTACTAATTTTTTTTAGCATCAATATTTTACATGACATAGGTAGAAAATGTGAAATACGTATAGATTATAACATGCCCTTTTACATATTGGCCCTGGTATCATCCCGAGACTCCCATATCGGCCTCGAGGCTTTAGCCGAGGGCCGATATGGGTCGAGGGATGATACCCGGGCCAATATGGAAAAGACATGTTATAATCTTTTTATCACATGTTTAAGTGCTGCAGAAAAGAGAAAAAAGGTCAATATTATAACAATTTAAACATAAATAAAAGGTAAAATCTTAAGCAATTTATCACAAACGTGTCGTTAAGGATGCAATGACGTCACTTCATTAGGAACAGGGCACAATATCAATATCTCTTTTTTGCCCCGGGCAATTTTAAGGTTATTGCATATGCAAAACCTAAGGTATTCATAACAAATATGTGATAAATGTAGTTATTATTTATTCTAATGCAACAACGTTTGTTACGTTCATTTTGATTGGATAACGTCACTTTCTTACATGGCATCAATTGACAATTGATATTGATGCTATGGGACGTACGCGCAAGCGCATACGGCATATGACAGATTTTTAATACATGTTTTAACGTTTTTTTCTGTCAGTTTCATTAGAATGAAGATAACAATATTGTATTTTAAGCTCCGACGGCATCAATTTAGGATTTGATGGTCGTAAATACCCGTTTACTGTCTCCGCTAACGCGTCGCCAGTAAACTTAATTTGCCACCATCAAATCCCCAATTTATGCCATCGGAGCTTAGAATACAATACAGTTATCTCCTAAGCGTAACAATTTTATAAGATGATTTCTTATATGAGTTATGGCCCCCAAACATGCTAAATGACGATTTATTGTCAATTACATTTTGTACTTATATCTCGAAAACTATAATATTTATAGATAAAAATTGTAATCACCAAAAAGAGACCTTTGATTATATTTTCATGTTTTTACTAGTAACTCGAATATTGTTATATATATGATAGATACTAGATTGATTGAAAAGTTATTCAGCTAAAACAGAAAACAAAACAAAACAAAAAAACAACAAAAACGATACAAGTGAAATAAAGAAAAATATTCGGCGATGCCTTATTATCTTTATAGCCCTTAACTGATAATTCAGGAACAATATTCGCGTTTTTGCATATCAGATAGACAACTATATACTATATATAGATTGTAAGAATTTGTTAACTGTTACAGTCCACTTGTAAAATGATCAACATACAAGAACTGTAAAAATACACCACAGAATGACTCCTTTAGCATGTTTAGGAGTTATTATACGACGATTTTGACTAATCTTTTGATTAATCATTAGATCAAGACTATGATGGATATCAACATGACAAATTATACGTTCGACAAATTATGGTTGCTAACTTTTATCTCATGTTTATCAGTGCATTTTTTATGAAGTACTTAAATATACTAGTAGTTAACATCGGAAACTAATAAATTTAACAGAAAAAGTTAGAATTTTTAATATGTATCTAATAATCTGTCAGATTAAGACAATCGTTAAATAATAACGAAATAGGCAATCATATGATAAATAAATAAAAATTAAAACTAGAAAATAAGAATTCGTGTGATAGAGACAAAAGTATGCATTACACCATACCAGTTATGGACTTACCCGATGGATTAATTTAACTACACGAACCATTGAATTCACGTATACCTAATTCGTCCGGACAAAAACTTATATATTACTCCTTTACATTGGCGCCTGATTTAGATAATCCTCTAAACATTGGCGCCTGATTTAGATATACCCCTTAACATTGGCGCCTGATTTAGATATTCCTCTAAACATTGGCGCCTGATTAAGATATACCCTTTAACATTGGCGCCTGATTTAGATATGCCTCTAAACTTTAGCGCTTTATTTAGATATTTGTCAAACACATGCGCCTAATTTAGATATTCTTCCAAACATTGACGCCTGGTTTAGATATACCCTTTAACATAAGCACCTGGTTAAGATATTCTTAAAAAAAAATTGGCGTCTTATTTAGATATTTGTCAAACACAGGCACCTAATTTATATATTCTTCCAAACATTGACGCCTTACTTAAATATACCTCTAACAATGGCGCCTTATTTAGATATTCCTCTAAACTTGGTGTCTGATTGAGATATAAATCGTGTAAACATTGGCGCATATTTTAGATATTAAGAGATGATATTCTAAATATTAGCATCTGATTTAGATATTCCTCTAAAACATTGCCTCCTGATTTGGAAATTTAAATAAAAACCTCAATTGTTACTGCATTAGGCGTCAGAATTAAAAGAAGCTGGTTATCAAAATGAGTAAAAGTAAGGGGATATAGTTACGATACTGTTGTCAGGTCATTAAAGATTGCATATTTTGGCTTTAACATTGATTCACTGATAGGGTCTTTGCATCGGAACTAAACACATTTATTTCTAAAAAAACAGTTGTTGGCATGACACGGGTTATGTTCTTCTCATATATTTTATGATAGTATGATACTAAACCCCTAACGGGAGGGATTGTACCTGATATTCATATGATGAAGACATAATCTTTCAATCAGTTTAATTGAGGTCTGGAGCTGGCATGTCAGTTAACTGCTAGTAGTCTGTTGTTATTTATGTATTATTGTCATTTTATTTATTTTCTTTTGTTACATCTTTTGACATCAGACTCGGACTTCTCTTGAACTGAATTTTAATGTGCGTATTGTTATTGTTTTACTTTTCTACATTGGCTAGAGGTATAGGGGGAGGGTTGAGATCTCATAAACATGTTTAACCCCGCCGCAATTTTGCGCCTGTCCCAAGTCAGGAGCCTCTGGCCTTTGTTAGTCTTGTATGATTTTAAATTTTAGTTTCTTGTGTATAATTCGGAGTTTAGTATGACGTCCATTATCACTGTACTATTATGCATATTTTAGGGGCCAGCTGAAGGACACCTACGGGTGCGGGAATTCTCGCTACATTGAAGACCCATTGGTTGCCTTCGGCTGTTATTTGCTCTATGGTCGGGTGGTTGTCGCTTTGACATATTCACCATTTCCTTTCTCAATTTTATTTTTTACAGAGTTTGTCTTTAGTGCCGTGTGGAGACAGTAGAGTGCCTCCCCGTGCTTAAGGTTTATGCTCTTATATTATACTAGATTATGGAGTGTGTGTCCGAGCGAGAACTTCTCTATGTTCATTACTTTAGGAATATCTATCAAAAAGTAGTATTTTAATATTCAGCCCCATTCATCTATTTAGTCAGACGTCAGTCGCTACCTTGATATACCCTATCTTTTGTTAAATTTGTCGGGTAACTTATGACAATAAGCATTTGACGTCTTGAGCCGAACAGTTTTATCATTTTTACACAATTTAATCTACTGTGTGATGGTTCATATTCTGGACGCCAGTCTTTGCTCCTTTGTAATAAATCTACATACCAATAAACAAATATGAAGCTTAGAAATGGAAAAATATTAAATACTAAACTCGTTCAAAGGGTATCTACACGTCTCAATCTTCAGAATCGCTTATCTAAAAATACTACAATAGCTAACGTTTTTAACAATAAAAATCGTGGTTACCCTTCTATCGATAAGTGTCATGCCAAAAAATGACTTACATGTCCCCGTCTTTCCACCAACAATACAGTAAGGTCCACATTTAATGGTCGCACATTTTCTCTAAATTTTGAAACTGATATTACTTGAAAAACAAACAGTATTATTTATTTACTCACATGAAACAAACCGGGATGCGGTATTCAGTACGTAGGTGAAACTGGGCGATATTTATCTAAACGCACGCAAGAACACCTGTATCGTTTTAAAAGACCCAATAAATTCAAAAGTATCATTTATCAACATCTTAAGAAGCACAGTCATCCTATTAAATATTTAACAGTTCAACCTTTAGAAGTAGTAAATAAGCAGCCTGGTGAATCTCATTCCAAGTTTGTACGATCACGAAAAATAAATGAATTAAATTGGATTAAAAAATTACAGACAGTCTACCCTCTCGGTCTTAATGATAATATCATGGGAATTGGCAATATATCAAGAACCGATTCTGTTAACATTTTGGATATAGTTTCTAAAACTGTTCGTAAAAATCGTTCTCATGGACGCAGAAAAAATCGCAATCAAACAAAATTTCGGACCAACCATACAAATATTTCGGACCTAATTTCCATTTCAAAAAACAACGGCAGACATTATCTGTTAACCAAGCTTTGTTCTTTACCTATAAATAAATTAAATAAAATTTTAGAGGATTGCAACACAATTTCATATTACAGTCCTAAGTATGAAATTGTCCAAATTATAATGGCATATTGTTATTCTAAACTGTTTCCAAAAATTGATCGCCCTGAAGATCATAAAAAACATTTTATTAAAATAAAGTATGTCAATAAAGGTTTTGATTTTGTAAATATTGCCGGTATTTTTAACGACCATTCTGTTAAAGACCAAATTCCTGGATATTTTGATAATACTGAACTCCCTCTCATTTGTTATATTTACAAGAAATCTACCCGAAAATATGTGTTTAATTATAGCCAATTGTGTAAAGATGTAAATATCACTGAAAATACACCTATGTCGTGTAATTGCAGTAATTCAGAATACACCTATGGACCAATTTCCCATGTTATAACAGGAGACCTTAACATCGTTCGCGACCGAGAGTTAAAATCATTCCTCAGTAAAGGACCTAAATATCGTCCCCCGTCAACTGTTAACTGGAATGAGTGTCGTAATATCATCAACGACTCACTCCGCGCCTACTGTTTGAAATGGGTAAAACGGGAAAAAGCTGACAAAAAATCTTTGGACTCTTTTTTTAATTCAGTAATGAAGATAGTTGATATTCGAATACAACATTTTAAAGAACATTTTACCCTCAACAAAAACTATAAAAACCCTATTTCGCGTATCAAAAATAAACTAACAGAACTAGCCAAGGAATTTGTTTTTGTCCCGGCTGATAAAGCTGCTAATAATATCATTATTGTTTGACGTAAATTTTATATAGAGGTTCTGCAAAAGGAAATCACGAATTCACCAACATTCCAACTGACTTCATTTTCAGAAAACGACATCTGTAACAAACATAAACTTTTAGCTACTTCTTTACAAGCAGAACCAAACACAATGAAAGTCCCAACTATGTACTGGCTTCCGAAGCTGCACAAAAAACCTTACAAATATAGATTTATTTCATCTTCCAGCCATTGTTCAACTACTAAATTGTCTGTTTTACTTACTAGTACACTTGGTACAATAAAAAACCTGATAATAAATTGTTCAAATAAGGCCTTTGAAAATAGTGGAATTAATTACTTTTGGAGTGTCAAAAACTCGTTGGAAGTACTTGATAAATTGCATGCATATATTGGTGATTTTGAATCTGTTCAAAGTTTTGATTTTTCTACCCTATATACCACTTTGCCTCATATTCTTATTAAGAAAAAATTCACATCCCTAATTAACTGGGCATTTAAAAAGTCGGAATGCGAGTACATATGTTCAAACTCTTTTAGATCATTTTTTAGTAGCAATAAACAAAAGAACTATGTCAATTGGACATGCTTTGATACTATTTATGCACTTGAATTTTTACTTGATAACATTTTTGTTCGCTTTGGAGATTCCGTATATCGTCAAGTTATTGGAATTCCAATGGGGACTAACTGTGCACCACTTATTGCGGACCTGTTTTTGTATTGTTATGAGTTACAATTTATGACTAAAATTAGCAAAGACCTATCAAAACAACATTTGATACCAAAATTTAACAATACTTTTAGATATTTGGATGATATATTGGCTCTAAATAATGACGACTTCAGTATGTATACTAAAGAAATTTATCCTGTAGAACTTACTTTAAATAAAGCTAATGATAACAATGACCACTGCCCTTTCCTCGATCTTGATATCTATATCATAAACGGGAAGCTTAATACAAAAATTTATGATAAAAGAGATGATTTTTCATTTCCTATTGTTAATTATCCATTTTTAGATGGTGACGTTCCCTTGTCACCATCTTATGGTGTTTATATATCTCAACTTGTACGATTCGCTCGTGTATGTAACAATGTATTAGATTTTAGCGAGAGAAATTTATGTATTACTGAAAAATTATTACACCAGGGTTTTCGATATCACAAACTGGTCAAAACATTTACTAAATTTTATCACCGGTATAAGGAAATAATTCGTAAATATAACTCAACATGCAGACATCTTATACGTTCAGGTATTTCACATCCAAAATTTTATGGAAATATTCTTTATAAAGCACAAAAATGTCAGTATTCTCCTCAGAAACTAACAAAACCTTTAAATAGACTTATTAAAAGGGGATATAGTTACGATACTGTTGTCAGGTCATTAAAGATTGCATATTTTGGCTTTAACATTGATTCACTGATAGGGTCTTTGCATCGGAACTAAACACATTTATTTCTAAAAAAACAGTTGTTGGCATGACACGGGTTATGTTCTTCTCATATATTTTATGATAGTATGATACTAAACCCCTAACGGGAGGGATTGTACCTGATATTCATATGATGAAGACATAATCTTTCAATCAGTTTAATTGAGGTCTGGAGCTGGCATGTCAGTTAACTGCTAGTAGTCTGTTGTTATTTATGTATTATTGTCATTTTATTTATTTTCTTTTGTTACATCTTTTGACATCAGACTCGGACTTCTCTTGAACTGAATTTTAATGTGCGTATTGTTATTGTTTTACTTTTCTACATTGGCTAGAGGTATAGGGGGAGGGTTGAGATCTCATAAACATGTTTAACCCCGCCGCAATTTTGCGCCTGTCCCAAGTCAGGAGCCTCTGGCCTTTGTTAGTCTTGTATGATTTTAAATTTTAGTTTCTTGTGTATAATTCGGAGTTTAGTATGACGTCCATTATCACTGTACTATTATGCATATTTTAGGGGCCAGCTGAAGGACACCTACGGGTGCGGGAATTCTCGCTACATTGAAGACCCATTGGTTGCCTTCGGCTGTTATTTGCTCTATGGTCGGGTGGTTGTCGCTTTGACATATTCACCATTTCCTTTCTCAATTTTAATGTTTTAATGGTCGCTTTAATTCTATTTCAGTTTCAAATGGAGATGAAATATTTCCATTAACTGGTAATCCTGTGACTAGAGGTGAAGACAAAATAAATCACAAAGTCACACTTCCGTCTAACATCAAATTTCCATTCATGGGAACCATATACAAAGATCTTTATGTATGTTTAAACACATTACTATCTTTAATGATATATTTGATTTAAATAGCATATTCGTATGCTGTAATATTAGAACATATTGGACATACATGTATTCAAAATATCTTCTATATGCCATGGCATTGTCAGTTTATTATAGCCAGACTATTTGCTGGGTATTAAAATGGAGATTCAAGTCGGTATAAAGTTTAACAATTTAATAAACGATCCAACAAGAATATAAACGATGTTACAATATTGAGTCCGGTGTTGACGGTTTAAGAACCTATCTAAAACTGAATATAAATTATTTTTAAGAAGTATATAAAACAGAATAATTTAGAAATACATGTAACAACGGATTAGGCAATTATTGTCCATTGTTCAGATAATCTGCTAAAACTGTCTTTGACACGTAGATACGAAGTCCATTATCGGATTAGTAGAAACATACATTTTAAACCAAAGATAATTGTGTGGGAATATTTAAGCTAAAAATGACAATTAAAAGATATAGTAATTAAAGTCAGAAAGATGATAGTCCAAATAATTAGCATGCTTTTCGTCCGGTCATATTATTGTCGATTAATGAGTTTGACTGTCCCTCTGGTATCGTTCGTCCCTCTTTTCTAAATATGAACAATTCGGATTAATTCTCACCTGGAAATAAAAGGCACATTTTCCATTTAAAAAGGTGTTTTAATGAAAGAGCAATTAAAGATTAAACGTAATACATTTTCTATATATATATATATAACATAAAAAGAACAACACTAAAACAGACCACCATCACCGACTCCTCTAAGCAAATGAACCTTCAAACAAAGTTGAAGAAAACATCGAACAAGATATGGTTTAGATATGTTCATTTGACAAATTCACAACATATGGGGTTAAATCATTTTTACGTCATTCTTATATCACCTTTGAAAATGTAGAGCATGTTTTGTAAAAGTAAAATTTACAATTTAAATCTAGATGTGTACCTTAATCTTTGTAAACAGCTTTTAATATGATTCTGAATTTGCTTTCATTGTTTACATTTTATTCTATTAAGGTATCTAAAGATGGTCTTGTTGGATTTGCTTCCCAGACACTTCATCAAACCGAAATATTTACTGACACTCTGACCAAAGATGACCCGGCTTTCGCTGCTCCGTATTATTTTCCTGCCCAGGACATTGGTTCTAAATTGAATAAAAAGCCGTACACTGGTCAGGTTTTGTATAGAGAAGGATCTGATATATCTGCAGGGGAATTATCAAACTACTCCTCTATAATTAGGGAATCTATGGTGGGGTTGGAATACCAGTTCGAGGCTTCATATGCTTTGGTGGTCACGTGGAAGGAAGTCATTTCTAAAACTGACGTTGTTAAAGGTTGTAGCTCGTGCAAGGTACTTTGGGAATTAGCAAGTATTGTACATCTGTTAGGATACTATTCAACCAATTAAGTGAAAGGTTACATCAGTAGTCCATTTTAAAATTAACGACTGTATTTTATATTTTTAACAGATAGAAACGTTTCTTAGTAGCACAAATTTCGATCCTGCAATATGTAGAACGATCAGGCTATACTTTTCGACTCAAATAATTAAATATATTTAACACTCTTAAACGTGTCTGATTCACGCAAACGTGTCCGATTCACGCAAACGCTTCTCACCCCCCCCCCTCCAAAAAATTACCCACCAAAAAAACCCGTCACCTTTAAATTTTATATCGCCCAAACATGCCCGATTTCATATGCGATTGACTATGTTCGATCTTTTTTTTTTTTTAAATGGACACGATCGGGCGTTAATAAAATCTGACATGCTTTTTACTCCCTTTTACAACTAAATATATTATGGAGTTCAGTGTTGTTATATGCACACGTTTGGGGGAATCGGACACGTACCTGAGTGTATACTGAATCTTAAGTTACCGTTTGATTTACATGTTATATCTACTAGCATTTTTATGAATTTTATTAGCAACTACGTTACATACCTTTGCACTTCTATATCATGTGCATATTAAATTTGCGTTATCTCGGAAATTACCTACCCTTTTTAATCGATATCTATATGGCATCCTGCATTCTGTAAAATCTCATAACAGGTCCGAGAACACAATTATTTCGTAGTGCATTTCTTTTAGAACATAAATGAAAATAAAAAAAATCCCACCTGCGCTTTCTCAAAGAAATTTTTACAGTGTGTTGTACTACTTTTGGGACAAATTATATCAAAATTATAGAAAACTTCATCGGCTCTAACTCAAAATATGGACAATTCTATGTTTAGGGCGTCTTGAAATCTGTTGACAGCTTCCGAAGTGCTAATTTTTAACCTTTTTCAGCTGGACCAAATAACTACTTTCCTTTAAAATTCTGGACCCAAATTTTTTTACAGTGTAATTTCACCCCCTACTTGCAATTTGAGGCATTAAACATGGAGAAATAAATTTGGAAGGGGTATAAAAATTAATGGCAAGTAACCCACTGTAAACACTAGGGACTATATTCGAACAACGAAAATCAAGGGACGACAATTGTGGTCTCGGACCAACATCTGTGAGATGGTCAAGTCTTGGAGTCCAATGCTCTTATTTATTACATGATGAACATAGTTTATATGCAAATAAAGGTATTTTTTCAGAATAATACATTTCAATTGGCAATGTTGACCGATGGTACTTTGAGTTTTGCTATGTTTAACTATGTGAAAATGGATATAACAATGGATAAGTTTACTCAGGTAAGAATTGGCAATATTTAACAAATTTAAACCCATAGCTTAACTCGACGTGCACACACGGTTAAAAGTAAAATAACATTTAGAATGGAAACGAGGAATGTGTCAGAGAGACAAAGAGCAAAAACTATTATAAGGCCACCAATACATCTTTAACGCAGTGAGAAATGCCCGTACCTGCAAAATTGTTTTGTGAGATTTCACCCTTCCTCCATACCTCTAGCCAATGTAGAATAAACACACATATACATGTAGCAACATAACCCAAATCATGCCAACAACTGGTTTTAGAATAAACGTGTTTATTTCCGATGCAAAGACCCAATAAATTAACCAATTTATGTCTATTATGTACAAGGGAAGTTACCAATTTGGTACTGAAATTTTCAAATTTACAAATTATGCAGCATGCAGCATGCGGTATGGGCTTTGCTCATTGTTGAAGGTCGTACGGTGACCTATAGTTGTTAATGTCTGTGTCATTTTGGTCTTTTGTGGATAGTTGTCTTATTGTCAATCATACCACATTTTCTTTTTTATAACTTATTCATCAATTGAAATAAAAAAGATAAAAATATGTACAACTGATTTTAGCGCTCTATTATGAAAGAAATTTTTATATATTCAAATAAATATACAACTAGTACAAATGGTACAATTTTCTCTGTTTTACACTTAAAGTAATAGAATCTTATAAGAAGCTACAATCTCAATCTCTAATATCCACCTATTTTTATCACGTACAGTCAAAGTCTTGTGACCATACTAAAAGAGTAGCGACTACTTATAAACCACAATGCTAGCTTTACCATTGCTCTTCCAAAGTGTCTCTTTTCTCATATTAGAGATTCCTTTAGGACATTCCCTCACCTTTGACCAGGCACATAAGTTTTCTCGCCAAATATCTTATCTTTCTATGTTTTATTAAAGTACTAAATTGTCTTGTTTGAGAAAGGCAAAAATTCATACTTTGTGAATGGAAACGCGTATTAAGATAAACAAATCTCTGAAAGTGCATTACCAATACACAAGATTTTGTTATTCACTAAATATAGGTATAACAAGTTTTGCACCTGGTTTTTTTTCAACAGAGAAAGGAAACCTGATAAAAGTAGATCAATAATTAATAATTTTGATTTTCTTATGGTAGTCCGGTTTTAATGCTGGTGACGGAAGGGGATACACAACCGCCTTAAATGATGAACAATTGAAATATGCTGTGAACAATTATGGAAGTGATACAAAGGGGAGGTATATCTACAGAATAGACGGAGAACAAATACAACATGGGGGATGCTCTAACGATTCACGTGGAGGTAATATATACCTATATATTTTCTTAGGTTTATCAACAAATAAGAACCATATCTGATGATATCAACTAGTTCTTGGGTTGCAAGTCATTCTTATTAAACAGGTCGAGAACTCTAGATTTTCTGACGTCAGAATATATTTGCATAGTAATTTCCAAAACACAAGGCCAATATGGCCTTGAAAAACTGACCAATCGACTCAATGAACTACAATGCATTGTGGGCTACTACGAGTGAACTACTACTTAAAACACGTGGAATTAGTGGGAAAACAGTCAACTAATATATTGTCTGGGACTCTCATTACCAAAGTTTTTATTCTGCAAATATATTTAATGTAAAATACATAACGTAATCTTCAATTTGCATGCTCAGATTAAAAAAATATTGTTTATTGGCTTCACGATTCGACTTTCTTTTTCGCCTTGCAAAAGTAGTTGAACCGGTTTTGTGCATTGTTATGAATTGAACCTGCATTTATTTCACGACATGACACAGTGAAATATCCAATTAAGTGACCACTGTCCAGTAAGAAAGTCATTGAGCTCTTTTAAACCTGTATAATGTCATTCCAAAATCATTTCTGCCTCAGAGGGTTGTTTTATCGTTCGGCTGCTGTCCTGTTGACATATGTAAAATGTCTCCAATATTAAAAGTCTCTGGATCATAGTGGGTGCCATATTACCTATTATTTTTTTTCTAAAACGTGCTTTGTATATAGGAATAAGAAGATGAGGTATGAGTGCCAAATGAGACATCTTTCCAACAAAGACATAATTAAGTAAAGTAAGCAGTCATAGGTGCAATGCTGAGAAGTAAGCTATTTATGACCCTAAAATTACTTGTGTAAAACAATCCAAACAACAAAAAACAACAAAAAAAACCCCGGCCCAATTAAATATATAAAAGGACAAGAAATCTATCCCATAAAAAAAAGATATATTGTATAGGAGCATGTATTTCAGTGGTTGTCGTTTGTTTATGTGTTACATATTTGTTTTTCGTTCATTTTTTTTTATATATATAATTAAGGCCGTTAGTTTTCTCGTTTGAATTGTTTTACATTGTCATATCGGGGCCTTTTATAGCTGACTATGCGGTATGGGCTTTGCTCATTGTGGAAGGCCGTACGGTGATCTATAAATGTTAATTTATGTGTCATTTTGGTCTCTTATGGACAGCTGTCTCATTGGCAATCATACCGCATCTTCTTTTTTATTATAGATCCAACGCTGCAATTTTCACAAAACATATCAAATTTTCCACGTTGTCGCACATACATACGGTTAAATCATTACAGCTTATTTCTAATGCATGTAGAGCAAAACTTTGTTAGCTTGTTTGATTTGTTTGTTTATTGTACAAAATATAAGATATAAAAGTTAAACTATGCCTATATATATATATTGTTTAAAGATGTCAATCTTTTTTTCAAAGCTTGTATAAACAATTATACAAACAAAGCAAGCAAGCCAACCAAAGTTTTACTTTGCAGGTATAAGAAATCAGCTGTAATGATTTTATTCAGTTTGGCAAATTTCCGAGCCAGTTAAAAAACAAACAAACTGAAACTACAGTTGCTGACTTCACTACCTTCAAAACAAAGGGAACAGTTTGGAAGTCCCATATACTGAAATGTGACAAAAAAATACTTATAGATTTTGTTAACACTGCCATGTATGTAAATATTTCTTCGCCTTTTTTACGAAAACAAAATTCAAGGATCCCACATTTGCCTTTAATTATCTACTAGTATACGAACATTGCTGTACTCGTGAATATCAGCACTGTACTCGTGAATATCAGCACCGGCTGTTATCGACGGCTTACTTTAAACTAGTAAGTTTGTATCATGGGTAATTGTGTTTTTCGCTGTTGTTTCGTTGCTGTCTGGTGGACAAATACATGAAATCTTTGTGTCATTATCAAACATGTTAATGGCTATATATCTGGTAATTCAAACCTTTTTTTCTTCGCATAGAAACAACTCTTCGTTAATCTGAGCATGGAAGTAATACTTTATATCACGAACTATGAATGAGGATACACAAAATGAAAAACTAAGCGAAATTGTGAATCCCGCATTGCACGAAAAAATGTGTTGTATTTCATTAAATAACACGTGTTCTCGGTTGATTGTAAACACGTAGTAGTCCATCATGCATTGTGACTCATTTAGTGGATTGGTCAAAAACCTAGGTAAAAATAAATTGCGTCACATGTAAATAAACAATTACATGTGCGAGAACATTAGTATGCTAATTTATGCATTTCCATATAAGGTAGTGGTCCCGACCTGTTAAAGTAAAATGTGATTTATTAAGTAGTGACTTTATTGATAGCATTTCTTGTCATCGAATATACCTAAATATACAATAGACTTCATTTAAATAGAATATATCGTATATGGAGAATACATTAAATTGTTCATGTCTACAGGCCAAAGCATAATTTTATTTTTAAGTATGGAACATTTCCCCAAATTCAAAAAAAAAAAATGTGATGCGGAATTACAAAATATTCACTTTGAATTAAAGATGATGAACATTTAAGAAGAATATTTTATATTTTTGTATATAATATGTACTTATATATTTTATGACATATTTGAAGGTGTCCTAACCATTCATCCAGCATTCGCCGGGATGCTTGGTGGTAAAATGTTAGATATATCTGGTCCATGCATGCCACCTGGTTCACTTCTAACACAAGTTAAGTGTAGATTTGGAGGCAAAGATGATTTTATCACATACGGCTATAAAGTTAATTCTATGAAGGCAAGGTGTTCTGTTCCAAGGATGTCAATACGTGGATGGATAACGGTAGAAATGTCAATTAATAACAGACCATATTCACACAGTACTAAAATCCTAATAGGTAGGTTTAATAGATACGAATAGACAACATTCACACAGTGCAAGATCTTGGTATGTTCAGCAGATAAAATAAACATGATTGTTATACATGTCCTTGGCATATTTAATAGTACACTTCAGCTGTTGAAGACTATATTGTGCCCCTTCTCTGTCCTGGACATCTTTTTGTTATTTCATTTATCAATCTCATGAATATTTGATAGGCCCTAGCAGGGGTACGGATCAAGCCATTTTAAAAGGGTGAAGTTTAACCCAGGACAAAGGGGCATATCATTACAAATAAGATTCCTAAATGTATTCCAACAATTAGATCGGGATTCACAGATACGTAAATTTATGAAAGCTCTGGGACGAACATTAGAGGAGAATCTAATTATACCAGATGTGTGTAAACTAGGTAGGAAATGGGAAAATGTCATGGGAAAGCTGCGTTATATATCTGAAATTTGTTCATCTTAAATGTATTTACTTGAAAGAACAATTACGAAAGACACGTCTTTCCTACGGTCCATGTCGTGTTTCTTATTAAAAGTTTATATTCGTGTATTAGTTGCACTTCCATTCGGAGATGAATGGTATAGTTTAAACATATTTCATTGTTCAAACATGACAAATGGATTAGACACAAGTTATACAACTTTAAATTAACGTTTATTTCCTCAAAACCAACAAAATGTTTTAAAATAATAAGTTTCACTAAATCTGATTTCAAATATCTACATATTAAAAGGATCGTCTTACGAGACGCCAATTGTATACTAGTATCCATAGTATTGATCATTATTCAAGAAATGTTTGCTAATCATTAACACAAATTACAAACTTAATATAATACCACATTTATACAAATCTCAGTTAGAAGACAATTTGTATATAGTCACATAGGTTTCCTATCAACTTTTAGGATACTGTTAAGCCATATGGTTTTTTTTTACTAACACATTTATAAGATTTACCATGCATGCATAAAGGTGTCTTTATTTATTTAGCACTGTTCATATAAGTCAACGTATACTATTTACAGTTCATCCTGGCAGAGTATCAAAAAAGGAGAGATTACATTTACTTTACATGGGAAAGGGACAGGGATGGAACGAGACAGCCACGACACAGCTAACGTTGAAATGGAATAGTTCTTTGTTGACAGATAATAGAAATGCAAACATCAGTATTTCTTTGATGGGTTATAAGGAAGATAATAACGAGGTGAGTCATGGCGCGGTTTTCCAATGTACAATATGATGAATGTATTCTTCCAATTCTATCCTTTTTGAACATAGATGGACATATGTAAACGACATGTTGATGCTCGAATCCGACGCGTCCCTTGGTATTGTATCTGTTTACATGAGCATTAATATTCAATGTAAAAACTTCCTTTATATTTCAAAGTAAGAACAATTTATTTGGTTGATGTCATGTGAGTCTGAAAATGTTGATATGCCAGTGTCAATTTGCAAGATTTATAAGTACTTGTACTGGTTTATAACTAAAAGAAAAACTGCATTCCAAAAACTAAATACAAATGTAATATACATTATAGTGATGTAAAATTGAGAATGAAAATGGGGAATATGTCAAAGAGATAACAACGCGACCATAGAACAACCGAAGGCCAACAATGATGTAGTTTATTTTTTTAATTTAACTTAAACAAAACATTGTGGTCATTTTTAAACACCATCTAGTATGGTGTATAGCTATTTAATCATTTATATTTAATGTAATCTACTGTATAATTAATAATATATATATTATGTATATGCTCGGAAACGGGGCCTTTAGTTGGATTTAATAAATATTCTTATTCTACCGCGATATGATACTTACTTTTATCAGAATTGTAAGATATCAAATACATTTATATATATATATATATATATATATATATATATATATATATATATATATATATATATATATATATATATATATATATATCAAACGTCTGAATAATAGTCAACGATTTTTCCCACGTGGGAGCTGGATCGTTACAAGTAACGATACATGTACACAATAAAATAAATTATATAAACGCCTAAAAAGTGTACATAACAACACCAATGATATAAAAAGAAACTATAAATGTAATTATTTATAAATATTTCGGATAACAGATATCCTTCGTCAGTCAGATTCTGATGTTAAATGAATCATCTTTAAGTCTTCTTAGATTAAACATTTACTAAATCTTGAAATTTATACAATAAAAAAGGCAAACCGAACATCAGTTAAGACGCTTGCACCATTCTAAAAATTTGTTGAATATGACATAGGTTATATGACTAATTACATCAGACAGTTCACATATATGCTTTAAATAAAAATAATAATGTGCGATGTGAACTAGCACAATTTTAAAGCTTTAACGGTGTCGATATTATGTTGTTACAAGAAAGATTGCGTCAATAAGAATTCCAAATAAACAGCACTGAACGGTCTAAATTTCTAAATATTTCAGATTTGACAACTGAAGTGTAGTTACATTAGAGTCTGCGATGTTTAAAACAAACGGCCGTTAAAATATAATAACAAATTTTGACTAAAGTAAAATAGTTGGACGTGGCCACCATCAGGTTCTAAAGTGTGGAGTTGGTGGATCCAAAAGTTTTCTCTTCTCCTTCTCGCCGTGGTGTCCCATTCGGTGTTGACTTCTATAATTTGGAAAGTGACATTATCAAAAAGATGTTTCGTTGAACGAAGATGTCTTGTGAGAGGACAGTTTTTGTTGGTTTTGTACGATGAACGATGGTTATTGAGCCGAATATTAAATTTGTCCATTGTTTCTCCCACATACTGAATCGTTCATCGTACAAAACCAACAAAAACTGTCCTCTCACAAGACATCTTCGTTCAACGAAACATCCTTTTGATAATGTCACTTTCCAAATTATAGAAGTCAACACCGAACACCACGGCGAGAAGGAGAAGAGAAAACTTTTGGATCCACCAACTCCACACTTTAGAACCTGATGGTCTTAACGAAAAAGACGAAAAAAGATACAGGAAAGATAAAGAATAATTTAAAACAAAGCATCGTCCTTTTTATCCCGTAATATTGGCCAATGGACGTTGCTAACTTCAACTACCAATTATGTATTTTTAAGGTAGCTAAATCCAAGTGCAACATGTACATTGAGCTGCAAAATTTTCTTATTTTCAAAGCAGCTAAATGCAAGAGGTCATATACATTGAGCTGCAAAATTTTCTTATTTTGAAGGCAGTTCAGTGCAACACAGACGTTGAGCTGCAAAAGTTTCTTATCATCTACATCCGATTTCACCTGGATAGATGCACGCTTGATAAAGCTAGTTGGTCTAGCGAAATATTGCGTTTATTTTCATCATTTTGTAAATATTTTAAACATTCTTATATTTACATACTAACCCGTACGAAATATTGAGACGTAATCCGCCTGGTTTCGAGGCGTAAACCTGGCGTAAATGGCAGTTACGTGACATTAGCCAGGCGTCATAGAGCAGGAAACGTAAAATTTGTGTTTGACCTGGCGTAATTTTTATGGAATTGAAATGATATCCAGGCGTCAATCCAAAAGAAACCAGGCGTACATGCTTTTGTGAGACGTAAGAAAATTTGATAATTAAAATAGGAGGCGTATTGTTGGACTCTAACTTTTTCTCAACTGTTGAGAGGCGGAAAGTTGGACTCTAACTTTTTAGCCAAATACTGAGAGGCGTAAAGTTGGACTTTAACTTTTTATCAATAAATAAGAGACGTAAAGTTTGAACTTAACTTTTCTAAAACTTTTTATAAACTGATTTTAAAATATCTTGTTCTTTTAAATACCTGCATATAAAGGACTTTACACACATAAAATCTATTAACTGTTTATTTCATAAAACTTAATATATAATAATATATAATACATAATATAAACAATGTCAGAGCATGATATTTATAAATTATAACAATTTCAGGCATAATTTTTTTTCAATTGATTTAGTTTTCATCTTTTACATAGAATAGCCATGGTAGTAGCACAAAGAATCAATGGAGCAAAACAAATTCTTGGTTTTCCCGATGGAATGGTTTTAAACTATCAATTTTGGGGCCCTTTATAGCTTGTTGTTTGGTGTGAGCAAAGGCTTTGTGTTGAAGGCCGTACATTTTGGATGGAGAGTTGTCCGATTGGCACTCACACCACATCTTCCTATATCTATCCACATACAATGCATCTGAAGGCAAATTATCCTCCCTAACTATGAATAATAAAGTCTTTAAAATTTTAGATCTTAAATAGTGAAAATGAAAATACAAATTGTACATTACAATTTTTTTTATACCAACAGACAACTATCAACCAGCATTAAAATGATTTGAAATTCGGTAAATACATGTAGCAGGCAAGCTACTGCCTTTACAATAATAAAAATTCTACAAATACCTCAAAAATAAAGACACCAATTTAGTAGATGTGAGTGAAGATTACTCTCAGTTAATGAAAGTTTAAGTTCAAAACCAAAATTTACAAATCTCTCATCATGCTCATACTGAAAATAGTATCAATACGTACACTTCCAATGGAATTAAATTTAAATGCCACAATCAGTTTGAGAAAGGCATGAGCTTATCCTTATGCAATTAAACATTTCTTAATACCAGATATGTTTGATTTAATTTTACTTTTATTGACATTTGTTATGATGATTGTTTAATCTGATTCTAGTTTATTTGGAAAATTACAAACATGACCAGATGGTTGATTTTCATCAAGATTAATAAATATACAGCTGGATTTAATGTTATGTACCGGTAAAATATCCAATTCTTCTGTTATAGTGACTGATAAAATGTTACTTTCAGTGCGATAATTCACACATTTCAACACACTCACAATGGCCACCCAATCCTTCTCATCATTTTCATGTATAATCAGAAATGAATTTACAAGCCCATGATGTACACTATTTCCTCTTGTGTACGAGATACATGAATTATCTCTTTTTACCATTCTTTTGTATAATTTTCCATACACTAACATGTCATTTATTTCCAAACGATGAAAACTGGGAAAAGTGTCATTACTAGGCATTTCACCTAAATAGTTTTTTAATGCAGTAAACTCTTGAATGTTCAGCTTTGTTTCTTTAATACTACCCAGAATAAAAACTCCATCTGAAATTTTACTTTGCCTTTTTAAAAGATAAGGATTCTCAATAGAATAATATATGTCTGATTCAGCTGATCCCTTATCTATACATTTCTGCTTAAGTTCAGGTAATTTTTGTACAAAAGAAATCCCTGTTGTTATCTGGTTATCTATACATTGTGTTCCTCTTATCATTTTTAAGATGGCCCCATTTTTGTCTTCAAATGAAAAGCAGCTGTGAGTATAGAGTGGTCCTAAATATCTTACACTGTCTGCCAAGTGAATCAACTGATGTAAATTCAGTGTCATGTAACATTTATCATAGAGTGTTGAAAAATGGCGACAAAAAGTGAACATCATATTTTCCGCAAGATCCAACTCTTGATCAGAGGACCCACATTTTAAAAGAATATGCATAGCATTAACCAATAAAATATAATGTGAAAACCTCTGGGTATCCAAAATTCCATACAAAACTGAAGGTCCATAAAAGAGTAAAAATGAGCGGTATTCAGAAGCTTTCCAATATTTCAAATCATTTTGAATGGATCTGGGAAGTCTGGAGATATCCAAGGTCGGTCGTATTTTTGCAAGTTTTTTGTCAACCTCACTGACAAGCAAGTGAAAGTTAAAATTTCTTGACGAATGTGCTTTAGAAAACCAGAGGTTAAGAAGAAGTTTTTGTACACCAAGTAATACCCCATGCATATAGTCAATTGCAGTTCCATGGATAATATCCAGGAAGGTCCTTTTATACCTTCAACTGTTGATACTTTTCTTCCACCTAACTTCTCTGTCACACATGCTTTGGCATTCTTAATTACGGAGTTTACAGTCCTTTCAGGGCCTTTTGGTGAATCATCTTTATATGGAAACACCATTGCATGACCCTTTCCAACTTTTGCACTCTCCCCTTTTTGAGTGCATTTCCAGCAACTAAATGAACCATTGTATTGAATACAATTGCATAAAAGACATCTTGCTGGAAGATCTGCTGTTCCACAGAAGAGGTAGCCTTTGCAATAAAATGTCCCTTTGTCTGGAGAAAAGAATTCTATTCCTTCACTAAACTTGATCATGGATTGAAGAAATGGCTTAAGAAAGGTACCCATTGATGGTTTTTTTCTATCAAACCAAAGTGCTGCTAATATCATGTTCTCCTTTTTCATGCGTAATTTATACGGTAACTCATTAATTACTAAATATACAGGCCAAATAGAAACACCACTACTCTTAAAAACTGGTGCTCCATCTGTATTAAACGTAAATGACACATTTTCTGGATAGCTCAATGGACCGTTGTTTGATAAATAAGATTTGTACAATTGACCATCATAGATATCTTTATAAATTCCATCTGGTACATCTCGAGTGAATCTGTGTTGAAGCAAATTAAAGAAACCTTCCTGTGCCATTAAATTTTTAATCTGATCCACAACGGGTATTTCTAAGAAGTATGACTTATCTTTTAGAGTAAACGATTTTTTGCAGTGTTGATGAGGACAAATATTGACAGTTTTGTCCTCAATGTATCCAACGCAATATTTACAATAGTAATGATGAACAAGAGGATTCCGTAAGTTTTTGAAAAACATTTTGTATTCATGTAAACTTGTATACAGTCTATGACCCTGAGGTAAAGCAAGAGCTATAATGTTCAAAAGCTGTTGCACTGCTTCTATTAGATTATGCTTAGTGCAGAATACTGCCAGCAATAACATAAAAGCACCCAAATTCACAGAGCATCCATCATAAAGAGGCTGATTGTCCTGGTCAGTTTTATCTTCATGTAAAAGTGAATCGACTATATCATCAATGTAATCCAAATCATCATACATATCATCTTCTGTCTCCAAGTCAACAACTGATTCGACTGATTCAAATATTTCATTAATTATATCTTCCTGACTTTGATAAGTATCTGCTTCAATAAGAAAATTAGAAAGGAATTCTCTGTCTTCATTGTCTTTTCTGAAATCCTGCAAAAATTAAAAAAAGAAATACTGACTTTTATCATCTCTGAAACAATCAATTATTAACAATTCAAATGATTCAGGCAATTTTGGTGATCTGCATCAATTGGTACAGAAATAAGTTCAGGTACTGGACCATTATATAACATTTATAACAAAGTAACAATATGGGCAAAAATTTGACAAAAAATATATCCCCAACCACACATTATTATACCTGTTATAAACAACTAAATTGTCCATACTAGTTGGTCAATACACATTTTCTACTACATGTAACTACTACTATTTTCTTGCTTACAGACTGACAGAAAATTGGAATTTGAGAACTGTAATAAATGTTAGCTTGGAATATTACACTTCTATAATAATAATATAATAAATTCTTTATTTAAAGAGGGTGAACTCAGTGGGTTACAATAAACTAATCTTCCCTGAGGCCCTCACATACACATAACAATACAATCAAAACTTATATTTATACATAGTTAATTTACAGTCATGTAGTCATCTTAGATACTGTAAATTAAGAAATTATTGAGATGTTTTTATTATGTCTGGTAATAATCGCAATAAAAAAAAACATGCATTTTGAAATTTTTTATATGAAAGATACCCCAGGGTTTTTCTGACTATCCCAAAATTTAAAATCACATTTTTGTCTAATGAATGACAAAATTGCAATAATTTCTAAATTTACAGTAATACGTTCAAGTGCCAACCCTCTTTTAGAATATAAGATTAGATACAACAATTAAAATGATTTACTGTGTGGAAATAACTGTGCAACCATGCTCTAGGCATATTTATGAGGACTAGATTTTACTATGAAACTACAAAATTTACCTTTCCTGGTTCAATAATGTTTTCCACAATATCTTCATCATCACTATTTGTTTCACTACTATCCACTTCTGACTGCAGAGTCTGAAAATTAAAGGTTCTACATAATATAATTGTTTTCACATTGATTAAAAAAATATATGTTTTATCCAAAAAAAATCTAAATCTAAAATAACAGGAAATCTAGATTGTCTAAGTTTGCAAACATCATAATTAAATGTTTTCGCTTGGATACAATATTACAAAGATTTTTCTGTAAGTCAAATTTATTTAAGACACATCTTTGCAGACCACTCTAATAGAAATTTAAACATACATGTACTAGCAATAGACAACTTTCAAGTTCGATGCATTTCTTTCAAAAACTCTGGTTTTAGTGAACATCATTTGTGCTTTTAGGGGCAATGTCACTTCTGTTCCAATGTTGAGTGAGTGGTTGGAAAACTCTAATGCTATATGATTGCACTAATTAAGTGCCAAATTAAATTTTTATACTTGACTATCAACATTGCAGTCATAAGGGAGTTGTAATTAAGTACTTACAAAACAAACATATTTCTAGTTATCCTGCACAATGACACCATAAAGACGCACATAAAAGAGTTTTTCCTGTGAAGGATGACCTTAATAGGCAGTATTGTAATATTGAAATTAAGCAATGCTTTTGTCTTTAAATATTTACCTTTCCTGGTTCAATAATGTTTTCCACAATTAAATCTTCATCATCACTTCCTGTTTCACTGCTATCTACATTTGGCTGCCAAGTTTGAAAAGTATAGAATATATATATCAAATTGTATTCATGTAGAAATCAGCATCATAGTGCTTACAGTTATCAGAGTCTGATTTTTAGGATGTTAGCGTCCTTTCCTATCCATTAAAGGAGCTGCATTAATGGTTTCACAGAGGCAGATTTAGGGAGAGGCCCAGGCAGGGCCGTAACTAGGATTCAAATTCAGGGGTTCGGGGCTGCCGATTGAGGCCCCCATAGATAGGGGTTGGGACCCAGCCCCCGCTGATTTTATTTTCTCAGTAAAATGGCTAAATGACCCGTTTTCTTTCGATTTCCCTTCTTTCAGAAACATCAATATTGCTTGAACCTGGAAGCATTTTTTTGAAAAACAAGCTGATATTGCTGTTCGGGGGTGAGTAAAGGCTCCGTCTTGAAGGCCGTACTTTGACCTATAATTATTAAGGCAGCACTCGAACCTGCAAAGTGGAAAGGGATTAATATAAGTTGCAAAACTTGTTTCCCAATCCACTATAAATAATTGTCGAAAGCAAAGTTTCATATGTGTTCTCGTACAAATACTGAGTAACAGACGGACGGCCACTGGAAAAAAATAAAATTAGACGAATACTGAAACGGTTCACTATCGATCAAAAATCCAGACAATGACAGATATATCACGTATCATGATAACACTTGTAAAACTGTAAACTTGTCTTGTTTATGATATAATTGAAGTTCTTCATGTCCAAATTGTCAATATTTCATTTTATTGACTTTAAAATTTGGTACAGAAAATTTCTCATTAGGTAGTTACAGCCCTGCCAGCAGGCCCGGCCCCCCTTCGGGAACAAAATTGGTTGCTTATAGGGGAATCATTCACTGAAGCATGACTGGATCGGGCCCCCTCTTAGGTCAGTCAGTGGGCCCCCACTTATGAAAATTCCTGGATCCACCACTGGTTTCTACAAAATTATAATAGTAAATACAAATCCAGATGTGCATGAAATGTATTTTCTATGTCTTTTGAAGTCAGAACTAAAGACTATTATATTTGTATTGACTATTGTGTTACTATTATGATTGTTGTAAATGTATGCATTTTTCGGTTATTAAAGCTCAGACAGCTTATGTTTATTTGTAATGTGACATGCCGACTATAAATAAAGCTTCGAATTGAATACACCTTATCGCTATTCCCGGCTGACCCGTCCGCTTGAACTTTTGACGTCAACAACAATCACTTTTCCATTGTGGCGTCAGACATTTTGTTTTATGACGTCAAAATTTTACGGGAACCTGTGTGATTTCCAGCAATGGCGGACAAATAGCGATAAGGTGTATTGAACAGATACTAACGTTGCCTTGACAACCTCCCCCCTTTTCTTTTTTTTTTATCAATTATCACTCCGGATCCGCATTCGATACTTGAACTCTTATAATCTCTCGTCTCTGTGTCGAGATTACATACACAAATATAGTTTGATGTATTTTGCCTAACTGTGCAGACCAGTGAATAATGTACATTAATATTTAAAATTAAAGGTACCCGGGTAAACACGGCTGATAGTTTGTTGTCAATGTTGGCTGGTTGGGGACCTGAGATTTAACTTTCCGTTCGTTGTGCATGCCAACACCACCGTGTGCTAAATTGTGTATAATGTTTGAAGTAGTGTTTAAAATAAGTTATTCTAGTTCAGTATATTTAACCTAAAAAGTACATTTAATATTTCTGTACTATTTTGCGTGGCTCACCGGAAGTTCTTCTTGATTGATACATGAATTGATGAAATAAAACTCCTGCATATATAGGAGCACCACATTGGTTGGCGATCGTATATCTTTACATGTAACATGGAACTGAATTTTGCGGATATAGTTCGTGTTTCAACTTAATCTTTGTATAATTTGTAAACTTGTATATTATGATGATTATGACTTACATTCACATTGTTAACATCTTCAACTATAAAACTGCGGGATTCATCAACAAGGTCAAAATTAGATGTTTTATCAACTCGAAGTGTCTGCACTTCATCAAGTGCATCATGCACTTCAAATCTGTCAAGTTCCTCCGCATTTTCATCAATACATGCATCTCCATATGGTCCTCGACGTTTTTTCTTTGGTTGGTTTGACATTTTATTCAGATATACAAACTGACGACACGCTAACATATATCTGCACGTGTAAACACTGGGGCTATAATGGGAGATCAATATACATACATTTACAAACGATTCTTCTGATTCCTTAGGACGGCAAAAGAATCAAAATTAAAAAAAAATCATTTGATATCCGCAGGATTTTAAAATATTCACTTCTCTGTTCACTTCTGGACTTGAATGTATATAAAACAATTTATTCCGAAATGAAGCATATAGATTGACCCTTTACTATGGCCTCCTGGACAGCACTGCATATTGTCTTGAAATTTGATAGCCCACGCTAGCGAGTTCCATCAGACATACAGATCGCCATTTTAAACTGTTAGACAATATTGTATTACAAACATTATATAGTGTATTATTCTTCAAGTCAGACTCAAACATCTACGGAAATGTTCGCGTGTATATATTTTAAAAAGGATTCCAGTATTGGTGTCGTGGGCCATAATAACAAAAACCTGAAAGTGTTATCTAAATTTGAAGAGAAAAACAATGTGGAGATGTACTGGAAAATTAATGGGAATTGTATCATGGGGAAGTTGTAAAAGTTCATGGTGAGTACGCAATTTATATGTTACACAAATAATATTCTATGCATTGTGAGTCGATTGTTTATATAAAACAAATATATAAATGCTAAATGCATGCTATAATCAAGGACGTATAAATAAACGTCCTTAATTGATGCTCACTCAGGCTCTCATACAATAATTGTTAGGACGATTGAAATAATTGAAAAACATGCGGAAGTTCATATATCTAATAACAAATATCCGATCGTCGAGGACTTAACTTTTAAAACAATATTTATTTACAAGGCCTTTTCGAAGATACGTTATATGAACAATTTTAAAGTTCCAGAACTGTCAACAAACGGAGCTTTGCAAGGTCCCCTCCCCATGTTTCATATTGATATGTTCCATGTTAAATTTTGAATACTATTGTTGATTAAATGCTGATTATATTTTGATATTTTATAACTTGAGTAAACAGTCTTCATCTAGGCAATTAACTATTACCGCATGATTATAATTTAAAAATACCGCCGGATCCCCAGCCAATGCGCATGCGCATACGAAATACAACTTCCTGTTTACATTGGTTTATCTTTGCTTTGTTACAGAAAGCGAAGATGTTATTGATAGTTTTGCTAAGAGAGCAAACTCTGCCATCAAGAAACTCAAGGCAGATGGGGCAGCTTCGCAAATTACACCCGAGACTTTGTTCGAAATGCCGTTAACAGAGGAAAAGGTTGGCAAGAGAAAGCCGAAGCCAACAGAAAGAAGTAAACTAAGTTTCGAACAAGATGGCACCTTCAGCCCTAAGAAAAAAAAGGTGGCAGATGACACAAATAGTTTGACAACCAATAAAAAGCCTGTTGCCCCTAAATCAAAGAAAACGTCTCAGCCCAAAAAACCACCAATGCCAAACCTGAAGGCAGATGAAAAAAAAGTTGAAAATGAAACTAACTTGCAGTCCGAGTTGGAGATGTCCAAAATGTTGGATCAGCTTTTCCCACCAGCTAGTCCGGTCATTGAAAATTCAGGCAACATCATAAAAGAAATTGAAAAGGGCACAAGTACGTCACTTTCGGAGACATGGTCCCTATGCACCCAGGCCTCAGCACATGAAATTGATAGTGTGGAGGATAAAAAAATTCCAGGTACAGTATTTTTACTAAAAAAATTGGATTAATGATAAATTTTTGTATCTGTGCTACAATATTATCAAGTCATTTCATTGATGCGACCTCTCTTAGTTTTAGCAATTACGAGTTTGAACATCAAAACATTTTTTATATAGATTAGACCGTTGGTTTTCCCGTTTGAATGGTTTTACACTGGTAATTTTGGGGCCCTTTATAGCCTGTTGTACGGTGTAAGCCAAGGCTCCTTGTTGAAGGCCGTACTTTAACCTAAAATGGTTTACTTTTTTATTTGTTACTTGGATGGGAAGTTGTCTCATTGGCACTCACACAACATTATCCTATATCTATTAAGTTACATGTACTAAGCTGTTGCCATTTATGCAAATAAAAAAGGCGGGTAATACAAAATGAACAACTCCCAAGGAAGACAAAACTGGGATTTCCATGGCTAAAATTAAATCATAAAACACATGTGGCTGTAAACATATCTTTTGTTGCATATATATGTTAATTTTTTATACTAGTATTAGAAAATATGTTTTTCAATACTTAAAATATAACTACCAGTGTAATTTTTTTCTTAATGCCTTTTGCCTCCATAACTTTTTACATTGAAGTCGGAATATTTTTACATCTTATTTACTCCATATCTGTCTTTATATTTCAGTTCCAAGTTCAGCAGTTATGAGCTTTTTTAAGCTTCTCATAAAACCAGAAGTGGTAAACTACATGAAGCAGGTTGTTGAACATTTTGACAGTTCATTATGTAGTCATGAAAACAATGAATGCTATGAGGTAAATAAATAATTATTTTAGTAGGTAAACAAACGAAATTTACATATCCTACAACTACTTTTCAATTTAAAATTGAACTAGATGTGTCAAAGTGACACCAATGGCCCGGTCTTTAAAAGTTGGAAAATCTGCAATTTGAATAACACAATAACATGATGGTGGTCTCTGTATCAAAAATCAGCTCAAAATCTGGAGGTGTATAGAAAAGCTGTAATTTTCAACAATTTACCAAAGGTCATAGCCAGTAATTTCAGCATTAGTTGGCCGAGCAAAAATCGAAGTTTAAAATTGATCTGTACTCATCTTGGTAAACTCACATGCCAAAAATCAGCCCAACATCTGAAAAAGGTCTGCATAACTGTGATTTTCAACAATTTATCACTGTTCAAAGCCCGTAATTTCGGCAAAAATATAGCATTTAACCGTTTAGAAAAAAACTCCTGTAATGGTTTTCAAATCGTACTGCATATAAAGCTCAACTGTGCCAAGCAATGATCTAAAAACTTTTGTGACAAGCTGCTTGACAAGTTTTTCAGCCTTAAAAGTAGAAAGATAGAGTTCTATCTGGGCTAATGATGTTGTTCTCGTATTATAACCAGTAATTCAATGAATAAACACAATGTTTGATAAATATCTTTATTAAAACATGCCCTTTTTATATTATCATATCACACGTCAAATGCCATTTTTCTAGGATTAGCACCCTGCCCTTTTGAAATCCTAGCTGGAACACTGTCACAGAATGATGGAATTAGGGACAAGGGTAAACCTATATGGCACCGACAACTTCGTTGCGGGGCAATGAAAATCAGCAACTTAGCACTTTAATCTCAAAAATAATTATTTTTCCAACATCATGTGCATAATATAGATAAAATAAAAGATGAAAGATAAAACTTTTTTTTCCTGATAAATATAATAAATTAATCAGGTTTACAAATGAATAATTAACAATAAAGAAATTTGTTCTTTGCTATAAATATGATATGTTCTGCTTATTTTTTTAGGTTACCTCAATGTATGGTCTATATTTTTATCAAAATCAACTGAAATTTTTATTTTGAATACATTGTAGGTTGTCAGTGAACTGAATGATAGTTTAAGAGAAACAACATATCATATTACAAACCTGGACAAGGAAAATATTGAAGAAACAACAGATGGACTGTTATCCATTATTCCTCCAAGCTCAACAGTGTCAATTCCAGGCCAGTGTTTCAACACAACACCAAAGCCATATGAGTTAGGTCCTACAAATACTGTAATAACTCCAGACACTACAAGAACATATCTTCAAAACCCTACCAATAATCAACAGATTCCTTCTAGTACATGCAGTTCAGCTGACAAGCAAACATTCACTCCAAGAAGGTCACCAAGAAAATCACCTAGAAAGTCTCTTTCTCAGGAGTACAGAGAGTCTCCTGGACCATCTAGTGAAGCATTGGTAATAATCATTTTCAATATCTAATGAAAGCAAAAAATAATAAATTGAATACCTGCCTAAGATCAATGACAATCAATCAGGACTTAATTTATTGACATTGAATAAAAATAGATGACCCTATGTAGCCAAAAGTGCTTTATGCCAGACATAGTTATGTCAAAAAAAGAACTCATCTGACACTGTGACACTCAAAAAGGCCAAATAAAGTACAAAAATAGATCTTTCCTATATAAAAAAAAATCAACGGTTTTGTTTAATACATGTACAAGTAATTATGTAATATAACACACCAACAATGAATCCATTATTACATGCCTTTTTCCATATTGGCCCTGGTATCATCCCGAGACTCCCATATCGGCATCGAGGCTTTAGCCGAGGGCCGATATGGGTCGAGGGATGATACCCGGTCCAATATGGAAAAGACATGTTATAATCTTTTTATCACATATTTAAGTTCTGCAGAAAAGAGAAAAAAGTTCAATTATAACAATTTAATGATACATAAAAGGTAAAATCTTAAACAATTTATTAAAAACGTGTCGTTCAGGATGCAATGACGTCACGTCATTAGGTACAGGGCACAATATGGATATCTCTTTTTTGCCCCGGGCAATTTTGAGGTTATTGCATATGCAAAACCTAAGGTATTCATAACAAATATGTGATAAGTAATATAACACACCAACAATGAATCCACCGAGCATTCAATGTCTTTATTACCATAACCAACTTTTACAATAACAAATATAGTTTGTTTACTTGTTCTTGATATCAATTTGTTATAATACAGTCATTAATACTACAACTCAGAAATTATTTCGAAGAATGTGACATTAGGTTGTCATTGCAATAGTTTAAACTGACATTTTTTAATTTTTTTAATATGAATTAAACAGGATTTTTCTCAATATAGCAAAAAATTATAATCACATTTTAGTGTTAAGTGACAAAATCGCAATAACAAATGCATTGCAATGATTTCTGATTTTACAGGATAACTTAATGTTTGTATTTTGCTCTATGATAAAGCTGTATTAGCTAACCTTTATTTACTTTGATTCATGTCATTTTGTCTCTAATAGAATACTTGTCCCATTTGCAATGCTACCACATCATTTTATTTATATTTGTATACATGTATCACATTTCCAACTCTATACATTTAAGTTAATTTTCAATATTTAAGGAGGTACCTAACACTACAGGGAGATAAGTCTGTAAAATCAGCTTAACGCGTTGTTCAGGGAATTTCAAGCTTGTCAATGATCAAAACTAGTGTTTGTTAAACTGCTATATTCTAGCAGTGTAATTTTTCTGATAAATTGGTTGGTTCAATATTTTTGAAATTTATTATATTTTTGTGAAAGGGTCAAAGTGAATATATATCAAAGTTTTATGAAAATTAAACCAATCAAATTAATTTTAGTGAAGGTATTGTGTACCACCTTCCATGTATGCGTTTGATCCAACAATGTTACCTTTTTAGCTCACCTGGCCCAAAAGGCCAAGTGAGCTTTTCTCATCACTTGGCGCCCGGCGTCCGTCGTCGTCCGTCGTCGTCGTCGTCCGTCGTCGTCGTCCTGCGTTAACTTTTACAAAAATCTTCTCCTCTGAAACTGCTGGGCCAAATTTAACCAAACTTGGCCACAATCATCATTGGGGTATCTAGTTTAAAAAATGTGTCCGGTACCAACCAACCAAGATGGCCGCCATGGCTAAAAATAGAACATAGGGGTAAAATGCAGTTTTTGGCTTATAACTCAAAAACCAAAGCAATTAGAGAAAATCTGACATGGGGTAATATTGTTCAACAGGTCAAGATCTATCTGCCCTGAAATTTTCAGTTGAATCGGACATTTCGTTGTTGGGTTGCTGCCCCTGAAATGGTAATTTTAAGGAAATTTTGCTGTTTTTGGTTATTATCTTGAATATTATTATAGATAGAGATAAACTGTAAACAGCAATAATGTTCAGCAAAGTAAGATCTACAAATAAGTCAACATGACCAAAATGGTCAGATGACCACTTTAGGAGTTATTGCCCTTTATAGTCAATTTTTAACCATTTTTCGTAAATCTTAGTAATCTTTTAGAAAAATCTTCTCCTCTGAAACTACTGGGCCAAATTTAACCAAACTTGGCCATAATCATCATTGGGGTATCTTGTTTAAAAAATGTGTCCGGTGACCCGGCCAACGAACCAAGATGGCCGCCATGGCTAAAAATAGAACATAGGGGTAAAATGCAGTTTTTGGCTTATAACTAAAAAACCAAAGCATTTAGAGCAATCTGCCATGTGGTAAAATTGTTTATTAGGTCAAGATCTATCTGCCCTGAAATTTTCAGATGAATCGGACCACCCGTTATGGGGTTGCTGCCCCTGAATTGGTAATTTTAAGGAAATTTTGCAGTTTTTGGTTGTTATCTTGAATATTATTATAGATAGAGATAAACTGTAAACAGCAATAATGTACAGCAAAGTAAGAACTAAAAATAAGTCAGTATGACCAAAATAGTCAATTGACCCCCTAAGGAGTTATTGCCCTTCATAATCAATTTTTAACAATTTTCTTAAAATTTGAAGATTTTCAATAACATTTTCCACAGGAAGTACTATTATAGATAGAGATAATTGTAAGCAACAAGAATGTTTAGTAAAGTAAGATCTACAAACACATCACCATCACCAAAACACAATATTGTCATGAATCCATCTGTGTCCATTGTTTGATATTCACATAGATCAAGGTGAGCGACACAGGCTCTTTAGAGCCTCTAGTTTCAATATTTTAAGTATAATCTTACATGTACATGTAACCTAAAGAATTTTTGTCTTATTTCAGGATTCTCATGACACTCTCCTAAAACTGTACCCAGATGTGAAAATTAAACCTGACAAGCTTAGTTCAGCAATTTCTGCAACTAGGAAATCTAACAAGCCAGGTTACGCTCTGTGTTACAACTTAATTGCAGGGGTTTTTGGCTCACAGGAACTTGCAAATTCAAGAGGACAGGGGCTTACTAAGGCAAAAGAAGGCGATATAAGACCCGTCTTGGACAAAAACAAATGTACAGCAATTAAAGGTACATTATACTATATATTTTTCTAATATACATGACATGTATATTAGAAAAATATATAGTATAATGTACCTTTAATTGCTTCCAAAACGGTCATATATTCCGGTCATTTGTATAATGTCCGGTAAAAGACCGGCTGGGCAAAGCATGAAACGGTCATATACTTTTTAGTTTTCAAGGCTTTTTCGGTCATTTTTACATAATTCACGATCGTTTTGACCCAAACTTTTGCCTTTAACATCAACACATTTCCGGTCATAAATGTGATATGATGATTAATTACTATCAAAACAACACCTAATCCAATACTTTCTAATTTTAATCGAGGCTAATTAGTAGTTGGACAGCTGAAATCTACCTGTTCAGGTGACAGGTGATCTATGTTCAGTACAGCACATGTCATGTGCATGATTTGTAAAATTGTGGTTTGTAAGAGATTTTTCTTCTTCAGGCAACCAACAATCAATCAATTTTCTTCAGGCTTATCTAAGCCTACTTGAAACAATATTTTTTGTAAAGTTAATTCTTTTAATGATAAAAAAAAATGAACTCACATTTTCTTAGTTAAAATATTAAACTTCAATATATATTTTTTTCAGAGTACACGTTAAGATGGTGCAAGAAGAACCAGAAAATATTACCTACAGAGGCAGAAAGGAACAATTCCTTCACTGAACAAGTGTCCCACTGCAGAAAAAGAATAAAAAAACAAATGCAAAAACATTGACACTGCATCATCTAATGTGTTTCAAAGGGACATTTTGATTTTGATTATTAATTATCTTGTCAATATGTACACATACATGTAGATTTAAAAACATTCTGTCAATCTATACATACATGTACATTTAAAAACATTCTGTCAATCTGTACACATACATGTACATTTAAAAACATTCCGTCAATATGTACACATACATGTACATTTAGAAACATTCCGTCAATATGTACACATACATGCATGTACATTGAAAAACATTCTGTCAATCAATGAATAGATACATGTACATTTTAAGAAAATATTCTGTCAACTTTTTTAAAACATTCATCTTTAAGCTGTTAATTTTGGATAGTCAAATCACATGTATAAATTGTATATTTAGAATACATATATCCATGAATGTAACCATCATTAATAAATTTGATCAGCTTTTGTATTGCTGGAACCTATTAAAACCATTTTGTGATATTTAATGCCTGCAGCTGTGCACCAGGATTTTTTTAGCATTCAGTTGTCCCCCAGAATTTTTTAAGCAATCATTTGTACGCCAGGATTTTTTACGCCTTCACATCAGGATTTTTTACGCCAGGATTTTTTACGCCTGAAAGTTACGCCTGGTTTTTGCCATTATTTACGCCTGAATTTGTCCAGGCGGACTCATTTACATATTACGCCTAAATTTACGCTTGGTTTACGCCTCATGTACGCCTAATTTACGCCTGGTTTCCGCCTGGTTTCCGCCTGGTTCTTAAATGTCTTTAATAAAGGAGTTACGCCTGGAAAAAATCAAAATTTACGCCTGGTTTCCGTGTGGTTTCCTGGCGTCATAGTTCGTACAGGAAATAGTGTGTTAAAATTACATTGTTAGGCAATCTATATATATATATAAAACGTCTGTATAGTAGTCAACGATTTTCCCCACGAGGGCGCTGGATCGTTACGAGTAACGATACATGTACACAATAAATAAATTATATAAACGCCTAAAAAAGTGTACACAACAACTTCAAATACAAAAAAAGGTAACTATAAATGTAATTATTTATAAATATTTCGGATAACAGATATCCTTCGTCAGTCAGATTCTGATGTGAAATGAATCATCTTTGAGTCTCGTTAGATTAAACTTTTACTAAATCTTGAATTATATACAATAAAAAAAGTCAAACCGAACATCAGTAAAGACGCTTGCACCATTCTAAAAAAATGTTAACATGACATAGGTTAGATGGTTTATTACAACAGATAGCTCATATATATGCTTTAAATACAAATAATAATGTGCGATTTGAACTAGCACAATTCTAAAACTGTATCGGGAACGACAATTATGATGGTATAACATGTATACGCATGATAACGTCTGTAAAATTACCAAATAGACAGCACTGAACGATCTAAATATTTGAAATTGAGAGTAAAGTAGTTACAACAGAGTCTGAATATTTAAACATCGTGAACAAACGGCCGTAAAAATGTAATAATATTTTTTTACTAAGTATAACTAGAAGAACGTGGCTAGGTACTTATACATCCCTCAAAAAATTAAGCAATTTAAATTGGTATCTTCAACAAATGTATTTAACAAATGAAAAAGGTTAAGAAAAAGAAACAGAGACTGTAATAATAAGTTATATAACCTGAATGTGAAGCACTACACGGAGTCGAACTACATCTTTTCATTTATCCCATTTGGTGCCAAAGTTGTTAATTTTCGTATCCAAAATCTTTCCCGAGCGAGTCTATCCTCCTTAGACCAAGCAGAGTTGTGGTCAATGATTTTAATGGTCAGTCGATTGAGATCTGCCTTAGTGTGGCCAGGGGATCTCAAATGTCGACTGAGAGGGAGGTCTGGCTTGCATTGGTAGTCGATACCCTCTCAGTCGACATTTGAGATCCCCTGGCCACACTAAGGCAGATCTCAATCGACTGACCATTAAAATCATTGACCACAACTCTGCTTGGTCTAAGGAGGATAGACTCGCTCGGGAAAGATTTTGGATACGAAAATTAACAACTTTGGCACCAAATGGGATAAATGAAAAGATGTAGTTCGACTCCGTGTAGTGCTTCACATTCAGGTTATATAACTTATTATTACAGTCTCTGTTTCTTTTTCTTAACCTTTTTCATTTGTTAAATACATTTGTTGAAGATACCAATTTAAATTGCTTAATTTTTTGAGGGATGTATATGTACCTAGCCACGTTCTTCTAGTTATACTTAGTAAAAAAATATTATTACATTTTTACGGCCGTTTGTTCACGATGTTTAAATATTCAGACTCTGTTGTAACTACTTTACTCTCAATTTCAAATATTTAGATCGTTCAGTGCTGTCTATTTGGTAATTTTACAGACGTTATCATGCGTATACATGTTATACCATCATAATTGTCGTTCCCGATACAGTTTTAGAATTGTGCTAGTTCAAATCGCACATTATTATTTGTATTTAAAGCATATATATGAGCTATCTGTTGTAATAAACCATCTAACCTATGTCATGTTAACATTTTTTTAGAATGGTGCAAGCGTCTTTACTGATGTTCGGTTTGACTTTTTTTATTGTATATAATTCAAGATTTAGTAAAAGTTTAATCTAACGAGACTCAAAGATGATTCATTTCACATCAGAATCTGACTGACGAAGGATATCTGTTATCCGAAATATTTATAAATAATTACATTTATAGTTACCTTTTTTTGTATTTGGAGTTGTTGTGTACACTTTTTTAGGCGTTTATATATATATATATATATATATATGTGTGTATATATATGTGTACGTCTGAGTCAGTGACAACCCTACAACAGATGTATCCATCGGATCGCCATCAATGATGGTGATACATGGCTGTGTACATAATGTATATACAACTCGTCTAAACATCAACCCAACAAGGTTAGATCTGTAAATTTGCTTTTGTTGGGTTGATGTTTAGACGAGTTGTATATACATTATGTACACAGCCATGTATCACCATCATTGATGGCGATCCGATGGATACATCTGTTGTAGGGTTGTCACTGACTCAGACGTACTTATGAATATAATTATTTTCTGTGACTGTATCTTACATTAATTTGTAGGATCCTTTACTATAGATAATTTAGCTGATCTGTAACAATAACATCTTCATGCCTTATGTATCATGTACTGTAGTACGCCGCTAGATTAAAACTGACGTGGAAAGGTAACACATGGCCAGCGAAAGCTCTTTTTAGAGAGCCCAGGTGGTCGTGTGGTCTAGCGGGACGGCTGCAGTGCAGGCGATTTGGTGTCACGATATCACAGTAGCATGGGTTCGAATCCCAGCGAGGGAAGAACCAAAAATTTGCGAAAGCAAATTTACAGATCTAACATTGTTGGGTTGATGTTTAGACGAGTTGTATATATATATATATATATATATATATATATATATATATATATATATATATATATATATAACAATTCAAAAAGGGTTTTCGGATAACAGATATATCTAATTAGATATCCTTCTTCAATAATAGCACGATGTTAAATGAATTATGTCAATATATATTCAAACTGAGAAACTATCAACATCTTGAAATTTATACAATTTAAGCGAACACCACAGACGCTGGTACAATTTTAAAATTTCCAAACACGGCGCAAAGATCACAAAGATATGCCAAATAAAAATAGTTATTTGCGAAGTGAACTGACACAACTCTAAATTTTCAAAGGTTGTGACGAAAAGCAGTTTGATAATGATAGAAGAATAAAAACAGCACAAACAACATTTTCCAAAAGACCAAAAAAGTGAAAAAGTATATTCAAACAAAACGCATTTGACTAACAGGTCGAACAACTGATGTTCTTTAACCCTGCTGACTGCCATTGGCGATTGCCAAATAAAATTGATCACAAGATGTAACAAAATGGATCTTAATATAAATTTAATACTAAACAGAAAAAAATTAACTTGTGGTCACGATGTTATGCCACAAACATACGGTGTCAATATTTTTTTAGTACACCAGATCCAGATTTCGACAATAAATGTCTCTTCAGTGATGTTAGGGATCGAAACGGTATTTGGAAGGCAATATAAAAAGTACCCTCATTTTTAGAAAAAGTACCCTCATTTTTAGAAAAAGTACCCTCATTTTTAGATAGACTCTTGAATGTTAAGAGTCATGCAGGATGAACGGATCATATAAACCGGAGGGAAAATATGATACAAGCCCAAACGAAAAAATATAAACGAGTCTAAATTGAAAACTACGTTCAAATTGAAAACTACGTTGAAACATAAAAATATATTATGTATATATTATGTATATGCTCGGAAACGGGCCCTTTAGTTGGATTTAATAAATATTCTTATTCTACCGCGTTATGATACTTACTTTTATGAGAATTGTAAGAGATCAAATACGTTTATTATTTTTTTTAGAATAGATGCAATGAGATTAAAAATACCTTGTTCAGCTTTTTTAAAAGCATAATTTTGACATTTCAGATAACCTGGTCCAATCTAAGAAATATAGGAACGATTCGAGCATCCACTGGGCAGTTTACATTTCAGACAAGTAGTATAACTTGTATAGGTTCTATTTGTGATGAGTATGAAATTGGAATTGTAATGGCTGAACTTCAAGACCAAAAACAGGCTACATTCTTCAGGTATGAAGCAATTTAGTAGCATATATTCTTTTAACCGAATCAATTTAATTAAATATCAATTAAGCAAAGTGAAAGCTTGATTCGTGACTTATATTGGGACCTAGGGGGCAGAGTTGTTTAAAAAAAATGATTATTTTTAATTCTATCTTATACATTTGTACATTTCATTGGTCTAATTATACGTTTTCTCTATTTTGTGAATTGTTATATAACATGAAAATGACTTTCCTTTTTGAATTTTCCTTGTCATATGTGTAACATTTCGTTACCACCGACCTCATTTACACAGTGATATACATGATCATCGCAAAAGTTGTAAAACCTATTGAAGAAAGATTGGAAAAGAATCAAAAGTACTTGCATTTTGAACTTGATAGTTTTATTTTTCTCTTATGTAAAAAGGATCTGAAAAGTAAAATCACAAAAATACCGAGGAAATTTCAAACAAAGTCTCAAATGGCAAAACCAAAAGCTCAAACATATGAAACGAATAGATAACAACTATCATATCCTTGACTTGGTACATGCATTTTCGTATGTAGAAAACGTTGGATTAAACAGGTTTAATTTTTTTTATACACATACATTCACCGTTTTTTGGTGAAGAAAAAAGCCAGCATTTGTTTTTAAAGACTGCCAGTCGTCTTAATTCTATTATCAATGGACTAATATATAAATAATTTCGGTTAGTAGTTACATAGATATTTTATACAATTCATACAGAGCCTTTATGTTTGGCTACAACGATTACACCAATCGTCGCAGTATTGTTCGTGAACGAGTTGAACACTTATCTTTATCTGTAGCTACATGTGTATGTGGTATATATCAATACCCAGGTAGAGGAAATGTCAAAACAGGGAGTTAGACTAGAGCAAAAAAGTATTGTCATGACATTGTTCCAGAAGGAGTCTTGGTGTGCAGTTGATCGTTAGTCGTACCAATTAAGTGATTAAGGAGTTTACCTAGCGACTATGTTGTTTATATACATTTTGAACTAGTATATATCACACGAGGATTTTCCTACCTGAGTTTGTATAAGTTGTCATATTTTATAACTGCACTCTTTAATGGAGGATTTATAATTGTGAACGATTTTAATTAATGGTAGAATGATCTGAGTAGGATGCCAGGTTTTATGAATTTCGAACAGCGGTATACTAATGTTGCCTTTAATTAACATATATAATGGTAGTGTCCAATATTGAGCGTTGTTGCTCAGTCTTTTAATTTCTATGTTGTTTCTTGTGTACTATCATTTGTCTGTTTGTCTTTTATTATATTTAGCGTTGTCAGTTTATTTTCGATTTAAGAGTTTGACTGTTCCTCTGGTATCTTTCGCCCCTGTTTTTTGCAAACGTTGTTTATGTTTGTTATAATACTGTCTCGGCATATACAAGTATTCTGCTCGAATACGACATCAGTTCTGCTAGCAGGAGTATCTAAAAAAAGTTATGTCCCACATTTCATAATAGTGAAATAGTTGTATTATAACTTTTGCACATTTTCAGATCTATTATAAGTAACGTAATAACACTTGGATTTTATGTTAACAAAGCCATGGTCACGAAGCTTGGTGACAATTGGCCGAGCCAAAAATGTAAGACTTGGTATGATCAGGACAGGCGAGATATGAGTTGGTTGAACAGCTTGGAGGATTGTCCTTGTACACTGGTACAAGCACTTAGTGATATTGGACGTTTTCAGACTGATTTTGGGTGTTACCTGTATGATAATAGTACCAGTAAATGTAAATATCACGTGGGAGCTGTGCATTGTGTTCGATCAGTCCAACCGTCGTATGTATATATGTTATAGTTTATAAGTAAAGAATTGTACCAAATAAGCAAAACTGTAATCAGTTAAATAAATATATGAATATTGAGCAGCAGTATTCTTCTATTGCCTTTATTTATTAATCAACGATTGATAATGTGTGATGTTTCTTCAAGTTCAGGAGTTGTGTTGATACCTCACGAAATTTCTTTCAAATCTTTTAAATGATAATTTTACAATAAGCCGAATGAAATGTAAACGACTGCTAGAAAATACAGAACAAACTAGTAATAAGAAAACTAAGTAACATGAACAATTATGTGTTCAACAAGACGGGTGCCACATGTGGAGCAGGATCTGCTTATCCTTCCGGAGCACCTGAGATCACCCCCTAGTTTTTGGTGGGGTTCGTGTTGCTTAGTCCTTAGTTTTCTATGTTGTGTCGTCTGTACTATTATTTGTCTGTTTGTCTTTTTTTTTTTGCCATGGCGTTGTCAATTTATGAATTTGACTGTCCCTCTGGTGTCTTTCGTCCATCTTTTATATATTGGTTAGTTTAAAAAAGAATAACATCAGTTTATCCTTCGAACACAAGCAGAAACATAGACATACACAATGTTGTTTTAATTCGGCAAAGTATAAAGCATTGACACATAAGATCTTGAGAGGTGTTATTATCAAATGTATAATCTTTAACATATACAAAAAATATAACAAAGAATCATGCATATATAAAACATACAATAAAACCGAAATTAAAGATTTCTCGTTAGCTTGTTTAAACGTTTAAATTGGTCTTCCATTGTTAGTTTTTTTTGTGATTTGTTTTTATGTAAAGCGCATTTGAACCGACGTAGCCTGTTTTTATATAATGCTTTACCATCACTTTTCTAGGTTGGGGACGGGACATCTCCTACAAACGTTTTCAACCCGTCACATATCAATTAGTATCCAGACAATAGACACAAGTACAATTATTTAACACTTTAAAGGCAAACTTGCTTTGTTCTAAATTCTTTTATTACTTTTGAATTATTGCATCAGAAAGACCGGTTCCGGCAACCAGTGCTGTTATGATGCCGGAGGAAATCTTAAGTACTCATCTGATAGTTTCCAAGGCAGTACGCCAGACAGAAGTCATGCTTGGGGTGCCTATCCATATGGTAGATTTGACCTTGTTCCTCACATGTCCCATTGGCTTAAAGATGTTGTGACGTTCTACCAATGTTGTTTGTGGACTGACTACATAGATTGTGATTATTACATGGATCAGCGATCAACCCGGGATTGTAAAAGCTATAATCCACCAACACCAGGTACAAAAACGTTAAACAAGCATTAGTGCTCAACTACCCTATGATTACTACAAGTAGTCCGTTATGCACTAGTCAGCGTAGAATATAACTTTTTAGGCAAGTTGTCTGTATATTCTTTTTGCCTATAGTCTTTATTATACTTGGAAACATATAAGTTCCGTGACAACATGGTTGCTTAGATTTTATGGGAGATAAATACAAATGTCTCTACTACTAAAGGAAGAGACTGATATCACTGAGCCGCATCTCCTCTGAAACCATACAGAGTCAGAAATATTTGTGATATGACGTACAAATGAAGTGTATTGAACTTTCTTAATTTGTCTTTGAAACAATCTTTTACCACCGAAAACGCCAATTTTGGAGAACATATCCAAATTCGGAGACCATTATCGACCTGTGTGTTATATGCTTTCGCGTATGCTTAATCGACGACTGTCCTAAAAATAAAAACTCTTTGATTCAACGCTTGCCCAATTGTACCGCGATTTTGTGGGCATCTTCTAGTAAATATTTAACTAAAATGTATTGTTTGCAATATAGGATAAACAATTAGCTGTTATTTTCTATCCTCGTCCGTACGTTTTCTATTGATTCAGAAGTATTTTAGTACATGTAAATAATTTGTATTGACTGTTGGTATATCAATTTAGTTCATTTTGGTGTGTTTTTATGAGTGAAATCCTTTACCTTTTTCATTGATTAATAATGCATATATATTCGACGTTTAATCTGTCTATGCATCATTTATATTTTTTTCTATACAGCAATGGTTTTTGGTCAAGGTCATTTTGAAACATTTGATGGTATGTACCAACGAATGTGTGGTCCTGGAGATTTTATTTTGATGAATACTACATTACCTGATGGAAGTGTTGTGACCGTTCAAGGACGATTTTACGAAAACGTTTTTCCAGAAATTTTCGGTAAGCATTATAGTAATATAGTTAACACAAAGCGTGTTATAATCATAACTTATATTAGAATACTTAAAGCAAATTTGTAGACACAAATTTCCAATTGGAGTCTATTGTGTTAAATAGAGATAACCATATTACACACCATGTATCCTTCTTGAGTTCATGTGAATCCTTTAGTTTTGTTTGTTGCCTTGATTTGTCTCTGCCTGATTAATTTGCGAATATCGGTAAAAAAAATATTGTCGCCTTAATTTATTTCTTTTTGAATTGTTTTCATTCTTTCTTCGCTTATTATGGAATGGAACAATTTTGATGATTTTATCCATACCCATTGCTGAATAAAAAAAAAACATTTAGTAAAGACCATACATAGACATTGATATAAGGCCAATGGAAATTGAATGTACCATTAATAAACAAAAAATCAGATATAATCAAAAGAACAGTTTGTATGTACATGCAGGGCTTCTAGCGAGGATTCATGTTTATTATTTTTTCTTTTGTTATTACAAATACATCGACATGTATACCACGAAAATGTAATAGTCTCTATTTACATATATGATTATTTTTCTATAGGGGTAGGAGGTAATACCTCTGTCATGTTAACCAATGTAGGAATTCGTGTTGTTCGTGGTGGTTCTACGGAGACTGTAGAAATAAGACTAAAATTACCATCAGCAGACAGGAGTGCACGTAACCTTGATGTTCTTGTCAATCAGCAGTATCATGTTTTCGAGGATAAACAAACTTTCTGGCAGGACTTCAACTGTGAGTTCATCTGTATTGATTATTGAACATCTCATACTTAACACTACATGTTTGTAGTATCCATTATACATCGAACGATTTTAAACAGTAAATTGTATTTGCAAAACTTGTGGTTTGAGTGAAGATTCACATAGGCACAGCACACATAATTTGGAATCCAATTTTGTGAAACATGCGGACTAAGATTGATCGTAAGTATGCTGAATCGTTCATGGCTTACGTTCAATCTTAGTCTTAAGTATTTTTGTGAAACCGACTCCAGACCACTCGATAAATGATATCATCGTGGACTGTTAATGCTATTATCTTAAGATAGTCGGTTTCAAAATTTTACAATATGTTCAAGAGTGTTTATGTATGTGGTCTTAATTTCTATTATTCCATTATTCAAGAGACCATTTGCCAATTACCGATTTGATTCAGTTATTACATATTTTTAAACAAATTACTTTGTCAATCGTAGACTGGTTTTTATCCGGACAAAATTGGCATTTGCTAATGCAAATCATGTTGAATTGAAAGTGATGTATCGGAGGTTTAGCTAACATTTCATGATAAATAATTTCTGAAAATTATTGTAATAAAAAAATTTGAAAACCTTTAAGATTCCTCACATTACACACATGTAAATTTGCTCTTTTTACTATCTCTCCGTTGTAAATGAAAATTAATGTCACTCTTAAGGGAGAATTACTGAACTGATAAGATATGAAATACCATAGACTATCTTTTTCATTAGAATTGTTATTGTTTATACATACTCATTTTGACAATTTGATAATTATGTTACATTCGCTCTGTAAGATTTCAGTGTGGTGAATACAGATGAGACAGGTATGGAATCCAACTTCACTGTCATTCTACAGGATGGACTTGCTATCCAAGTAGCTGATTGTGACAGAGTATTGTGTGTTGTAGTTGTCGCACCACCCTCCCTTCAGGTATGTCAAACAGATTTGTCAAAAATAAACTACATATCAGAAAGAAAAGAAAAACAATTTAATATACCAATATTTAAAACATAGTCATTATTGATGTATCATTGTCATGTGTTTGCTTAGTTTCTTGAGTAACTTATTCTGGCATCATTGTTACAAATATTAACTGTGCTTATAGTTGTGTCTTTGTTGATTCTGCATAGGCTAGATGCATAAGGGATAGTTGTGATCTCGCAAAACATGTTGAACTTCGCGTATTTTTGCGGCGGACCCAAGTCAGGAGCCTCTGAGTTTTTTTTTTTTATTTCTTTATGTTTTCTAATTGAATTTTCTCGCTGTGTTATGCTAATTGGTCGAATCGCTGTCTCTTTGTCACATTCCCCATTTCCATTCTAAATTTATTCAGACTCTGAAACAAACAAACATCGTTATTTCATGCAAACATTTAATAGGAACACGACAATCTAATTGATAAATTATCAGTGTATGAAAAAAGACACCATAAGACAAATGTATTTATTTATAGAGAAACATAAACATATTTTGTTATCATTGCATGTGGTACATTACAAATGAAGCACAACACAGCTGGATCAAATAGTTTGTGTCTAAAATACAGAAACATTATGGTAGCTGCCATTGTAAGAGAACGAAGCTCACATTGAACATGTTTTGATAGATAGGAACTCATTTTGAAAGCAGTTTCAAATATTCATATCCACAAGATCTGTGATATATTTGCAGGGGAAAGTACAAGGTCTCCTAGGAAACTTTAATGGAAATGCTACAGACGACCTACGTAATGTCAATTATACAATTGCTGCACAGATTGATAATAACTCATTGGATGATTTAACGCTTTATCAGTTGTTCAAATACCCATGTATGTATCAGATACAAGTATTGCTCTTAAGGCAGCAGCACCAAAATTGCGATATTGATGTGATACATCATTCGCAGTTAACTCATCATTTAACAATTTCTAAATTTTGTTTTGATTCCGATTTACTGATAATATGTTAATTATGATGTTACGTCATTGTCTCAGGTTATGAGGAGGGTTTACGCCTGCTGACACGTCTAACGTCGCCACTTTCTGTATGTGCTGGTTAAAATTTATGAGCCTGTAATTCTGCAGTTGTGGTTAAAAGCCGTAAGGTGAACTATATAACTGTTATTTTAAATGAAAAGGATCCGTGTTGAGTGTACTTTGGTTTACTTTTACATATTATGACTGGAATGAAGATCTAGAGTTGTCTCATTAGCACTTTCATAACTATTTGACTAATGGCGAAGAGCTATCCCAATGACAATCATAACACATCCTCTGATTTTTGTTATTTACATCCGTACAAAACTTTATTTTGACAAATTTGCTATCATATACAATCCTTCATATTGTTTTATAGGGGCAACACAAGAGATGGACAGCATATTACCAATCTATATCGCGCCAATTAATGACCCACCTATTTGTTCAGTAAAGCAGCCACAGAGAACATCTCTTCAGGAATGTAACAACAATAAGCCGTGTATGTTTGACTATACAGCTATAGGTAACAGGGAAATAGCATTGAAATCTAAAGCAATGTCTATGAGAATTCATGAACTACGACGTTTCCTAGCTCCAGGTAAATATTTTTTTGGTTAAATCTTATGTATATGGTTGTTTTTGGTTTAATCATATTAAATTGATATCAGTTAGCATTTCCTTTGGCAATTTTTGTAATATATTGAAAAATCAAAAGCAAATTAGTTTTTAAAGTTTTGAACGCCAGAGAGTACCTAACAGACACGTTCGCCTATTCTCTTGGACTAATTGCAACACATTGTGGTTCTGCACTACAGAACAAAACACACTCTTTTATGTCACGTCTATTAAAAATCAATTACGAAAGTGTGTTATTTCAAAATCAAAATGTACAATGAAGATTTTAACTATAATTATGTAGAAGAGATGATACTATTTAATATCTTATAGTTGATCTGTCTGAAATAATATTCTGTGTTTACCTCCATCAGTAGAACTCAAAACCATATTTCTAACTATGATATTCTATTCTAAAATGGAAAATACAATAACAGAAATTGAATATGTCAAGAATGTGAATAGAATAGAAACATTGTAAATTAAAGCCTATCTACTCATAAATAACAATTTCGCTAGTTTTCGAAATTCCTCTACATTCAAGACGTTTTCGTATAATATTAACGGTAAATAGAAAATGTCTTATATCACAGAAAATAATTTATTTCTGTATTACGTCAATACTAACATTGTCTTATCCGTGCACAAACCCTTTTGTCTTATGTGGAATTAATGAGAAATGAAAAAATAGTTCAACTTCATAGTTTTATGTGTATTTATATTACGTGGTTTGATTTTCATGAACATGTCTGCCCTTGAAGCAAACTAGGCTTTTGGTGAATGCCTAATTTGAATGAGATGAGTCTTTTAAATTGATATTTTATGTTGTGATGTTACAATATTGTTTCAGGTTAGGGTCAAGGTTGGCGCCTGTAATATAAAACGTTGAGTCAGGAATCTATTGATCAGTGGTTGTCGTTGTTTATGTGGTTCTGAGTTTGTCGTTTTTTATAGATTATACGGTTGATTTTCCTGTTTGAATGATTTACACAAGTCAATTTTGGTGCCCTTTATAGCTTTCTGTACGTGTGAGACAATCCTCAATGTTGAAGGCCATTCTTTGGTCTATATTAGTTTACTTTTAACAAGTTGTCACTTTTATGGAAAGTTGTCTTATTGGCATTCATACCACATATATAGAAAAAATATATTGCTTCATCCAGTATCAAGCTTTAATTTTGGACTTTTCATTAATTGTAGTTAGGACTTGTGGACTACTAAATGTTCCACGAAGTATTAAGAGTAAAACGAATTACTTACTTGGACAGACAGTTACTATAGATAGTTGTAGACAGGGGCACTTACAGGGTGATACCATGACATACAGATGTTTAGCAACTGGTGAGACTACTCAGGCATGGTCTCCTTCGGTCAATGCCAAATGTTCAGGTAATCACTAATTATTGTTTTCAAATTGAAATTATGGAGGTGACAAAATGAATGTTAAATGAGGAGGGCTGTGTAACAGAAAGGGGGACGAAAGATACCAAAGGGACAGTCAAACTCATAAATCTAAAACAAACTGACAACGCCATGGCTAAAAATGAAAAAGACAAACAAACAACAGCACACACGACACAACATAGAAAACTAAAGAATAAACAACACGAACCCCACCAAAAAACTAGGGGTGATCTCAAGTGCCCTGGAAGGGTAAGCAGATTCTGCTCCACATGCGTCACCCGTCGTGTTGCTTTTGTGATAACAAATCCGGTAAATAGTCTAATTCGGTAGGTCACATTCATGAAAGGGAAGGGAATTGTAGTTATGACGTAAGGAACATATCCGATATCATTTGTGAAACGGTTATTCCATAACGGTCAACCAACTCGTAATGACGTCCGTAAAATTTACTTTAAGGGATGATTTCAAAAGTGTATACAACCACATTAACATTTATTGATAAGAATAAAGAAAATTATTTTTAAACTGGAAACCAATTATTGTGCTTGCAAATCCTGTTTTTCAATTTCATAAACAGATAACCACCTTACTAAGCGAATATTTAAAATCTGAATTAGTTTTGGACGCATGCGTGTTTAATTATATGATGGAGTGCAACTTTGTTCAATGGAACACATAGCTCGTTCTCGGAAGCAAATTGTCCACTGGTTAAGAAATTAAATCAACAACATAAAATTTTGTATTTGATTTGCATCCATAAAAAGTTTGGAAGGATATTGAGACCAACTTTTGAGCTCGTTTTCTTTTTAAATATTTGTACATAACATTACAGCTAAAGAAGAAAAGGCTAACGCTACTCTTTTAATTGGAATTATAATTGTTGTTGCTGCTTTCAAGAACTGGTGAGTAAGTAAAGCCTTCGTATTTTATAACTTTAGAATAAAATCTTATAGACGATAGCAAAATGAATGTTCAGCAAAACTTGATTTTGAACGATAATATCCCTGCATAAAAATATTCTCATAATGAGTTATAACTGAATTACACTTTGAAATGAAATGGAAACAAATTGAGAATCCTAGCAAGATAGAATTGTGACTGCAACATGTCAGGTTTCTTGTAACAAAAAAAGCTTAGTCATATTTTGTTAGTTATTTGTGTTTTATGAAGACAAACAGGTTGATGTTTTATTTGAATTTACTCCCAACGTGCAATTAATCGACATGATGTAAATCTGAACTTATTGTAAATACTCATGCTTACTGTAGTACTGTACGATTATATATTGCCTTCGAGATATATAAATATAACTGGTCTAAACATCAACCCAACGATGTTAGATCTGTAAATTTGCTTTCGCAAATTTTTTGTTCTTCCCTAGCCGGGATTCGAACCTATGCTACTGTAATATCGTGACATCAAATCGCCTGCACTGCAGCCGTCCCGCTAGACCAACACGACCACCTGGGCTCTACAAAAAGAAAGCTTTCAGTGGCCGTGTGTTACCTTTCCTCGTCAGTTTTAATCTAGCGGCGTACATGATATATAAGGCATTGAGATGTTATTGTTACAGATCAGCTCAATTATCTATAGTAAAGGATCCTACAAATTAATGTAAGATACAGTCACAGAAAATAATTATACTTATAAGTACGTCTGAGTCGGTGACAACTCTACAACAGATTTATCCATCGGATCGCCATCAAGGATGGTGATACATGGCTGTGTACAGTATGTATATACAACTCGTCTAAACATCAACCCAACAATGTTAGATCTGTAAATTTGCTTTCGCAAATTTTTTGTTCTTCCCTCGCCGGGATTCGAACCCATGCTTCTGTGACATCGTGACACCAAATCGCCTGCACTGATCTGATCTGCAACAATAACATCTCCATGCCTTATATATCATGTACTGTAGTACGCCGCTAGAGTAAAACTGACGAGGAAAGGTAACACACGGCCACTAAAAGCTTTATTTTGTAGAGCCCAGGTTGTAGAGTGGTCTAGCGGGACGGCTGCAGTGCAGGCTATTTGGTGTCACGATATTACAGTAGCATGGGTTCGAATCCCGGCGAGGGAAGAACAAAAAATTTGCGAAAGCAAATTTACAGATCTAACATTGTTGGGTTGATGTTTAGACGAGTTGTATATATATATTAACTATATTGGTGAGGTTTAGTTTCTGTCTTGTTGATGTATTCTGAATTCTCCTCTTTAACACGCTTATATGAATTATATTGCTGAGTTTTATACTTTACCAGGTGTTGAATAAAATTTTGGCAATTAGAAAATTCCTGTAGATATCTTTAAAACAATAATTCTTCAATTTTCTGTCATTTGTTTTCTGTGTGCATCTCCTTCAGCTTTTAATGAGACAAATATAGAAAGGGGAAGTTTATAAACTGCCAAAATCAAATGTCATCAACCAAAATTACGATGATATGGGCTTCATCTTACCCCTTGACAATAATTAAGAAATATGTCATGGAAGCCATAGATGGTGAGGGATCAAATTTACGAATATCATTGCTCAGGTCATGTGTAAATTTTAAACAATCTATGGCTTCCATGATTTGTTTCGATTCTAATAGGACAAATACGGTCATTAAAAAACTGAAACGAGAGTGGGTATGCTGTGTGTGTGTCTCTTCATTTTTACTTATCATTATCTGTTTATTTCTTTTAATTCTCCAATCCAACATTTACCATTTTTAATATACATATTTTTCTCGTAAGCTACCGTCAAATCAAAAGTTAACATTTCGTAACTAATGAGCCGCCATGTTGACTTGCTGAAATCAGTAATATGCAAATAATGTAATACAAAAGAAAATTAAACAAAACCTATCTCAAAATTCATTTTAAGTACAATATTATACGAATTTGGACGGTCCACGTAACAGAAAAACCTTCAACTCTAGCGTTTTCATTTGTATGACTTCATGTTTTGAAATGACTTAAATGCGCCAAATCAGTAATAGACTTTCGCAGAATTTTAATTTATTTTTATTTTGTTGATTTCTTCGAGCTCTTGTGCATTACTTATTTTTATTATGCATCCGAATTAGAATACGAGTTATTTTTCTTTTTTTAATTGCAATTTTTAAAACAATAAAATCGGCAAAATGCTTGCGAATAGGTTCCAATACATGTGGATTTACGTTGGAAGTATATTGTAACAGCCATTAAATTAAATATGTATATCTCTGAGTCTGGGCTAAGTATAGATATATTGATAATTTTATCAAGGTGTTGTTTACAAAGCGAAAGAAGCACGTCATATTACAATGTTTATTAATTGAACGAAATGAGCGCAATACTTAACTCCGAAACATACAAGTGAACCACCAAAATTCAAAACAATACAAGAGTTACTTGCTACACAAACATACATAACCTTTAAACTATTTTACCTGTAAGCATCTCATTTTAACAGTTGCATTTTTCTTTTTTTTCAGTTCGTTTTGAAACTCAATTGACATTTTCAATATTTTTATTATGGAAAAGAGCATGTACTGTACTTTATTTGTATTGTATACATCATACTGATTTTATAATGTAACTACAAGGAGACAAATTGAAATAAGCGCTTTTTGCTTGTTTCAGAATCCTATTTGTGAAAATAAATTTGCATCACAACTTGTATTATTCATAATAAAACATTTTTACATTAACAATTAAACGTCAAAACGACAAACGACAAATAGAAGAAAATATTTGTTTAGCTTTCAGGCTTACAAATTTGTACCCCGTACGCGCGTCTCAATACAATATACTCATTAGCAGTGCTTGAATCAACACAAATAGAAGGCTACATCAACTTCGAGGTTTCAAACATTCAAACATAGATATATAATAGATGGATTACGGTAGAAAAAAAATCGTATATGGAGTAATAAAAGAAATTAGTACGCCACTAACTAACTTTCTAACATTTTTTCTACATTTGAAAATGCCTGTACCAAGTCAGGAATATGACAGTTGTCTTCAATTCGTTTGGTGTGTTTTGTCATTTAATTTTGCCATGTGGTCCGATACCACAATTGTCGTCAAATTAACAAATTAAACGATCTATAGAATAACATCAATAGTCGAAGATTTAAAGTATCTACATGGTTAACGAGACAGATTATACGGGAAGACAAGTAGAAGTAATGTCCTTCATGATTTACGAGATAACTGTATTGTGTCTTACGGCCCGAAGTCATTATTTGGTTATTTGATGATTGCAAATTGAGTTTCCCAACTACGCGTTAGAGGAGACGGTAAAAATGGTATTAGTGACCGTCAAATCACCAATTAATGACATCGGAGCTTAAAATACTCCATTCTAATGATAGTGAAATAAAGGTAACTGTAGTATACCTTTGTTCGAAAGTCATAAATCAAACGACATGTAACACACACAGAAACGAAATATAAGATAACGACTGCCATTTTCCTCATTTGGTACAGGACACTTTAAGAAATGGTTGTAGGTTGAATCTGGTGTTGTGGCTAGACAAACCTCTCGCTTTAATGGCAATGTTAAATATAACACTAAAAGGAAAACATTACATGACTGGACAACAGTACACAGGTAGAAGGCCAAATCAAAAACCACCATCAAACCATAGTTTTAAAATCTGTCATTTGTCGTCTGCGCTTGTGCGTTCGTTTTCAATGCATCAATTGTGTATTGATATCCGATGCCATGAAAATTGGTGACGTTATCTATGATATTGCTTTATCATTGAGGTTTGAATTAAGAGATGATAGGCTAGTAATACTACACATAGACGACTTTTTTAGTCAAAAAGTTGAATTTCTCCTCAGAGTATTCGAAACGTGTATTATATCTACAAACAATCGTGTGTTTCAGAGTCACGTGTTTATTATCTTTTCGTTTACTGACCAGTGTAGATAAGAGTGCATAAACAGAACACGTGCTACTATATATTGCATTGTATTGGTCATTGTGTTATATGGTCGACCCTTCTGATAAGATTAATATCAATGTAAATAAACATACGATAAATGTTATGCTTAGTATGAGGTTAAGACTACCTTCCTTTCACAAATATTTGAATGGTCATGGTATATTAAATACCTTTATCAACCCAATATTTATGCTAATAAGCTCAAGAAAAGAGATAGCCAAAAACTAAACTATCTTTTTAATATAAGTTTTAAAAAAAATAAAGATTAAACACATTGACACCAGATGGTCTTCGCAGTTTGTAGTATATTATTTGTTTAATTTTTTTCTATGTCATATTTTTTTACTCTGAAATTTGTGCTATGCAATTTAGAAATTAATTCGATATATACTTGTTTTCGTACTATTTATGCAACAATTACCTATTTAAACTATTCCATTCACATTGTATTTAATATATTTGTTGTGCACATTGTAATTGAAAATGAAATAGAGCAATTAAGTTTATTTAAAAAAAAATGTTTTAAAGAATGTCTAGTGATGTATTGCAGGTATAGCCTCGTTGTACATGATTTATTTCTAATATTAAAAGGAGAAAAAATCTGACAGCTCGGAAATTCGTGCTTTTTTTGCTTGTTTCTGAATCCTATTTGTGAATGTGAATTTATATTGTAATTTGTATAATTCACAACAAAACATTGTTTGCATTAACAATTAAAATTCAAAACGACAAATGAAACATGTAGAAGGTATACGTACTTATGATTGCTAGACATAATAGTTTGACTATAAAGGTTATGTTTTAACAACTACGATGCTTAAATTTCAAACCATAGATGCTCGTCTCGTCTACATAAGACTCATCAGCGGTAATCGAATTAAAAAGGGTAGAAGGTAAAATCAAACACAAAGTTGCAGAATATTAACATCTGGATACGGAATATTTTCCTAACGCTAGAAAAACTTGAGTTCTTCAAAAATACATTATGCTGCTTACTAACTTGAATTGCAAAATCAGAATTGCAGAATATCTTACAATGAAGCGAGTTTCAACAAAAAATACTGACACCTCTCAAAAGCTTTTAACGAATAAGTAATTTAAACAATAACACAGTCTGTATAACATCGAAGTACACAAATTATATAGTATACAGTTAACAGCTTTAACATCAACTGTCGAATATTTAAAGGATCACTATTGTTAGAAAGACACATTACAGCCGAAGACAAGACGAAGTAATGTCCATCCATTATCAAGATGATTGCTGCATGGTATTTAAGCTCCGAAGGCATCAAAAAAGGCTTACACAAAACAGCGTCAAATCATACAATTAAAAACTGTCATAAGTTGTTTGTTTTTGCGCGTAATAGCTAATAGATGCCACGAATATTGTTGACGTCAAAATTAAAGTTAATATATGTTAATTTATGATTAAGGTTTGATCTGCTCTACATAATCAGTGTTGACAGGCTAGTGATACTATATATGGACGACTTTTTAGGTTAACACGTTTAATTGGTCCTCAGAGCATTTGAAACGGGTACATAATATTTATAAACAATCGTGTGATTCAAAATCACATGTCCATAATCATTTCTCATACTGACCAATGTATAAGAGTGTGTATCATCAATAAACGTGATACTATATATTGGTCACTTTGTTATATTGTCGACCCTTCTGATGAAATTGACATCAATATAAATAAACATACATTAAATGCAATGACTATAAAAAAAATCAAAATCACAAAAAAAACTGAACTCCCAAGAAAATTCGAATCGGAAAGTCCCTTGTCAAATGTCATGGATAACAACAATCATATTCTAGATTTAGTACAGGCAGCTAGATCTTCCTCTCGGTCACCGTTTAAGAATTCCTGATCACACTGTCTTAAAGACATATATAAATTGACTAGTTACATTGTATGTCAAGCTTTAAAAAAGAGATAATCAAACTAAAATATTTTTTCAACGGTGGTTAAAAAAATTTTGATTTTGATGTTATATTTGTTATTCTCGTGGGATTTTGTCTGATGCTGGGTCTGTTTCTGTGTGTGTTACATTTTAGTGCTGTGTCGTTCTCCTCTTATATTTAATGCGTTTCCCTTCGGTTTTAGTTTGTTACCCAGATTTTGTTTTTTGTCCAAAGATATATGAGTTTTGAACAGCGGTATACTACTGTTGCCTTTATTTGATTTTTTTAAAACATATTGACACCAGTAATCATAACATAACCATTGCTCTTTAGAAAAAGTTCTACTCTTTGCATGAAGACTTTTACATTTTTTTATTTTGGGGGAAATATGGAAGAAAGGAATACGGCCGCTGTACATTTTGTACTCAATATTTAATAACCTGATTGTTCCCTAAAAGACCACGTTTGCAAGCATACTTCATGTTTCAATTGATGCGTCACTGACAAATACATAATGATTTTCCTTTTAAGGATTGTGGTATACAGAAACATGTTAATCAATCTTGTGTTTGCAAGCTTCGAAAAGTAAATGTGTCATAAACTATGTACGAGTTTGATAAAATAAATGTAAATGGAGAAAAAGTCGGTCGCTGTTATCACCTTTACCAAGACAGATAATATATGCTGATTGTACATAACTGTACTTGTCTTATTATCAAATAACATGTATGAGTAACCTACCGTACCATGACCAACGTGCACTGACATCCAGAAAATTAAGCAATTTGTTTTTGAAATGATTCATTCTATGTTTGTATTTCTCTTGTCTGTATTTGACGAAAGATATCCAGAGAAAAATAATCTAGTGGCACATATTTCGTGCATGTTAAACACGAGAACAAATTATACACTGCTATAATAAAGTAGTAGTCGACCAGGATCATGTTTAAATTCTTAAAATTGAAAAAAAGTATGTATCCTGATTATATTCCGCCTATTCTTTTTTATAAGTTTTGTATTTTAAATGCAACTATCAAAAGTGGAACTGCATGTGAATATTGAAATATTAAACTTTCATGATTTACTAGATTGATCTGATTGAAAAATACAAAACGAGTAGACATAACTTCAGTAATTAAAATGATTACCTCTAAAAATCTGTCCTATGGCTATAAAAATATCATTGCCATTAGAACTGTTGTTCTATTTAAGTTGAATTTAATTGGGTGTTGACTACTTATCATTTCCTTTTTTATAATCATACTAACGTGTAAATATGTGTGTGGCCATTTTTATGGGATGTCTTCACGCTGTATGTATCCTTAGGTGCATATAATATACATGAATGCCTAAACAGATACCTTTCCTATAATTAAAGCACGAAGATTGTGACCAGGTCTCTGTGCATTATATGCGAAAAAAATATCGTTAGGACTTTATTTAGTCATTTCTTTCTACTTTCTGATATATACGCAAATGAATTGTGATGTTTTACTTGTCTAAAATTGTGTATATCATAATTTCAAGTTAGTAGTTCAGTTAAATTCACAAAAATTGGAAATAAAAGATTTTTATTGTTACAACAATGAAACAGCCACCAAACAACACAGATTTCTTTTCAACTTGCTGATTGATTAATCTTTTGTATGCTAATTTAGGATGATAATATATTTGACGTGAAGTTCAGTTAAAGATGCTATAAAAAGGTGTCCGTAATGTTGATCATTGCCTTTATGAAAAAACTATATGTTGGTCCTCTATTTTATCAAAGTTCACATTGTTATCTTTGATAACTTTTAAACCATCGAATTACATCATATCAAGGTTATTACAACAATTCAATCGTACTGGTACAGAAAGACAAGCAAAGGAGTGAACAGCCGGTTTGCAACAGCTCCATCCAAAGAGATATCAGATGCGTCAGTAGAACATTGGGAAAATATCTTATCAATACATCATCCATATTTCATAAACGATATCAAGTCTTAGAGCCAGAAAAAAAAAATGAGAGTCGAAAAATTCAAAATCGACATTCAAACGCAAAGACATCTCAAGTAGAAAATAATTTGCTAATGACATGGAAAATGAGAAAACACCAAACGATTAACCAGTACACAAAATACAACATATACAATTAAAGGCTTAAAAGTAAAAACACAAAAATACTGAACCCCGAGGAAAAAGATTGGATAACAACTGTCATATTCCTGACTTGATACAGACATTTTTGCATGTTTAAAATGGTGTATTGACCCTGGTTTAATAGCTAGATAAACCTCTCACTTGTATGACAGTCTCGTCAAATTCCATTATATTGACAACGATGCTTGAACACAACAAACAGCCACAATAGTGGTACAGCAGTCAACAATGTGTTTTCATCATAATCACTCTAAAAACGAACAAATGTAACACAGAAACACAAAAAGGCAAATATCAAATTTAACACCCTCATTTTCTTTTTTTATTATAGGATTTTACTAATTAACACGAACACCAAAAACGGCACAATGCTGTTAATATTCGACAATAGTTTTTGCTAGTTTCATGTTGTACAAGCTTGATTCTTTTGATGAATGTCTTCTTTTGTTGTGTTTTTTTTTTATTAGTGATGATATCGGAATTAAAAGATGCTTTATGTATACGCAAATGAAACAGCCACTAAACAACACAGATTTCTTTGTCGACTTGCTGACTGATTAATCCTTTGTAAGCTAATTGAGAATGATAATATATTTCACTTAAAATTCAGTTGAAGATGATATGCAATGCTGTCCGTAATGTAGTACATTGCCTTGATAAAAACACTATATGTTGATCATCTATTTTACCAAAGTTCACATTTTTTATATTTGATAATATTTTAATTACCGAATTACATCTTATCAAGGTTATAACAACAATTAAATCGTACTGGTACAACAGTCAAACAATATAGTGAACAGCGGGTGAAGCACTAAATTCTACCAATGCAAAGTGATATCTGTTGCGTCGATAGGCCGTTTGGCGAAGATCTTATTACTGTATCATCCATATATAGTGAACAATAGCAAGTTTCACAGCCAAAACGAGACTGGGGGTTGAAAGATTCAAAAGCCACATTTAAACGCAAAGGCATCCAAAGTCATAAAATGAATTGCCTATGACATACAATGGAGGAAATAGGAAAAACATCAAACAACTAACCAGTTCACACAATACAACATATAAAACTTACGGCTAAGCAACACTAACACCACAAACGTCAAAACACTGTTTTTTAAATTAGTGATGATGTCGGAATTAAAAAATGTGTTATGTATTTGCCAATGAAACAGCCACCAAACAAAGCAGATTTCTTTTTCGACTTGCTAATTGGTTAAGCCTTTGTTAGCAAATTAAAGTTTTATTATATATTTGACTTTAAAAATACAATAATTCCCTGAGTTGAACCAAACCAACATGCTCAAATGCATTGGTAACATGCTAACATGAAAGGTAATAGTTCATGGACAGACATTTTCTCCTTTCACACACAATATTTGTATTCTGCGATTATCAGTTCTACACGCATGACACTGATTTTGTTGTTAATAAACTTAAGCTATTGGAAGAAATTTCAATGATATTTTAGTCTGGGATACATTTTTTATTTATAAGATGTAATTGGCTCCGATCGAGCTTTCATTTTAATTGTGTTTTGTACTGAATGGATTAGTCACGCCTTTTGAAATCATTAGCACCGTTTGTGGTGTTACACTACTTTATTATGGCCAGGTTAGGGAAGAATAGAACGATCGCGAACATGTTTGACCCAATTACAATTTATATAGCTTTCATTTATTGTTTTGTCACAAATCAGGTCGTTGGTTTTCTCGTTTGAACCGTTTTACATTTTGCCATGTCGGGTCGATTTTCACAGATGCCTAAATGTTATTAGTTTTGCTCGATGTTGAAAGTATTACAGTATCATGCCGTTGCTTACCTCTACGTGGCATGTTGCTGATGGATATAGGTGTCTCATTGGCAATCATACCACAAGTTTTATTTTAATAACCATTAAAATTGAGAAAGGAAATGGGGAATGTGTGAAAGTGACAACAACCCGAACATAGAGCAGACAACAGCCGAAGGCCATTAATGGGTCTTCAATGTAGCGAGAAATTTCCGCACCCGTAGGCGTCATTATCTTTATCATTCTTCAATTTAAAACAAATCCGTTTTTGGTTTGACCCAGTTAAACTTATAATCTACCACACTCCTACGAGAAAACTGCGGCAGTACATTATTTTGTACTGTTATTTAATATGTACTGTAACTTTCAGTGGTCTTCTTTATACAGATTATGAAAGTAAAAATATTTCTCTAGCATTGTCTAAATGACAAAAAAAAAAACCAGGTGTATAGAGCATTTAAACATTTCATTTTTTATAGCAACTGCACATTAACAAAAATTCTGTTCCACAGAAACTATTCCAGTTATACTTTGTTAAACAAACTTTGAACATAATTGTTTGTACATGGTAACGTTTTTAATATGGTCTTCTCGTAATAATGGAATAATGGAATATATTTTTGTGTCCTATGTAAAGGTTATAGCACAGTCACTACAAAATGGAATATAACAGATCTTATTCCTCTTCCTCTTCAACTGATGGCATTAACGATGTTTTAGGAATGTTTTGTCTATGAAATCGAACTCCTGGTTTTTCTGTTTTTCGTGAATGTCTAGAACTTTGCAATGATGTCATCCATTTCTCGGCATCTGATTTAGAATTAGCAACAAAAGTTATTTTACCACCGTCGATACTGTTTGGTATGATCTTAATTTCATGTGTTGCTCCTCTCGAAATCTGATAGTTTTTAAGATTTAAGAACAATCCAGAATTAGTTAATAATTGGTCCTTATGTACAATAGCATAATGTTCAAATCTGGTTTCGTAAACTCTAAGAAATACAGGAACCGTCAAAGCTTTGTTGTTATAAGTCTGTACCATGTGCAAGCGTCCGTTTTTAACTTCCGATTCTCTCTTAGCAAACTCTGAATTCAAACAAGGGGTGTTATTGTTAACTGTTAACACCATGGTTGTTCCTGTTCTTTTCTCACAAAGTAAGGTTGAATAATGAATTAGTAACAATTGTATGCGTGTATATATATCTAATGCACTTTTCACCGACTAATTATATGACATATATAGATATGTAATGTTGTAATCATCGAGCGATTGATACGGTCTACACACAGTGACACAGAATAGAACAAAATGTTCAAATTAACATTTAAAAGATTATAAAGGGACTTTCAATCAATACAATTAACATAATTATGTAAGTAAAGAAATACCAGGTGAATTAGTTGTTATCCGTTCGTTTGACGTGTTTGAGCTTTTGATTTGCCATTTCATTAGGGACTTTCCGTTTCGAATTTTCCTCAGCGTTCATTTTTTTGTAATTTTCCTTTTTAGAACCTGTAACTTTGCATTGCATTTAATATAGGGGATTTTATCAACATTTTACAATTTATATAACACGATGAAGGGATGGTTAAACATATAACCTTTCAACAGGCTACCGACGTACGCCTCGGAGACTTGTTCTTAGGGTTTTCGTAAGGGACGGGATCTTGTCCCTATACACTAGACATCGCATTTAACATTCTAATCAGACGGGGTTGCAAATTCAATATGTTCTTGACTTGGCTTTTTACATCATCTGCCGTAGAGGATATAAGTCAAAATGTAAGAAAGTATTATGTTAGATATAGCCCTCACACTAATTTGAGTACATTTACATTTATCTTTAATAATTCATAAACCCGACAATGCCATTTTCGGAATGAAACAAATAACAAATATTTTAAGCATGAAATTCAAATTCTTCCACATAATTAACCAAAACCATTAGTATTGAGTCTAAAAATTGTCGTTAACAGGTATATATAAGATTAAATAATCAGTTGAAGATGCTTTACAAGATTGTCCGTAATGTAGTGTATGACCTTAATAAAACATAATTTTAGTTCTCCATTTTATCACAGTTCACATTAATGATCTATGATAAAAAAAAAAAAAAATCCGCCGAATTACATCACAACAAGGTTATAACAACAATTTAATCGTGCTAGTACAGAAAGACAAACAAAGCGTGAAAAGTCGGTGTCTCACCAACTCCTACCAATCCGAAAAAGATTTTCCGTCAAAAACCATTAGGCGAAGATCGAATAACTGCATCAATCATCAGTTCATATTCCATGAACAGTATATGTAGCTAGTGTTATATAGCCAGAAAACAACTGAGAAGCTAGAGATACCACAGCGACATTCAAACTTAAGTCGGAAATAAATTGCCAACGACTAGGCAAAAATTACAAACACAGTACAACAGTACCCAAATACATCATAGAAAACATAGTTTAGAGTGACTACCAAATTTCTTTTTCAAAACAGACTTCAAAAAAGATATTCGAGAAAAAATTTACCAAATACAACCATTCGTACATGTAATGTTTTGAAAGTATAAGAGTAAAATAATGCAAATAATATGTTGAGACCGGCGGAAGAGGAGGATGCCAAAACTATACGGCTTCCAACATTTAGCAACAATTAAACAGTATAGTAAGTTGGAAGAGGTACGGGGTAGATAAAACGGGATACATTTCAATTAAATAATTCAATTAAACTAAACAACCCTGTAATATTTATATTTCTATTTATATCTACTGTTATCTAATGTGAACTAAATCTAATCTGTTAAAATGATATTGTGAACAGGATAAATGCGACCACAAAAGTTTGTCCCTTGAACGTAATATATAATATACAATTAAGTATATGATAAAATATGCAGTTATGTAACTTTGTTTCATGCCTCTATTGAAATGTTAGTAAAATGTCAAATACAAAAATGTTCAATAATCTACCTTTTTTCACGAATACATATTCTTATAACATTAGATGTTCAACTATGTGTGTTGTGAAAAAACTAGAAATCATCACAATCCCAACGATTCAGTATTGTTCTTTTCAACTTTTGAATTCTGAAGCAGATGAGATATGGTTTATTCTCATTAAAACAACATCGACAAAAATCGGTTGGTTCCTGTACTTTACTAATCATATATCTGTAACAATAACATCTTCATGCCTTATATATCATGTACTGCAGTACGCCGCTAGATTAAAACTGACGTGGAAAGGTAACACACGGCCAGCGAAAGCTCTTTTAATGAGAGCCCAGGTGGTCGTGTGGTCTAGCGGGACGGCTGCAGTGCAGGCGATTTGGTGTCACGATATCACAGTAGCATGGGTTCGAATCCCGGCGAGGGAAGAACCAAACATTTGCGAAAGCAAATTTACAGATCTAACATTGTTGGGTTGATGTTTAGACGAGTTGTATATACATTATGTACACAGCCATGTATCACCATCATTGATGGCGATCCGATGGATACATCTGTTGTAGGGTTGTCACTGACTCAGACGTACTTATAAATATAATTATTTTCTGTGACTGTATCTTATATTCATTTGTAGGATCCTTTACTATAGATAATTTAGCTGATCTGTAACAATAACATCTTCATGCCTTATATATCATGTACTGCAGTACGCCGCTAGATTAAAACTGACGTGGAAAGGTAACACACGGCCAGCGAAAGCTCTTTTAATGAGAGCCCAGGTGGTCGTGTGGTCTAGCGGGACGGCTGCAGTGCAGGCGATTTAGTGTCACGATATCACAGTAGCATGGGTTCGAATCCCGGCGAGGGAAGAACCAAAAATTTGCGAAAGCAAATTTACAGATCTAACATTGTTGGGTTGATGTTTAGACGAGTTGTATATACATTATGTACACAGCCATGTATCACCATCATTGATTGCGATCCGATGGATACATCTGTTGTAGGGTTGTCACTGACTCAGACGTACTTATAAATATAATTATTTTCTGTGACTGTATCTTATATTCATTTGTAGGATCCTTTACTATAGATAATTTAGCTGATCTGTAACAATAACATCTTCATGCCTTATATATCATGTACTGCAGTACGCCGCTAGATTAAAACTGACGTGGAAAGGTAACACACGGCCAGCGAAAGCTCTTTTAATGAGAGCCCAGGTGGTCGTGTGGTCTAGCGGGACGGCTGCAGTGCAGGCGATTTAGTGTCACGATATCACAGTAGCATGGGTTCGAATCCCGGCGAGGGAAGAACCAAAAATTTGCGAAAGCAAATTTACAGATCTAACATTGTTGGGTTGATGTTTAGACGAGTTGTATATACATTATGTACACAGCCATGTATCACCATCATTGATGGCGATCCGATGGATACATCTGTTGTAGGGTTGTCACTGACTCAGACGTACTTATAAATATAATTATTTTCTTGACTGTATCTTACATTCATTTGTAGGATCCTTTACTATAGATAATTTAGCTGATCTGTAACAATAACATCTTCATGCCTTATATATCATGTACTGCAGTACGCCGCTAGATTAAAACTGACGTGGAAAGGTAACACACGGCCAGCGAAAGCTCTTTTAATGAGAGCCCAGGTGGTCGTGTGGTCTAGCGGGACGGCTGCAGTGCAGGCGATTTGGTGTCACGATATCACAGTAGCATGGGTTCGAATCCCGGCGAGGGAAGAACCAAAAATTTGCGAAAGCAAATTTACAGATCTAACTTTGTTGGGTTGATGTTTAGACGATTTGTATATACATTATGTACACAGCCATGTATCACCATCATTGATGGCGATCCGATGGATACATCTGTTGTAGGGTTGTCACTGACTCAGACGTACTTATAAATATAATTATTTTCTGTGACTGTATCTTACATTCATTTGTAGGATCCTTTACTATAGATAATTTAGCTGATCTGTAACAATAACATCTTCATGCCTTATATATCATGTACTGCAGTACGCCGCTAGATTAAAACTGACGTGGAAAGGTAACACACGGCCAGCGAAAGCTCTTTTAATGAGAGCCCAGGTGGTCGTGTGGTCTAGCGGGACGGCTGCAGTGCAGGCGATTTGGTGTCACGATATCACAGTAGCATGGGTTCGAATCCCGGCGAGGGAAGAACCAAAAATTTGCGAAAGCAAATTTACAGATCTAACATTGTTGGGTTGATGTTTAGACGAGTTATATATATATAATATATATATATATATCAAAAATAAACTAAGATGTACCGAATGCAACCACAAGAGTTATATACGATAAGTAGTAAAGTATAGAGATGAAGAATGAATAACACGAAATCTATAAAACGAACAAACGAACCTTAATTCTGCATAACTTGAATTCAGTGTAGGTACGTTGTGCTCGTATTGAAAAAAGGTAACGCAATTTTCACTCGACTTTCCTCGTGGAAGAACAGAGGTAAAAAGAATCATTGATTCATGCATCAAAATTATAACAATTTTTTTTCACCTTAATACTTAAAACATATAATGAAATATAGTTGTATTATTCTATTGCAACAGCTTAATTACATGAATAAATCTGTTAATTGATAGATGGATATTTTGAATTGGAATTTATATTGTAACTTGTATAATTCACAATAAAACATTGTATACAAAAACAATTAAACTTCAAAGCGACAAATTAAATGGAACATGTAGAAGGTATACGTATTTAGGATTGCTTAAAATAAAAGTGTGGCTACAAATGTTATGTTTTAACAACAACGAGGCTTTAATTTGATACGATGTTGCAAAACATTCAAATTTGGATGTGGAATAGTTTCCTAATATCTTACAATAAAGTGAATTTCAACAAGAAAGTAATGACACGCAAAACAAAAAAGTTTTATACACAATAACACAGTCTGTTACTTTATAATTGGGGTTTGATCGTCTCGACAAAATCAGTGTTGACAGGCGAGTGATACTATATTTAGACGACTTTTATATACACATTTGTCCTCAGAAATGTGTATATAATATAAAAAAAATCGTGTGATTCAAAATCACGTGTCCATTATCATTCCGCATACTTACCAGTGTAAATAAGAGTGCATAAACAGAACACGTAATACTATGTATTACATTGTATTGGTCATTGTGTTATATGGTCGACCCTTCTGATAAGATTAATATCAATGTAAATAAACATACGATAAATGTTATGCTTAGTATGTGGGTTTGACTACCTTCCTTTCAAAAAAATATGAACGAAACGTGGTATAGAATATGAAAAAAGTAAAATCACGAAAACAATAAATTCCGAGGAAAAACGCAAAGTCCCTTATCAAATGGTAAAATCAAAAGCTCAAAGACATCAAAGGAATGGACAACAACTGTCATATTCTTGGTACTTGGTATAGGCAGCTATAATTTTACACATTTTTGAATTTCTGATCACACTGCCATAAAAACACATCTAAACTGACTAGTTATATCAAGTTGCAGAAACGAGATTGTCAAACTAAAAAATTTTAACATTTAAAAATTCAATTTTCTGTTCTCTCTTTCGTTGATTGAATATGTATGTTGCTGTTCTGCGGTTTGTATGTTGTGTCGGCTATCATATAACTTGGTTGTGCGTTTCTCTGTAATGAGTGTTCTTGTGTGTGTGTGTGCTGTATATCTGTCAGGTAGTGTTGTCATTTTAGCAATAATTTTCAACATTGTCATATAGGCCAGAGGTCAGGCTAGCCACACAACTAATTTGAATCTACCATATTTAATTAAAATGTCCTACACCAAGTCAGGAATATGGTAGTCATTGTCAAATATTTCGTTTCTATTTAGGTTTGCCTTTGTTTTTGTTGCACATCACTGTCGCTTGTGTTCCTTTTTTCCTTCTGATATCATTTGTAATCCGGAGTTTTTTTTCTAAATCAATTTATGACTTTTGGACAGCGGCGTACTACGTTGCATTTATTTGTTGTTTTGCATGTATAATCTTGTTGAACATAATTTGTTTCTGAATAAAAATATAACAATTATGCCATAACGGTAATTCGCGTTTCAAGTCTTTTTGTTCTTTTGTATACTCTGATTTCTGTCGACCCGGTGAGTCCAACTGATGTTTTCAGTGTCAGAGAACATTTTGTATCACTTATGGTTTGTTCACCGTGACATAAATCTACTATTAAAATAATTGGCCAATTTGAACCATACTTGACCACAATCATCACTGGGATATTTAGTTTTGATTATCACAACTGCAAGACAACCAACATGGCGCCAAGGCTAATTAGTGAACAAACGTTTATGCTAATGTGCTTTGTGTATATGCTTTTTTATGATTCCTTGATACATATATGACGTTGCTATGTACATCCCGTTATTGTGTCAATGTACCAGAGTAAATTGGTGTATTCTTGTCTTTAGTTGTTCGTAATATGCTTGGTGTTTATGTCATTTTGTGCCTATTTGTTACATATTTGTTGGTTTTATAGTGATTAAGATTAAACCACAGTGATGATTGAAATACCCTATTTTTTACTTTTTACCTATTGTGTCTGTTTATTTTGTACACACATCGTTGTCAGTATAATGGAATTTGATGCAACTGTCATTCAAGTGAGAGGTTTAGCTAGCTTTGAAACCAGGTTCAATCCAGCATTTTAAACAAAAGAAAATGTCTGTTCCAGGTCAGGAATATGGCAGTTGTTATCCATTCGTTTGATGGGTTTGATGGGTTTGAGCTTTTGATTTTGCAATTTGATAAAGGACTGTCCTTTTTTAATTATCCTCAGAGTTCAGTTGTTTTGTGATCTTACTTTTGAGGATTAACTAAAAATCGCTATAGAAAGAGAAAATCTAACAAAGCCGGCTGGTTAAAAATGTGCAGACTTTTGTATTATTAAAAGATAAAATAAGATGTGATATGAGTGCCAATTGGACAACTCTCAGGGCAAGGAATAAATTGTAAAAGAAAAAAAAGAAAAAAAGTAAAACAGTAAAGGTCATCATAATGGAAATTTAAACCCATACACTGCGTTACCATCTATCCTTTTAAACAAATGATAAAAATCTAGAAGACCTATAAACAGCAAATATGATAAACAAGACAAACCTTTCAAATGAGTCCATAATATTGTAGAAATAATTGGTTGTACGTTTTGTAAGATTTGTTGACCTTAAAGAAGTCTTTTGCCATATTGTCTTTGCGTCATTGACTATTATCTTAAAACTGTAACACTGGATTTAGCTTTTAAAAAAAGTTATCACAATTTAACTTTGCTGGAAAGACATTGCAAAAAGCAGACAGGATATGAGATAATAAAAAAGATGTGGTATGATTGCCTATGAGACAACTCCCCACAAGAGACAAAATCACATAGAAATTAACAGCTATAAGTCCAGCTATAAGTCACCATACGGCCTTCAACAATGGACAAAGACTATTCCGCATAGTGTCACCATCTTACGGTGTTTATATATCTCAACTTAGATTTTAACGAGAGAAATTTATGTATTACTGAAAAATTATTACACCAGGGTTTTCGATATCACAAACTAGTCAAAACATTTACTAAATTTTATCATCGGTATAAAGACATCATTCGTAAATATAGCTCAACATGCAGACTTCTAATACGTTCAGGTATTTCACATCCAATTTTTTATGGAAATATTCTTTATAAAGCACAAAGGTGTCAGTATTCACCTCAGAAACTTACAAAACCTTTGAATAGACTTATTAAGAAGGGATATAATTACGATACTGTTGTCAAGTCATTAAAGATGGCATATTTTGGCGTTAATATTGAGTCACTGATAAGGTCTTTGCATCGGAACTAAACACATTTATTCTAAAAACAGTTGTTGGCATGACACGGGTTATGTTCTTCTCATATATGTTATGATGGTATGATACTAAACCCCTAACGGGAAGGATTGTGCCTGATGTTCATATGATGAAATCATAATCTTTCAGTCAGTTTAATTGAGGTCTGGAGCTGGCATGTCAGTTAACTGCTAGTAGTCTGTTGTTATTTATGTATTATTGTCATTTTGTTTATTTTCTTTGGTTACATCTTCTGACATCAGACTCGGACTTCTCTTGAACTGAATTTTAATGTGCGTATTGTTATGCGTTTACTTTTCTACAATGGTTAGAGGTATAGGGGGAGGGTTGAGATCTCACAAACATGTTTAACCCCGCCGCATTTTTGCGCCTGTCCCAAGTCAGGAGCCTCTGGCCTTTGTTAGTTTTGTATTATTTTAATTTTAGTTTCTTGTGTACAATTTGGAAATTAGTATGGCGTTCATTATCACTGGACTAGTATATATTTGTTTAGGGGCCAGCTGAAGGACTCCTCCGGGTGCGGGAATTTCTCGCTACATTGAAGACCTGTTGGTGACCCTCTGCTGTTATTTTTTATTTGGTCGGGTTGTTGTCTCTTTGACACATTCCCCATTTCCATTCTCAATTTTATCAGCTATAAAAATCCTACAAAAGTTCAATTCAAACTAAAAAAACTAACTGCCTGAATTATGTACAAAAAAATGAACGAAAAACAACTATGTAGCACATCAAAAAACGACAACCACTGAATCAGATCAGTCAATGTAGAACAAAATGTCCGTTGACTTTTTTGAGAAGTTATAGCCTTTGAATGACGACTTGTATCTCTTTTTATTATTTTGGGACCGTACAATTCGTTCTTCAATATATATTAACCTGATGTCTTCCTTCAAAGACCAAGTTGACAAAACAAAGAAACCATCAAAGGATATGTCAAAAGATGAGGGGTGCAATTTTTTAATAGACAACTATTCTTCAGAGATAAAATGATGAAGATTTTATTAGAAGTGCTATGTAGTTGAACATAAAAATAGCTTACATGTCGTAACACGATAATGATAAAATCAAGCATTGACTAAGTTTTAATTAAACTATATACACAAGCATGTATTACGTTTGGTGCGTCATTGAAATGTACATGTACATCATATTTAAATTTCCTTTTAAGGATTGTGGTAGACAGAAACATAGATATAGGAATGAGAATGCGAATGAGACAACTCTCCATCCAAAAAACAATTTATCAAAGTAAACCATTATAGATCAATGTTGTTCCATCTTGTGTTTGCAAGCTTCAAAAAGTGAATGTGCCATTTACTATGTACGAGTTTGATAAATGAATGTCAACAGAGAACAATTCGGTCGATGTTATCACCTGTACCAAGACACATAATATATACTGATTGTGCATTACTGTACTTGTCTTATTAAAAAATAACATGTATGAGTAATATACCGTACAATGATCTACGTGCACTGACATCCAGAAAAATTAGCAATTTGGTTTTGAAATGATTCATTTTATGTTTCTATTTCTGTTGTCTGTAATTGACGAAAGATATAAAGAGAAAAATATTCTAGTGGGAAATCTTTCATTTGTGCATTTGAAAGGCGAGAACAACTCGTGCAATGCTCTCATTTAGTAGTCAACCAGGATGATACTTGAATTATAACACCGCTATTAATAAAAGTATGTATCCTGATTATATTCCACCTATCTCTCTTTATGAGTTCTATATTTTACATGCAACTATTAAAAATGAAACTGCATCTGAATACTAAAATATTCAACTTACATAATTTGCTGGCTTTATTTGTTTGAAAAATACAAGAACGAGTAAAAATAACTTCAGTCATTATAAAAGAATTACCTCTATGTAATCTTCACGCTGCATTTATCCTTGGTGCATATGATCTAGTTGAATAACGCAGATTGTGACCTGGTCTCTGTGCATTTTATGCGAAAGGCATGTAGTATCGTTAGGAATTTATTTTATCATTTTTTTTTCTAGTTTCTGATATATGCACAGGTATGGTTACATTTTTCGTCAACGTCTTTAAAACTTAACATTTTGAACGGTTTTCGGATCGTTCTGAAATGCAGATGTATGTAAACCCATACTTCCCAAACACGAATGAAGTGTGAGTGTTCTGCTTGTCTTAAGTTGTGTACATCATTATTTCAAGTTTGTAGTTCATTAAAATTCACAAAAACCGGAATTAAAAGATGTTTTATGTATACGCCAATGAAACAGCCACCAAACACAACACACATTTCTTTTGCTGATTGGCTAATCCTTTGTTAGCTAATTGAGGATGATAATAATTCAGTTGAAGATGCTACACAACGGTGTCCATGATATCGATGTAGTGCATTGCTTTGATAAATAAAAATGTATGTTGACATTTGTGATCTGTGATAACTTTTTAACCACCAATTTACATCAACACCAACTCCTACTAATCCAAAAAGATATTATTTGCTTTAATAAGCCAATTGGGCGAAGATCTGATTACTTTATCCTCCATATTTAATAAAAAGTCCTACAACCAGAACAAGATTCAGAGACGGAAGATACAAAAGCGACATTCAATCGAAACGACATCAAAAGTTGAAAATAAATCGCTAATGATATCGAAAATAAGAAAAACATCTAACGACTAACCAGTACACAAAATGCAACATATGAATCTAAAGACCAATCAACACGACCACTACAAACGTCACAAAGCTGTTAATATTCGACAATTGTTTTGCTAGGTTGATGTTATACAATTTGGATTCTTTCGATGAATGTCTTCTTTGTTTTTATTTTATTATTAGTGATGATGTCGAAATTAAAAGATGTTTTATGTATACGCGAATGAAACAACCAACAAACAACACAGATTTTTCCCGACTTTTTCGATTAATCTTTTGTTAGCAAATTTAGGATGATACTATATTTGACTTTAGTACAATAATTCCCTGAATTATACCAAACCAACAAGCTCAAATGGATTGGTAAAATGCTACAATAAAAGGTAAAAGTCCATGGGAAGACATGTCTCCCTTTCATATAATATCTTTATTCTGTAATTTCTTGTTTATTTACTTAATCTATTGAAATAGATTTCATTGATACTTTAGTCTTGAATACGTTTTTTTATCTACACTTTGTAATTCGCTTCGATCTAGCATTCATTTTAAATGGTGTTGTGTGTGCATTGGATGAGTTGCGCCTTATGACATATTTTGCACCGTATATTGCTACATGTATATTGTGTTGTTACATCACTTAATTATAGGGGGTAGAGAACGATTACAAACATGTTAAACCCAATATCATTTGTATCGCTATTTTCCTTTAATCTTGCTGACTGATAACTTCCTTTCCCAGCCGGGTCGAGTTTAATGAAAATTTATCGCTAGAAACTAAGAAGGCTTGTGAGGTTGGCAATGAATTTGACATAAAATTGACAACGTCGTTAAAGGTTAATTAGCAATAAACACAGTTTCGTTGGTCATCTCGTGAAGATGATCATCGATATCTTATAATTATCTACTTGTACAAGTCAGTATAATTCATTGGTTGAAATCCTTCGATAATACCCTTGATTTTGCTTTCGGTTATTGTTTTGTCACAAATTAGGTCGTTGCTTTTTCTCGTTTGAACCGTTTTACATTTTTTGATGTCGGGTGATTTTTACAGCTACCTAAAATTGAATTGGTTTTGCTAAATGTTTAAAGTCGTGCAGTATCATACCGTTGCTTACATCTATGTTGTGTTTATTTAGATCGACATCTGTCTCATTGGCAATCATACCACAAGATTTATTTTTACAAGCATTGTCTTTATCATTCTTCAAAAAAATCCGTTTTTGGATGGACCAAGTCAAACTTATAATCTTCCACACTCGAGACGACCACAACCCAACGTTAAAACTTCAGCGGTACATTTTTTGTATTGTTATTTCGTCTAAAATATATACTGTATCTTTAAGTGGTTTTGTTGATAAAGAATAAATTAAATTGCAGATTTTTTATATGAAAGGGAAAAAATTAATGTAGCATTGTCTACATGACAAAAACAAACCATGTGTACAGAGCATTGAGTTTTTTATTTTTTATAACAACTGCACATTTACTAACATTCTGTTCCGCAGATACTATTCCAGTTAAACGTTGTTAAACAAACTTTGAATATCATTCATTGTGATTACATGGAAACGTTTGTAATATGTTCTTCTCGTAATAATGGAATAAATGTTTTTGTCCTACGTAAGGATTATAGCACAGTCACTACAAATGTACAAAATGGAATACAACAGATCTTATTCCTCTTCCTCTTCAACGGATGGCATTAACGATGTTTTAGGAATGTTTGGTCTATGAAATCGAACTCCTGGTTTTTCTGGTTTTCGTGAATGTCTAGAACTTTGCAATGACGTCATCCATTCCTCGGCATCTGATTTAGAATTAGCAACAAAAGTTATTTTACCACCGTCGATACTGTTTGGTATGATCTTAATTTCATGTGTTGCTCCTCTTGAAATCTGACAGTTTTTGAGATTTAAGAACAATCCAGAATTAGTGAATAATTGGTCCTTATGTACAATAGTGTAATGTTCAAATCTGGTTTTGTAAACTCTAAGAAACACTGGCACCGTCAACGCTTTGTTGTTATAGGTCTGTACCATATGTAATCGTCCATTTTTAATTTCCGATTCTCTCTGGTCACATTCTGAATTCAAACTAGGGGTGTTATTGTTAACTGTTAAAACCATAGTTGTTTCTGGTCTACTCTCACGAGGTAAGTTTGAATAATGAATTATCAACAAACTTGTGCGTGTATATATATTGCACTTTTCACCGACTAATTATATGACATATATAGATACGTAATGTTGTAATCATCGAGCGATTGATACCGTCTACACACAGTGACACAGAGTAGATCAGAATGTTCAAATTAACATTTAAAAGATTAGAAAGGGACTTAATCAATCCAATTAACATAATTATGTAAGTAAAGAAATACAAGACAAATAAGTTGTTTTCCATTCGTTTGATGTGTTAGCGCTTTTGATTTTGTCATTTGATTAGGTACTTTCCGTTTTGAATTTAGTATGTTTGTGCTTTCCTTTTTAGAACCTAAAACTTTGCATTGCATTAAAAATAGGGGATTTTATCAACATTTTACGATTAATATAACCTGATCAAGGGATTGTTTAAGGGGGTTCGCGGGTCTAAATCATTTATATAGGATTTCCCTATATTTTTCTATAAATGAACTTTATCTTATAGTTAATAGAAAAATAAAAAAATAAAAAAGTGGGGTCACCGTTCATTTGCGCTCACAATCTGCCTTCGAAAGAATCATACATTTTTGTACAGGTGATTTTTTTCTGTTGAAGTAATAGGAGAAATAAAGGTAATATCGAAATAAAAAAAGAAATTTATTTCAGAAATCGCTCAAATTTTACAATGATTTAGTTTAAGTACAGCTTATATGGGAATAATATTAAAAAATATAGGTCACCGATATATTAAACAAGATATTTCAATTTTAAAGCCAAAACATGGCATTTTTACACCAAAGGGAGATAATTTGGAACTTTTCCAATGATGTATACATTTTAAAAGTCATCTGAGGCCAACACGAATTGATTGTTTTGAATGATTTTTGTACCATATGATAAAGTAACAACTACAAAAGGTAACAAATAAAATTTGTAATGAAAAACAAATGTTTAATTTTTTTCTGAAATTTTTATACCCTCGAGCCTCCTTAAACATATCACCTTGCAACAGGCTCTAAACGGACGCATTAGAGACTAATTCTAAGGGTTTTCGTAAGGAAAGAGAACATGTCAGTCTTCCTACACGAGTCGTTACATTAAACGTTCACATTCTAATCGGACGAGGTTGCAAATTCAATTGTTCTTGACTTTGTCTTTTTATATCACCTGCCGTAGGGGATATTTGTCAAAATATAAAAGATATAATTCTGATAATAACTTTGAATATATTTACATTGATCTTTAATAATTTATAAACCTAAGAGTGTAATTTTCTGAATATAACACATATTTTAAGCATGAAGTTGGAATACCTTCTAAAAAATTAATCAAAACTAGTAGTATTGAGTCTTTAAATTGTCGTTAACAGTTAGACATTAGATTAAAAAATCAGTTGAAGATGCTATAGAAGTTTGTCCGTAATGTAGTGAATGGCCTTAATAAAAAAACAATTGTTTGTCCTCCATTTTATCAAAATTCACATTTATGATCTATGAATACTTTTTATCTACCGAATTACATCATATCAAGGTTACAACAACAATGCAATCGTGCTAGTACAGACAGTTAAGCAAAGAGTGAGCAGTCGGTCTTTACGAACTCTTATTATTGCCAAGAGAGATCAGATGCGTCAATAGGCCATGAGGCAAACTGATTACTGTATCATTCACCAGTTCATATTTCATAAACAGTAGCCAGAAGTTTGATATAGTCAGAAAAACCTGAGAAGCTTGAGATTCCTAAGTGACATTCAAATTCAAAGTCGGAAATAAATTGCCTAAGCTATTGCAAAAAAGGCAAGCACCAGTTGACAAACAACAGTACACAAAACACAACGTAGTAAACTAAAGACTAATCAAGACTAAAACCACAAACGTTACAACGCTGCTAATGTTCAACACTTGCTTTTGCTAGTTTTATGTTGATTCTGTTGAGGACTGTCTTTTCTTGTTTCATTTTAGTAGTGATGATGTCGGGATTAAAAAATATTTTATGTATAACCCAATCAAATAGCCACCAAACAACATATATTTCTTATATAAATGGCGTTTGATTGTCTTGTGTGTCTTCGTAGTCTTTTTTTTCTAAACGTTATTCTCAAAGGACTCATTTTGAAAAGCGAGCTATACACATAAAGCTTTGAAAAGAAGGAACAATTTAGACTTATTATTTTTGCAAGATGATGAAATACTGTGCACACTCTTCTAAAGTACATAAGTAGAATCTTCTCATTTAGGTCGTCTACTGCACTATTTATACATTCGCAAATACGAATTAAAACAAATACAAATAGTGGAGAAAATGCATTACTCCGAATATTTCGCTGCTTCCATTTCGACACACGCATTGCGGAAACATTAGAATTTCAACTAACGATCTCCATTAAAAGCAAATGTTTAAGGAAGGTCTCAATGTCTTAACTATACGAAGTTCTTCTATGACTGAATTGATTCAAAGTTCTTGAGCAAAACAAACTTCCTTAAACATAATCGATTAAATTTAACTAAACACAAACTTTATAATGTTTGAATATACAAAAGTATAATAATTGCCAATGCAACAACTATCATATGATACTAAAAGACGAGGGGTCCAAACTTATTGGCATTGTACAGCATCCAACACTGACAAAAACTCATACCGTATAGTAAGTTATAAAATGTACAGGATTCAGCCGGTAGTTTCTCGTTTGAATTTTTCATACATTTGTCGTTTCGGAAACTTTTATAGCTGACTATGCGGTATGGACTTCGCTCATTGTTGAAGGCCGTAGGATAACCTATAGTTGAACATTTCTGTGTCATTTTGGTGTATGGTGGAGAGTTGTCTCATTGGAAATCATTCCACTTATTATTTTTATATAAGAAAGACAAAACGGGAGAAAATCATTTAAATAATTCAACTTAACTGAGCAAACCTGTAATATTTATAATTATATTTTGATATCTAAACTAAATCTATTCCGTTAAAATGATATAGTGAAAAGGATTAGAGTGACCACAGAAGATTGTCTTTATTACATATATAATTCATAATTAGGTATTTGATGTATTTTAATCATGTGCAGTTATATACCTTTGTACCATGTTGTTGTTTGTCGAGCTCTTAAGTACACTTGGCACCAACACCAAATTGATTGAAAACGTTTTTGAATATCGCGTAAGAGAAATTTGAAGCAAACCACTGTCTTCAATAATTGAATTATAATTTGTTTGAAAACTAATGTTAATATTGAGTTAGATACTAGTCATGATTTACACTTTAATCAGAATAACACGTTTATATATTTTCATGCGTCCGAATCTTATTAGTAAATAAAAATTATATTTTAAATAATTAAAATCAGTGTTTGCCAAAAGATAACAAATTGTTAAAGTTTTATGAAAATTAAACCAGCAAAATTTAATTAAGTTTTAAAGTTGTGTATCAACTTAAGTTTCAACATCATCTTCAATAATTGTATGTGAGGCCCTCATTGGTAGTCAGAAAAACAAAACCCAAGTATTAACCACACCTACCCTTAATTTCGAACAACAGACGAGAATGAGATGTTAATATTAAAACATTTTTTGTAGATTTTGTGTTCTATTGTACACTTTTTATTTTAATTTCTGATTCAAGATCTAATTTAATTCACAAAAGTATTTTTCGTTTGGAGAAAACATTGAATGAATGTTTTGATTGACAAAATGCAAAAAATGTGTCTGAGATGGTATGAATACTTTCTTCTTGAAGTACAAATTCAGTCTTTTCTTTTATTTGACCATGTTGTTGGTTTTTTTAATTATAATATTCTTCCGTTTTTAATAGGATGGGGTTACGAATTAATAAATCCCACACCACACTCAATATGTTCAAACCCTCTGACGTAGGGAATTATACGTCAACATGTTTGAATTTTATGTTAAATATAGTCATTTTGAATATAATGTTTATTCATACGTACATAGTTCATTAACCCGAGGGTGTCACTTTCGGTACAAAACACAAAATCACAAATATTTTAAGCATATACATTGTAGTTAAAAAAAAAAACTAAAAAAAAACATAATTAATCAAAACTAACATTGAGTCTTCAAATTGTTGTTGAAAGGTAGAGAGAATATTTTTTTCTGTTGAAGATTCTTTATAACGTTGTCCGTACCGTTGTATATGTCCTTGATAAAAAAAACTATATATTGGTCCTCTATTTTATAAAAGTTTAAATTATACTCTATGATAACTTCTTACTTAACGAATTAAATCATATCAAGAATCGAACAATAAAATCATGCTAGTACAGAAATAGGGGGGAAAATAGTGAACACTAACTTCTTCCAAATACAAAGTGAGATCAAGTGCGACATTTAACCATGGTGTGAAGATCTAATTAATGTATCATCCAATAAATTATATTTCATAAACAATAGCAAGTATTACAGCCATAAAAAGACTGAGAGGTGAAATATACAAAAGTAACATTCTAACGTAAAGACAGTCACTATCGAAAATAAATTGCAAATATATATATCATTTCAACAAAAAAAAACGTAAAACGACAAACAACAAATAACACACAACAGTACACATAATACAAAATATATAACTAAAGAATAGGCAACACGAACCCGCAACGTCGCAAGGCTAGTTATGGTCGACCTTGAGTTTGCTTTTGTGAGGTTCATGAAATCGTTTTTATTCTTCGGAATACTGTATTGGTGTATTTAGATTTTGGTTAGTTTGGTCGTTATGTTGTCTACATGAACAGATGTATAATTTATACAACAATGAAACAGCTACCAAACAACACAGATCTTTTAAATGTTTTAGATAAATTGTTTCTGATTATATTGTATATCACCCTGGAACTTTTTGTCTATATTTTATTCTCAAACGACTCATTTTGAAAGCGAGCAATACGAATTCAGCTCTAATAATCAACGACTTATACGAATAAGTTTTGCCAGATTGTAACACACTGTGCACCCCTTACTTATAGTAGCAAAAGTACGAATTTATTTTCTCACTAAACACTATTTGTACATTCGCAAATACGATGGACGGCATGTTGAAATAATTCGAACTATATTTTTCTTTCTTTCATTTGTTAGCATAGGCATTGCAGAAACATTAGAAAGTGAACATAAAGTCGCTAAAAACAAACAGGTGTCTATAAAAAGGTGTCAAGGTCTTACTTATCCGAGTATACGAATATAGTTGAATTCAAAAGTGACTATTTTTTTTAACCAAAACAAACTTCCGTAAAGGATAATCATTTACGTTTGAACTGATTCAGTTATTTATAATGTTTTTAATATACATAAAATAATGATTTCAAATTCAAAAACTAGCACCTGAAACCAAAGGATAAGGATGTTAAAACTATAAGACATTGTACGGCTTCAAAAATATGCAAAACCCATGACACATATTTTTGTTATTGATTTCATGTTAGACAAGGTATTTTTTTTTTGTTTCCACCTTATAGGTTGCATGTCTGTAAATATTGACAATTTCCCATAAGAACTCCTTTTACGGCTAAAACTGGACCACTTTTACTATTAAGTTTTGAAAAAAATCTTATCCTACAATTGAGAGTTCATATGCACTACATTTTTTTTCAAAGGTCAAAATATAGGGCTGTGCGGCATATTTTAAACGTTTATATGCCCTTAACTTCTCAGAGTTTAAACTTACACTAATTTTCTTAACTACCCCTACCTCGGTTGAAAGGTTACCACAGATTTCAATGTAAACAATATGCACATGTTTATTTACTGGTAAGATTCCCAAGGTATGTCTCTATGAAATGGACCAGAGAGAGCATAACGGGGAACTAGTATGTAAACAAAATTAATTTTCTATGAATATTCACTCCCCAAAAGAGGCGTGGTTTGAGAAACAACTGTTACAAATTGCAACCTATAGATTGAGTTTCATCTTCGCAGTTTTTTTTTATCTTAGTATAACCTTTCTAGACAGAAACTACGTTGAATATGAGATGAGGAGTCAATGTCTATACGTAATCAACACAACAGGTTTTTCTGGTTCATGAGTATTTTTTGTTGGGCTACTAATAATTCTTTTTGTCAAAGGGTTAATTAAGATATATCACGATTTTGAAATCGGAATAATCAATGAGAGCGAAAGACCAAAAGACAATTTTACTATTATGTTGTTTATTTTCCCTTTTCAATGCTTTTCCCAAGTGTAATCTGTTCTAAAATTAGTAAAAGGGAAAATTGAATCATGGTCACATATGTTTGCTAAATTCTAGTAGTATTATATGTCACCAATATGAATTAACACGCACATATGATATCTAACAATTTCATAAACGAGTATAATCTATAATACTAAAATGACGAAGTCCAATTTGTCAGCCGTCATCAGGTAAAAACGGCAAATCAAAGAATTTAACTTTATATATAGCTAATATAGGACATTGGTGTTGATTAAAAATTACACCACTCCAGACCCTTTTGCAGTCCACATAATTAATATTGCCAATAATTAACAAGTTCCGGGTCGAATCCGATACCAATACCAATAGTATATTCACCTGTTACCTATTACCTTATCTGTACGTTCCGCATCTAACAGGCGCACCACTGGCCATCCGGTGTATTTAGGATTTTGTTGTATACACGGGTCATAACCACAGGGTTGACACTACTAAATTCAACCATTGTCACATTGTTCCCTATTGTAGTATTTTAATCAGTATGACTTTTTTCAATTTGTTAGCCGGCATGACGTAAAACAGCGAATCAAAGATCAAATAACTAATATAGAACAATGCTGTTGATTAAAAAATACTCCATTCCAGGCACTTTTGTTTTCCAAATAATTAATATTACCAATAATTGATAAGTTCAAGGTCGACGGGTTCAAACAGAAAGCTTTTTAAAGCAGAAAAAACTGTGCATCTTATAATCGGCATGACTTTATCAGATAACGCGCATAGTTCTATATACTTTAATTCAGTCACGGACCCGCGATATCACGGGTGTGTTCTAGTGTTTAAAACAAAACGTGTCTAAACATCACATGGCTTTAAATTCTTTCCATTTTGTACTGACCAGTGCAAATAAGATCACTTTATCAGTTTACATTACATGATACTAAATATAGTTCAGTTTATCATGTGGGCATCCCTTTTGATTAGAATCACTGTCACTAAACAACTAATTGTTTAATCACTTCAGTTAGTAACTAACAAGATAAAGTAATATCTACTGAATATTTATAAATATTTCCAGTAAGACAACCTATGTTATAATGTGATTGTGGTAACGATTGGTGTAATATATCTATGGTAATCTGTAACCCATTACTCATAACTTCAACCTGAATTTGTGATTGCGTCGGAAAAAAACACTTTCAAAAGGTTGACTTGAACTTCATTTGTAACTTAATATTTAATCGGTTTTTTTTCGGTTGCAATTAACTTGTATCATTTAAATATTGATATGAAACGCAACCTGTGCTATCGTATTACATACCTGTCAATCTGTGACGATGAAAATGCAGGTCATGACCTGCATTGAAGAATCAAATCTCAGGTCATAACGCGTACGAACTTTTTCGAGCTGAATTTCAGTATTTATGGTACATTTTCTTATAATGTATATCAAATATACCAAATCATCAATGCATGTTCACTTGGTTACGTCATTTTAAATCTTATTTATTATTATTTCATTATACTTGACTGGCTATACAGCCCTTGCACGGTCGGTAACCTAGCACATGACAAGGAAATTAGACTATGATAAAATATAGTAATACAGTTAAAGGAAGTATAAATGTAAAAAATAATTTTCAACTTTTTTTTAAAAATTGTATAAAGGTATAAAAATAATGAAAAGTTATTTTTCAATATGTATTTGAATTTTATATTATTATGATTTAATCTTTTTACACCCATACAACGTAAATATAAGGAATAATTTTGAATGGTGACAAATAAGGGGAAGTAACTCTTAGTTGAAATATCTTTTTAAAACAACAGGGCAATTTATATTATATATTTTACGACCTAAAGCTAAGGTAATTGGTGTTAATCAACAGTGTGTTTGACACCAAAGCTGTCAAGTGAAGCCATGCACTTAATGGGTCACTTAATTTGACAGTTTACATAGCTAGATGAACTGCATGTTCATGGAAGAATTACGAATTTGCCGGTATTTCAAAGGAATATTACTTATGAAAATCAATCTCAAGGCTAAGAAATACGGGTGAAATCGGGTCATTTTCGGAATTTCCGGATTATTTCAATGACCCGGCGGGTGATCCGGGTCAGTTGACAGGTATGGTATTAATTACGTGATACAATGTGACTACAATTTTAGGTGCTGTTGAAACACGTTGTTACATTAAACGGGAAGTGTTATACATGTACATGCGGGTGACCGTACGAAACCTCCACAATAAATAAAAATAAAGAAAGGAGATGTGATATGATTACTTATGAGCCAACTCTTCAAAGGAATTCAAATGACACAGACCGTAACAAGTATAGCTATGGGTCATCGTACGTCTTTCAAGAATGGGCAAAGCCCATAATGCATTGTTAGCTAAAAAGGCACTGACATAACAAATGTAAAACAATTCAAATAAGAAAACTAACGGCCTTATTTAATTTACAAAAAATGATCGAAAACACGATACAATGTACTAAGTAACACATCAAGAAACGACAATTATTGCATTATATGCTCCTGACTTGTGACAGGCACATACATACAGGATGTGGCCGGGTTAAACATGTTTGCGGGATCCCAACCCTCCCGTAACCTATGACAGTGGTTTAACAGTACAACGTAAGGACGAACTTTAAAAACCAAAAGATTTTAAATACTAGAGAAAAGCTTTTTAACAGACTCAGAGAGGTATTTTTTTCTGAATGCACACGACTTTATCATTTGTCTGAGTCATACAAAAACGTCAACTGTTTCATAACATTTTTTATTATTTAAATAATTGCTGACTAACATCGTTCTTTTCTTTGGTTACTAAATATCCACCAACGCTGATATAACCATTGTTTCTGCAGTATCGGAATCTACAAAAATTAAACTAGTATATAATATGTAAAAATATGTCGACATAGTATATAGTATATAAAATTAAAGTGACCAGTTGCAATATATTACGGAAATTAATTAAATAAATAATCGAAACCTTTGTTACTATTCAAATACATACATCATATGTGTATCTGTTTAACTGACAGAAAATATCCAAAATTTAAAAAATACATTTTATTTCTAAAATTGAGAATGGTTTCAGGAAAATGTTGCCATGCCAGTAGATATTGGAATAGTAAAAAGAAAATGTGCTAATTATTTCAGCATTATTTGATTTATTAAGAAAGATAATACTTTAATCACACTGCTAATTGCTTTTAGAATTAAAAAAAAATGCATACTTTAATCTAAAAGCAAATTACCAAGGTTGTAATTCCTGGATGAGTGGTTACGAGTGTAAATGAATACCGGTGCGGACCCTCTCTTTTCCCAGCTACAATGCCTGATTGTATCGGCTATAGCAAACCACCCATAGTCTTGAGCACAATTTTTGTAACTTCTATTAATAAGAAACTTCCTGTCTAAAATGCCTTTTAGCCGGTCACTGAAAGAAATGTGTAGAAATAAGGGCATGTGGTTTGGCAGAAAAAAAGCTTTGAAGGATTGTGAAAGCATTGATTGTGCACACAATTTTAGTGGAAGCTGTTCATACAAGATGTGTTTCGGTCAACGCTTTTACATCCCGATAAAATGGTATTCAATGGTATTATATTTCAGAAAACAACACAAGGCTACCAGACTGCTTTTTTTTGGCAGACGATTTACTTTATGTGAAACTCAATTCATGTTTTCCCTTATTTCTAAATTAAAAATATCCTGGCATAAAGATTTGAATTATAACATGACTGTTTTGAGGTAGCTGTCTGCAGCATGTTTTAAGTAGCTTTGGAGGGTATTCCCTGTATCTCTAATGAAATACACTTTCCAAAACAAAAACGAATAAGCTGATGTCTGCTTTTGTTATCGTGTCTGTTACATATTAAATCATATCTTATGTCAGATAAAGAAATTTCTTGAAAGTGTGATTTTTATTTTTGATGGATTGATAGTAACAATAAGGTCAAGCCAGTTAACAATTTTAATCAATGTAAAAAATAAAACTACTGTTGTTGTGAGTTAATTGTTTTAGTTAAAACCAATACTTTCAAATATGTATCATTTACTGGGCAAGTAAAAATCAATACTTTCAAATATGTATAATTTACCCGGCAAGTTAAAACCAATACTTTCAAATATGTATAATTTACCCGGCAAGTTAAAACCAATACTTTCAAATATGTATAATTTACCCGGCAAGTTAAAACCAATAATTTCAAATATGTGTCATTTACCCGGCAATGGAAAAGTAATTAAATGTACTGCATGGCGCCAAATCTTTAAAACTGCTGTCAACCAATTTATTCTTATCAAACCAATTCATGCTGTTAGTGTTTTTACCATTGAAAGTCATCCACATCACCCTTTTATTGCTTTGAAACAGCTCCAATTTAACCTAAAGAAAAAAGAAGCTTGCAATCTTATTGTTTTTCCTATATGATTATTTATCATATTCGTGAAAAATAAAGAAACAATTATTTGAAATAAAAGCACTATCTTTCCTATATAATTATTGCAAATTCACTGCTAAATCTAGGGGCAATCAATTCATTTTAGGATTCATTTAGCACATTTTGAATATAGTAGAATGAAGCTGTTAAAGTAGAGTTGATTGTAACAATTGCGAAATTTATCAGTTGACACAATATCTAATATTAAATAAATAGCTGTAGTCTATTAGTTAAAGTACTGTCAACCTAGACATATGGAAAAAAAATATCTCGATTTTTTTGCTATTTACTTACTAGTCTAACTTTCCCCCAATTGTCTATAAATCTGCTCCTCAGGTGGAAACGTCTTCCAATATGTGGGTAGAATGCAGGAATTTCATTCCACATGGATGGTGTCCGCCATGCATCATACACAGATTTACCATTGCCAGCAAATGCCACAAATATCGGAAAATAAACTGAAAAATGAAATAACAGATGTAAAAAATAGTATGTATAAACATGGGCAAAACAAAACAAAAACAATAAAAAGTCCAAACATTTGCATTAGCTATTATTATTATTAAAAAAATCAGTTGAAAGAGCTCAACAATGGCTAAAACCGAAATTAAGAGTTCCAAATGCATAATAATGATTTATCTTACCTCCGCAAGAAACATTTTTGATAATCACAAACACGAGAAGATATGTAAATAATATGGACATGTTATTATTCAAAATTAAAAGCAGTATGATCACAGTTACTTCTTGTTGAAATAATCAGTCGATATTTTGTAATATTGAGTTACGAAATAATGTTGAACTACCGTGCTGTGTTTAACAAAAACAAAAACAAAAATGATAACCGAATTGTGGGAAGTTGAAATATTTTACTTTGGTATAATTTGAACAATGCAGTTAATTCAGTTATCGAATGTAGTGACACATCTAAAATGGATTGTCGAAATGAACAACTGTACCTAATACGCGTATGACGAGCTAAACTTACCAACTACACTGTACATGTTTAAGGTTGAAACAAACTCCACAAACAGAATCAATCAGCCAACAGATAAACATGCACATTATCAAAGCACTGATCATGCAAAAATAAATCACAAAAAACTCAGAGGAAAATCCAATCGGAAAGTCCATAATCACATGGCAAAATCAAATGACAAAACACATCAAAAAAGAATGGACAAGAACTGTCATATTCCTGATTTGGTACAGACATTTTCAAAAGTAGAAAATTAAACCTAGTTTTAAAGCACTAAACCTCTCACTTTGATGACAGTCTCATCAAATTCCGTTATATTTATAATGATTCGTGAACTAAACAGACATAATAAATAAAATAGTCAAAATATTGGTTCAGCAGTCATCATCGTGTAACAATTTTAAAAGGAACAATTTAACAGAACACCAGTCACATAAATTTTTCGTTCAATGTAAACTAGTCAACAAAAGAAACGATACAAGACTTTTTTTTCAAATTAAAGATAAAGTTTTCCGTTCATTGGACCAATATTGAAGGTAGTAATACTTAATCATTAATGCCCACGTCACACTGTCCCGATTTTTATATACGATGGACACCCGAATGCGAAAATTGTAAGTTCGTACGAAGTTGGTCCCGATCTCGTTAAAATACCAAAAAGTGACCGAAGCAAGTACGATGAATAACGAAGTCTATACGATGGTGCCGATATTATATACGATAGCAAAAGATGGACATACGAAGGTTAACCGAAGATGGGTATTTAAGCTTCATATCTCAGCCGAAGCCTACACGATGGATTACGATGATTGCGCGATGGCCATGCGATGTCTAAAAGACGTCGTGTACAGCTTACGATGCATTTAAATTATATGCCGAAGGCATCACGCGTTTTAAATTGTTTGATCAATATTGAATATATATTATATTGTACATTTAATTACTGGTTTAGTCATAAGACGGAAGACCGTGGGCTTGAACAGTAAATCCTGACTCTGAGTCTCTGCATATAATGCAACCAAAATTAGGGAGAGGGAGAGGAAGAGGAAGAGGGAGGGGTATGAGTCTAGCAGGAAAGTACAATAAAAGTATACAAACGATCTAAAAATGCATTCTACCTGTTTTGAACTTTTTTATGATACGAACAGAATTTCGACAACATATCGTTTCTGTACAAGTCTGCCATGCATGGCGGGAAATCGATCTTTTTTGTCTAATTCTTATAAAACTTAGTTTATTATCCCCTCGCCTACTACATGTAAGTTGCGTGTACATAAAATTGTTATGGACACTCTAGAACCAAAATGCTCAAAACTTGGTATGGCGTTACTCGTTAAGAATATTTTAAGCGCTATTGACTTTAAAGTTCAAAGGTCAAGGTCACAGTGGCAGTTGTAATACAAGGCAATATCACCCTTGTGAACACTCTAAAACCAATATGCTTCAAAAGATTTTAACCACATTTGGTATATTGTTCCTCCTTGTAATTATCTGACATTTTTTACGTTCAAGGCCAAAGGTCAAGGTCATGCAGATGGACTTGTTTTTTCTCCTTGAAATAGAATAATACACAGGAAATTGGTTGCTCTTTTTTTTACCTGCTGGTTCTTATACAAGACAATATTAAAGGTATTTCCAGTTTCTGAATGTTTTGGTAGATTTCTAAAAAAAATAGTTTATGTATCAAATATGCATATTCAATTTACCATTGTTTGCATGTGTCATACACAAATATAGTGTCCATATTTGTCCCCAATATGTTACATACGAGGGGATGCCACGCACGGCATTGCCTTGTTTGAACTGTAAAATGTGTGCACTAGTCTGAATAATCACTGATAATTATGCCCATGTTTTCTGATCTATCTTAAAGGTAAGATAATGGGTTCGTTGATCCCTTTTATTCAAAAAGAGCTCTTTCCAGGAGAATATCATAATAATATAGACCAAAGGAAGGATGTGGGGAAAGCAACAAATGCGGCAAAATATGACATATAGAAAACAAAATGGTTATGGAGTAAACATTCGTATGACAACAACTCAGACGATACATAAAAAATCAGAATAATGAAGAAAAAGTTGGTTTCCCTATATATATGTGTACCTGCAGTGTTGGTGTACGAGACGCGTTTATGATTTTCGTTATGTTACTTGATATGAAAAATTGACAAAAAATAATATTTTACTTGTAAAAGTAAATCCTGAGCCTGTAATAGCTGCTCTTCTTGTTCCATTTGAATTAATAGAAACAACGCTGTCGCCTTTCTTGTTCTCATAGAATCATATGATATGAGCTCCATGTTTTGTGAACGTCTTTCTTAACTGTCGTATTAGACTGACCAGTGCATATCGCGCATGGCACTTTAAATGTATTTTAGCGCGAAAATTAACTTACATTTAGCTAGATTTATTGCCGTCGTAGTTCCATCTTGTCGCCTTCGTTCTTTTATTCGATGGCAACACGACGGGATTACGAGGTCTTCACGAAGTCGTGTTGCCATCGTAAGACCTTCGGGTAGCTTCGTGATTCATTCGTGTAGACGTCGTAAGATCAAAACTGCCCGATGGAAACGATGGAAACACGAATGTAATACGATGTTCAAAGATGCATTCCCGGTGACATTACGATGGTGAGGATGGTGATACGAACGCAATACGAACCCTCAACATCGGACGCACCTTCTGGGATTTTTTTTCAACATATTAAAAAATTTAGAACCCTTCCCAAAGTTGTCCCCGAAGGCTAGAACAAGTGGCCGATGGTTCTACGATGGTTACAGATGGCACTACGAATAGCCCGATCTGGATACGATCAGTCCCGATTTTGAAAATTTCCATAATCCTGTTGCCATCGGCGTATAAATCGGGACAGTGTGACGCGGGCATAAATCCGTTTAAAAAAAAATATTTTTAGCTTTCGTGACGTTTTTTCGCGAATTTTTTTTTTTTTTTACAAAATTTACATAAAACGACAATTTTAAAAAAAGAAGTTCCAACTAATGATGCCATCCTCTCATTTAAAGATAAAGACAGTGTTTGCCATGAATTTGTTTTTAAAAATTATAAAGTTTCTTCGTTTATTCGTTAAGCAAAGTTCGGCCCCACAAGAAATCGTTAAAATGTATACATTATCAACTGATTTACCATAGACAGTATGTGTAAAGTGATATTCAAAAAGCGGTAACAATCTTAAAACTTATCAGAAAGGTTCCAAATTTACTGTGTGTTGTTTTCATATCTAAAGCATTAATTTCAGACGAAAATAAAAAATTTTTTTTTGCATTTTTTGAGATTTCAAAAAACACTTTTTTACATTTGAAAAAAACAATATTTCAACCATTAGTTACAACAGATTTTTTATTCAACTTTCCGCAAAGATAATTTGCACCCTATGATCGTTTACACTGAATTTAGATTCTTTCCGAAAAGTTTTGATTTTCATTATCACATGTGCATACATTGCAAATGAAAGCTTTTTAAAATAGTGCATCTCATTTTGTTTTATATTTAATTCTTTTTGATCAATTTTATTTCAAAGTCGTGTATCGTTTCTTTTGTTGACTAGTATATATACTAACAATTTAAAAATTTTCACATGGGCAATGTTAGCATACAGGGTTAAAAAATCAAAGTATGTAAGAATTAATTTCAGAAATAGACCGAGATTTAAAATAGTCCAAAAGTTATATAGAATTTATAAGAATCTACAAATAGTTCAATCCACTACGCGATTGAATAATTTTGAAGTTTGTGGTTCAACGTATTTTCTAATTCATAATACAAATATATCATGACATATAATAGAACAATATCATATTGACGGGATCTTTTAAAGTACATAGTCACGTTGTAAGAACCAAAGAAACACAAAAAGTCGCATATACAAAACAAGAAAGATAATCCAAACACATTGACGGGATGTTTAAGTACCGAGCCACGTTGAACGGATACTACATAAAACAATCCAACAGTAAAAGTAATATTAATAATAGAACAAAGACAAATAAAAGAACAATATAACACGTTGTTAAGATGATAACCAACATCAGTACGCAGAATCTATACATCAAGACCATCATGTATTATTTGTGAAATTGATACGGAATATTTATCAACAAGGTCTTGGTACCTTTCGATGAACTTTTTTTTTTTAAAGGGCGAGACGTTCTTTGACATACCCCTGGTTCATCAACTTTATACTCAGACACTGATGACGTTTTTTAAAAACAGTCTGAGTAGGAGCTGCAAGCTCTTGAATATGGAATAAGTTGGGAAATATATATCCCTTAACCTATAGCTGTACAATGTAACCTATGGGAGTGCAACCCGAGTATAAATCACAATAACCGAAAATTATACCATAGCTATCCATGGTATAATTTTCACAATTATACCATGGTTTTGTTGTATAAGGTATTTAAAAGAAAACATTGTCAAGACCTAGCCGCGGCCGTCTGAATTTGTTGATAGAAACAACAAGGTCAGTGTGGAGCCACTGAGCTAATTTGCCCGCTTTGCACCAGCTTAAATAAAAGATTGCTAAGGGTGGGAATCGAACCCACAAACACCAACTCTGTTGTCCTATATTTTAAATGAACCAAGATTTGCTCACAGAACAAACAAATAAAGTTTAAAAATATGTTGATTTTCGGTTATTAAATGGTAAACTTTCTATAGGCTCCACTGTACAGCTACATTTACATGAATCACATCTAACCGTTAGTTTGGCAAGGCGGGTTAGTTTTTAGGGGATGGAGGGAACAGGAAGCACACCCCTTTTAAAGAACTTTAAATATTGTAAACAAATAACCTATTTAATAGTATTTTCAAATGTTGGCTTGCTTTACCCCCACCCCAACTATCAAAGTGTTTGATCCACACCCGGTTTATTAAACACTGCTGACATCTAGACTTTTAATGAGGCTACTCTATGTTTTACCGTTAAAATTAGATAGCGTTTTACTCTAAACAGGAATATATATATATATGTTAGATATGCTGTTCTCAGCTCTAAATGAGCTATTTCTTTTTTTTTTAATTTTATCAACTTTCCGCAAAGATAATTTGCACCCTATGATCGTTTACACTGAATTTAGATTCTTTCCGAAAAGTTTTGATTTTCATTATCACATGTGCATACATTGCAAATGAAAGCTTTTTAAAATAGTGCATCTCATTTTGTTTTATATTTAATTCTTTTTGATCAATTTTATTTCAAAGTCGTGTATCGTTTCTTTTGTTGACTAGTATATATACTAACAATTTGAAAATTTTCACATGGGCAATGTTAGCATACAGGGTTAAAAAATCAAAGTATGTAAGAATTAATTTCAGAAATAGACCGAGATTTAAAATAGTCCAAAAGTTATATAGAATTTATAAGAATCTACAAATAGTTCAATCCACTACGCGATTGAATAATTTTGAAGTTTTTGGTTCAACGTATTTTCTAATTCATAATACAAATATATCATGACATATAATAGAACAATATCATATTGACGGGATCTTTTAAAGTACATAGTCACGTTGTAAGAACCAAAGAAACACAAAAAGTCGCATATACAAAACAAGAAAGATAATCCAAACACATTGACGGGATGTTTAAGTACCGAGCCACGTTAAACGGATACTACATAAAACAATCCAACAGTAAAAGTAATATTAATAATAGAACAAAGACAAATAAAAGAACAATATAACACGTTGTTAAGATGATAACCAACATCAGTACGCAGAATCTATACATCAAGACCATCATGTATTATTTGTGAAATTGATACGGAATATTTATCAACAAGGTCTTGGTACCTTTCGATGAACTTTTTTTTTTAAAAGGGCGAGACGTTCTTTGACATACCCCTGGTTCATCAACTTTATACTCAGACACTGATGACGTTTTTTAAAAACAGTCTGAGTAGGAGCTGCAAGCTCTTGAATATGGAATAAGTTGGGAAATATATATCCCTTAACCTATAGCTGTACAATGTAACCTATGGGAGTGCACCCCGAGTATAAATCACAATAACCGAAAATTATACCATAGCTATCCATGGTATAATTTTCACAATTATACCATGGTTTTGTTGTATAAGGTATTCAAAAGAAAACATTGTCAAGACCTAGCCGCGGCCGTCTGAATTTGTTGATAGAAACAACAAGGTCAGTGTGGGGCCACTGAGCTAATTTGCCCGCTTTGCACCAGCTTAAATAAAAGATTGCTAAGGGTGGGAATCGAACCCACAAACACCAACTCTGTTGTCCTATATTTTAAATGAACCAAGATTTGCTCACAGAACAAACAAATAAAGTTTAAAAATATGTTGATTTTCGGTTATTAAATGGTAAACTTTCTATAGGCTCCACTGTACAGCTACATTTACATGAATCACATCTAACCGTTTGTTTGGCAAGGCGGGTTAGTTTTTAGGGGATGGAGGGAACAGGAAGCACACCCCTTTTAAAGAACTTTAAATATTGTAAACAAATAACCTATTTAATAGTATTTTCAAATGTTGGCTTGCTTTACCCCCACCCCAACTATCAAAGTGTTTGATCCACACCCGGTTTATTAAACACTGCTGACATCTAGACTTTTAATGAGGCTACTCTATGTTTTACCGTTAAAATTAGATAGCGTTTTACTCTAAACAGGAATATATATATATATGTTAGATATGCTGTTCTCAGCTCTAAATGAGCTATTTCTTTTTTTTTTTAATTTTATCAACTTTCCGCAAAGATAATTTGCACCCTATGATCGTTTACACTGAATTTAGATTCTTTCCGAAAAGTTTTGATTTTCATTATCACATGTGCATACATTGCAAATGAAAGCTTTTTAAAATAGTGCATCTCATTTTGTTTTATATTTAATTCTTTTTGATCAATTTTATTTCAAAGTCGTGTATCGTTTCTTTTGTTGACTAGTATATATACTAACAATTTAAAAATTTTCACATGGGCAATGTTAGCATACAGGGTTAAAAAATCAAAGTATGTAAGAATTAATTTCAGAAATAGACCGAGATTTAAAATAGTCCAAAAGTTATATAGAATTTATAAGAATCTACAAATAGTTCAATCCACTACGCGATTGAATAATTTTGAAGTTTGTGGTTCAACGTATTTTCTAATTCATAATACAAATATATCATGACATATAATAGAACAATATCATATTGACGGGATCTTTTAAAGTACATAGTCACGTTGTAAGAACCAAAGAAACACAAAAAGTCGCATATACAAAACAAGAAAGATAATCCAAACACATTGACGGGATGTTTAAGTACCGAGCCACGTTGAACGGATACTACATAAAACAATCCAACAGTAAAAGTAATATTAATAATAGAACAAAGACAAATAAAAGAACAATATAACACGTTGTTAAGATGATAACCAACATCAGTACGCAGAATCTATACATCAAGACCATCATGTATTATTTGTGAAATTGATACGGAATATTTATCAACAAGGTCTTGGTACCTTTCGATGAACTTTTTTTTTTAAAAGGGCGAGACGTTCTTTGACATACCCCTGGTTCATCAACTTTATACTCAGACACTGATGACGTTTTTTAAAAACAGTCTGAGTAGGAGCTGCAAGCTCTTGAATATGGAATAAGTTGGGAAATATATATCCCTTAACCTATAGCTGTACAATGTAACCTATGGGAGTGCAACCCGAGTATAAATCACAATAACCGAAAATTATACCATAGCTATCCATGGTATAATTTTCACAATTATACCATGGTTTTGTTGTATAAGGTATTCAAAAGAAAACATTGTCAAGACCTAGCTGCGGCCGTCTGAATTTGTTGATAGAAACAACAAGGTCAGTGTGGGGCCACTGAGCTAATTTGCCCGCTTTGCACCAGCTTAAATAAAAGATTGCTAAGGGTGGGAATCGAACCCACAAACACCAACTCTGTTGTCCTATATTTTAAATGAACCAAGATTTGCTCACAGAACAAACAAATAAAGTTTAAAAATATGTTGATTTTCGGTTATTAAATGGTAAACTTTCTATAGGCTCCACTGTACAGCTACATTTACATGAATCACATCTAACCGTTTGTTTGGCAAGGCGGGTTAGTTTTTAGGGGATGGAGGGAACAGGAAGCACACCCCTTTTAAAGAACTTTAAATATTGTAAACAAATAACCTATTTAATAGTATTTTCAAATGTTGGCTTGCTTTACCCCCACCCCAACTATCAAAGTGTTTGATCCACACCCGGTTTATTAAACACTGCTGACATCTAGACTTTTAATGAGGCTACTCTATGTTTTACCGTTAAAATTAGATAGCGTTTTACTCTAAACAGGAATATATATATATATGTTAGATATGCTGTTCTCAGCTCTAAATGAGCTATTTCTTTTTTTTTTAATTTTATCGTCGCATGTCAATGAATTTAATCGTGAACATTTTGAAATCCCGTTTAATTAATGTACGCCATGGACGAGGGGGATAGGACCTTTATTGGGACTCCGGGATCGTGTGTTTTTAAACTCGGGATTTCAGGATTGACCCTTTCGGGATCCGGGAATTCTTTTTGTCGAATTTCGGGACCTCGGGATTTCATGTTTTTAAGCCCGGGATTGCGGGATCGGGACCCCTCCTACCCTCCCTCATGGGCTTCTGGTTTTCAAGTTAAACGTGGAATAATTCATACAAACTCTCAGACAGATTCTTGTGAAATTGATTTCCTCAAAATCATTAATTAATATAAAACAAGAGGCTGTCACAACGACAGCAAACCGGATTTATTAACATTTATTTGTGTCCTGGCAATATCACAAGAATCATTACTGATGAATGGTAAAAGTGAAAATCGTCAATATCAAATTTGACCTCCATTTTGTCATCAGTATCAACATATTAAAATTTGAAAAGCTATGACTGAATGGTTCATGAGTAAGTGCAACAACGTGAATGGAGACACCATTTTACGATCTTTCATGAACCATAACTCCTGAACGATAAAGGTCAAAATCGTCATTATTGAACTTGACCTCCATTTTGTCATCAGTAACAGCATATTAAAATTTGGGAAGCTTTGGTAGAACAGTTCATGCGTAAATGCACGGACACGACTGGACACTCTATTTTTCAATCTTTCAAGAACCGTAACTCCTGAACGGTGAAAGTCAAAATCGCCATTATTGAACTTGACCTTTGTATAGTTGTCAGTAATAACATATGAAAATTTAAAAAAGCTTTGGTTGAACGGTTCATGAGTTAATGCACGGACAACATATGATTGCCGCCCGCCCGCCCGCCGTACATCCCCAAATCAATTACCGACATTTTTGTCACAAAAATCCGGTTAAAAATTAAAACATTTCGAACATTTTGAAAACAAATAATAAAATTAAAAAAAACCTACCCTTTGCAGTTCAATTGTACATAAGTTTGGGATTGCAACAATCTTCCAAAATATCAGATATCTGTACTAGAAGTTTCTTGTGTCCTTATCCAGAACATCTAAAACAGTTTTTTCGTCACTAATGTAAAGATGCATCCATCGCTGTCGAAAAATCTTTTCAAACTGATTACCCGCTGTTTCTGAAGCCCGTGCTAGTTTTAAAAAGTAGGCGGAGCCTTAAGTGTAAGGTCCGAAAAGAGTTATTTTACAGATTCTTATTGAAATAATTTCGAAGTAAACAAACAAAAATAAATGAAATACACAATTTTAAACAGCGAAAGATGCAATAGGTTAAAACAGATATTTCATATCTTTTGGACTGTTTTGTGGTGTATCGTTAATTATACCATAGCTTTTGTTGAAACCCTCGGCAATAACCTCACGAGACGAAGTCGAGTGAGGTTGCCGAGGGGTTTCAATCAAAACTATGGTATAATTATCTATAACATATGCAGGTGAAGTTGAAATATTGCTACTAAGGTGGGGGAAATTTATAATTTCAAAATTGAAATCGTCTCGTTTGTCATAGATTCTGGTACTGAGATGACTGTGTAAGTCAAATTCGAGATATAAGTCTAAATATGAGGCGGAGGAAGCCGTGTCTGGTGTTTCTTTAATCTCTAGTTCTGGGGGATATATTGATAGAACCCAATCAGAAAAGTTCGGATTGTTTATGGAAAGAACATCATCAATTTATCTGAAAGTGACTTTAAATAATCTGACTTCTTTGATCCTCTTGTTTTTGACAATTGTCTGAAGGAACTCCGATTCAAACGAAAATAAGAAGAGGTCTACAAGAAGTGGCGCACAGTTTGTTCCCATAGGAATGCCGACAATTTGTTGAAAAGTCTACCTCCAAACTCAACAAATATGTTGTCGATAAGAAACTCCAGCATACTGACCACTTGTTCTTCTATGTAGCATGTTTTACCTTTTTGTTTGTCACTATTAACGAAATATGTCTATGATATCTCAAAGTAATATAGCGTATGCTACAATTTTTATGTTGAAAGGCATTGTGAATTATATCTTTTAGGCGATTTTTTAATTTCACATGGGGAATGGTGGTATAAAGGGTTGAAAAATCAAAAGTTTTGATAGAACTCATTTCAGAAAAAGACCGAGATTTGAAATTGTCTAGAAGTTCTTAGAATTTTTAAGAATCCACATATGGTAAATATAACTACGCGAGTAAACAGTTTCACAGTATTTCTGAAGATGCGTCTGGCGTATACACTAAATTTAGTCCTAGTATCTATGATGAGTTTATTTACAACCACTGCGTCGATGCCACTGCTGGTGGAGATTTATTTCCCCGAGGGTATCACAAGCCCAGTAGTCAGCACTTTTTGTGCTGACATGAATTGTCATTGATATGGTTATATTTATAAATTTACTGTTTACAAATTTTTGATTGTTTTAAAAAAACTAAGGCTTTTCTACCTCGGGCATAGATTACCTTAGCTGTATTTGGCAAAACGTTTAGGAATTTTGGTCCTCAATCCTCTTCAACTTCGTACTTTATTTGGCCTTTTAAACTTTTTTGGATTCGAGCGTCACTGGTGAGTCTTTTGTAGACGAAACGCGCGTCTGGCGTATACACTAAATTTAGTCCTGGTATCTATGATGAGTTTATTTACAACCACTGGTTCGATGCCACTGCTGGTGGAGATTTATTTCCCCGAGGGTATCACAAGCCCAGTAGTCAGCATTTTTTGTGCTGACATGAATTGTCATTGATATGGTTATATTTATAAATTTACTGTTTACAAATTTTTGATTGTTTTAAAAAACTAAGGCTTTTCTACCTCGGGCATAGATTGCCTTAGCTGTATTTGGCAAAACTTTTAGGAATTTTGGTCCTCATTGCTCTTCAACTTCGTAATTTATTTGGCCTTTTAAACTTTTTTGGATTCGAGCGTCACTGATGAGTCTTTTGTAGACGAAACGCGCGTCTGGCGTATACACTAAATTTAGTCCTGGTATCTATGATGAGTTTATTTACAACCACTGGGTCGATGCCACTGCTGGTGGAGATTTATTTCCCCCGAGGGTATCACAAGCCCAGTAGTCAGCATTTTTTGTGCTGACATTAATTGTCATTGATATGGTTATATTTATAAATTTACTGTTTACAATTTTTTTTTTTTTTTTTAAACTAAGGCTTTTCTACCTCGGGCATAGATTACCTTAGCTGTATTTGGCAAAACTTTTAGGAATTTTGGTCCTCAATGCTCTTCAACTTCGTACTTTATATGGCCTTTTAAACTTTTTTGGATTCGAGCGTCACTGATGAGTCTTTTGTAGACGAAACGCGCGTCTGGCGTATACACTAAATTTAGTCCTGGTATCTATGATGAGTTTATTTACAACCACTGGGTCGATGCCACTGCTGGTGGAGATTTATTTCCCCGAGGGTGTCACAAGCCCAGTAGTCAGCACTTTTTGTGCTGACATGAATTGTCATTGATATATATGGTTATATTTATAAATTTACTGTTTACAAATTTTTGATTTTAAAAAAAAACTAAGGCTTTTCTACCTCGGGCATAGATTACCTTAGCTGTATTTGGCAAAACTTTTAGGAATTTTGGTCCTCAATGCTCTTCAACTTCGTACTTACAATTTTTTGGATTCGAGCGTCACTGATGAGTCTTTTGTAGACGAAACGCGCGTCTGGCGTATACACTAAATTTAGTCCTGGTTTCTATGATGAGTTTATTTTCAATGCGGACAGAATTTTAGTCAATCTAATGGACAATTCTTTAGTGGAACATGAAGATGAGCCAGCAATATACCGTTGTTTGTACGGAATTAAATGAAGCTTTGGTATCCAATACAAACAAGGTAAGTACATTGGTGTTCAATGTAATGTTTATTGAAGCCATGAATGACTTATGATTTGCTAAAATCTCATCCTTGTCAAATACGTTGTCTTTGTATGTGGGATTACCCGAGTGCTCATTTATACTAATTCTTTTACAAGACATTCGTAGTAATACGATTTACATACGAAGACAATATTATTTGAAGCTTTGTCCGCAGGAACAACAACATACTTATCATAAAGAGATGGTAGATATTTTATAGCCTCTTTGTCTCTGAAAACGGACCTTGGTCGATCGTTCATTCAGTTTTTCAACTTGTGAATGCGACGTTTTATCAGAGACCTGATAATTTTATATAAAAAAAAAATGTGGTATGATTGCCAATGAGACAACTATCCACAAAAAACCAAATTGACACAGACATTAACAACTATAGGTCACCGTACGGCCTTCATTAATGAGCAAAGCCCATACCGCATAGTCAGCTAACCCATTCTGACAGAGTGTCCAGTTCAACTTCTTCTCGCTTAGCCTATGCTCTGGCGTAGTACTCAATGGAATCCATAATTATTTTTAAAGTTATGGTTTCAAATGATGTGTTGGGGTTCTCTAAACTTAGGACCATGAGAAATCACCTTTCGATTTTCATGTTGAATTTTGTTTAGATCCCCAGTTATAACATGACCAGAGGGGCTGTAATTGTAAGGCGAGTGGGAAAAGTCACATGTCGGAGTTTTTTTTAGGTATTGTTCTAAGTCAAGGTCCTGCAATGCTTGTTTATAGTTTAATATTTTAGATGCAATGGTTTTGGTGTAACTGCAGGATATAATAGGAGCAGACTGATTTTGAAAATTTTAGATGTTACCTCCTGTGATGTAGAACGTTGCAGATGTTGATTGCATCAATTTCTGTATTGGCAAAGTCAACAGGAAGGAATTTCATCTTTTCCACATGTAAAGGTTCCGATCTTACTGGTTTGAAAAGACAGAAAAGAGCTACATGACAAATAATACTGACTAGTCTGTATATTGAAAAAAATGTATTGGTGCATCCTTTGTCAAGTGCATAATCTCTCAAACGTTTTAGAAAATTAACTGGCAGTGAAAAGAGAATAGTTCTAATGTAATGTAACCCTAATGGACAATATACTGTTTTATGAAAAGACAAAAAAGATGGTTGTCCTATTTTAAGTAATGGGGCATTTTACGAGATAAGGAGTAAATATTGAGATTAAATTTTTAAAATAGAAATTGTTTTGCAAAAAGTCATATGCCAAACATATAAGATCTGTTTTATTCTAATTGCATCGTTTGATGTATTAATCTTTGTTAAAAATGTACATCTTCTAGAGAACGGAGTGATGCCTTTTTGTCTATATTATAAAGGCTGTTTCAAGTTGTAAATGAATATTAGGTCCCCATTTTTTCCCTTACATATTTGTTGTATTCAAATTTTTATGAAAGGAAAGTTTTGCCTGGTTAATACGATTAAATTTAATCATTTATCGGGGAATGGGATGGCGTAGAAGGCGAATGCTCCCGTCCCTTTGATCGGAAATTTTACAGAAAAGAATCGTCAGAAAGGTTTTTGCTTGCCTTAGTTCGTGTCGATTCCTATCATTGTGGGCGTATAAGCACTCCTTACCCCAAAACCCGGTTCCGACCCTGACAGTATTAAAAAGCGGTTGTGTGACAGGTAGTTATTGCAGCCTGAAACTTCTTACACATCTAGTTAATGAGTTGATTGTGTTATGATTGTGTCAATTAAAATCGACCAACTCTGGCATGTCTAGTACTCTATAAAAATACCTGCATCTTAAACATATTTGTAATCAGGATTTGTTTTAAATCTTGACTTTTTGTAAATATTTTATAATTCAACAACTATTGTCAACCTTGATCTCTAATAACAGCTATATATGTATTACACATGAATCAAATGCACATTGGAAACTTCACTAACAAGAAAACTGTTTTGGAGACTATGGAAATCTTTTCCTGAGGTAGAAGCTGCTTATATTTTTTAAACTATACCTGCCTTTTCGGAGTCTAAACTTACTATATATGTATAACTGATGAATCTTACAACTTAAACTTGTCAGTATTAAAATCATTTCTGAAACGGCTTGTCAGGAGTACATGTAACCTTTTACAAAACATATTGACATCTTTCCATTTGTCTTTTTTTAAGCTGAGACAAAAAGCCTCAATCGCTAACCTCAAATATTTGCAAAATGTTAAAGACACGACATACTTTACATAATTATGTATCATTATGAGTTGAATAATCAATATGTTTTTAAATCAATAGTGATCAGTTGTGATTATCATACTGAAATGCCTGATATGTCTGTAAAGGCATTGTGTCTCGTCTCCAATTTGACAGCACTACCATATTTATAATATTGACATTAAAATCACAGACAACAAGCAAATACCATTGGATTTTTTTTTACTTGTAACAAGCAATTAAATATAAAGCAAATTGAAGAAATTTTGTCTAATCCAATAATGATCTCGATTTGATAACTCTCTCTACCAACGTACGTGTACCAACATTAGAGAGATAAGTATAAGTATGATTTCATATGTAAAACAAGAATGTGTCCCACGTACACGGATTCCCCATCCGCACTATCATTTTCTATGTTCAGTGGAGCGTGAAAATGTGATAAAATCTCTAATTTGGCATTAAAATTAGAAAGATCATATCATAGGGAATATGTTTACTAAGTTTGAAGTAGATTGGACTTCAACTTCATTAAAAATTACCTCGACCAAAAACTTTAATCAGAACCAGGACTGACGGACGAACGGACGAACAGACGAAAGGACGAACGGGCGGACGCACAGACCAGAAATCATAATGCCCATAAATGGGACATAAAAATATCAAGACGTTCAAAACCAATGTTCTCTTCATACTCCTTCATTAAAACATTATTTTTAAAAAGTAATCAATTTGAAGCACGTGTTTGCAGCGTTTTGGTTTGTAAAGATTTGATTTTTGTTTGAAAATCCCATACTTTCTTGGATGGATATTGCTAATGAAGTATTTTTATGTCCTTTGTAGGCCATTTAGCTCATCAACTCTTGTGTTCTTCTACATCCGGGGCTTGCAAATACTGGGCTTTGAAAGTTCCGGTTGAAGCAAAGCACTTCAAACTCATGCAATTTATAACTTGTTGTTTTTCATAATATTTTACTAGAACATGACCACACTGGATATTTCTTGGTACCAAGATGAACGTTTTGCCTTATATATTGTCTAATATCTTCATCTATGTAATTGTATTCATCTTTATCTCTCTGACAAATACATATACACTTCAGTATTGGTAACCTTCATGTCTTTGCAAATAAAAACATACTGTTAAAAACGAGTGTTCTACACTCGTAGCAATATTGGAACATTCACAGGTGTTTCTCATGACAAAACCATTTTCTTTGCCAATATATATTATACACAGTTGAAGTATAAAAGAATGTTTTTTTTTACCACCGATCTTGTCGTTCAATTTGCTAAATGAAAAGGCCAATGAAACAATGAATTAAAAATCAAAATAATAAAATATAATTGACAGTGTTATATTTACAAATCAAGTAAATTAACAAAATAGCAGACATAAAGGAACATATAATAAATGGATGTATCCTTGATTTAATTCAAGGAAATGTCTTTTGATTTGTCAAAAAAGAATGTTATTAATATTTTCAAGAAATTAGTGCAACAGAGTTATTCTTTCGTACTTTCTTTATTAATATATGCTAATATATTAGAAATATACATGCAGCTTGCAATTCAAGTCTGCTTAATCAGATAAGATTAAGATACTCTTTACTGTCAAAAATATACATTTCTTTGTAATTTCGCATTATATACTATATCATGTAGTTTTCTGGAGAATAATGCATCGAAATGGTTTGAAAAGATTTCTAGCAAATGCAACAGCTACCTGTAGTCAACTAACATGTACAAAATGTCAGAATCATTGATTGCACACGTTACTCAACATAAGTTAAAAAGACAAACAATGTATGCAAAGCTTTATAACATTACTTTAGTTAACAACGCATTTCATCATTATGTCTTAGGTAAAATGATATAAGAAGATGATGACACTAATGAGACAACTCTCCATTGTTTCAATCACCTTTTAAACTATAATCGATTTACGTGTGTGAAAGTCATATGAAACCGCAAATTAAAAAAAAAATATGCATATGTTTTTTTAATAACTACTGTAAATTGATAGTTTTCATTATTAAACCTTATGTACATATACATTTTTTGGAAGACAATTCTTTAGTTTGTCAACATTTAGACGCAGTGGTTTTTAATTGCTGGTTTCCAATATTTTCCATATGATGCAAGTGACCTTTACGTGACCCTTCTCTTCAAAATCCGGTGGATCTGTCATTGAAATAAACTATTATCTGATTGTAAATGTTATCCACGTGCTCAATATCCATGCTTCATTTTTTATTGTTTATTATAAAGTTACAATTGGTAAACTTCGGCATCAAAACATGGCAAACAATTAGCTGCCATATTTATTAAATCATAACAGACGGAGGCAAAAATATTTGACGATTATACGATAATTTTGCGTAAGAAATGATAAAATCGTACACAGAAGACTAAGTTTATGATCTATACATGCATTTGTTTAAGAATTTGATACACATTGTTTTTCACCAGTCACTCGTTTCATATAACTTTGAACTGCTTTGTTTATGTTATTTGTCCGTATTGTATTAAGAAACAAAATCAGAAAGAGGTTGATAGATACCTGATACAGTAGGTTATTGTTTGTTATGTATCGATCTAATACATTTGTATGTTAAGCAATATTAAACTGATATAAATTGTTCTTATGCTGTACTATTACACCACTGTCCCCGAGAAATCAGAGGGTTCGGCGCCAGAAAACCAATTAAATCTTGCTACATTCTGTATGTACCTGTCCAAATTCAGGAGCCAATAATGCAGTTGTTGTCATGTCGCTGTATACCCTATTTGTTTTCTGTTTATTCTTTTTAAAATAATTCAGGCATTTAATTTTTGTTTGAATCAGTTTTTTTTAATAGATTACCGCGAGAATTAGCACATTGTCAAAGGCTATACAATGACTTTTAGCTGATTACTTTTACATTATTTGGTGTCTGGTGGAGATTTTCTCATTGGCAATCATACATGTATCACATGTTTCTATTTTCAAATAGCTTTAGAGATGGTCAAGATGCAGTAAGAAATTAAAAAAATAATAATATCATCAATTGTCCATTATTTCTAACGAAAACATACTTTTACAGAAGTTATTGTGTATCTGTAAACAATGTAAATCAATATTGAAAACATTTATAGCAATGGGAATATTAATTGCCTTATATGCCGATCGAAAATATGTATACAAAAACATGGTATCAAATAAATAAAAAAAAGATTAAATACATTTTTAATTATTACTTATAATCATACCATACAATATCAATTTCAAATATTTGCAAACTACTGCCATACCAGCGATTGAAATAGAAACAAAGTTTTTATTAGCTCATGATCATTTACAAATACATGTTCCATAAGTAAACGTCCTACTAATATTACTGTGCATTTACCACTTCATCAACGCTTTGGTATACTCTTACAGATATATATAATTATGAATGATATGTCTTAGTATCTTTTTCGAACCACGACAGCAATACACAGGGTTCCTTATAATTCATACACAGTTCTTTAACCATTAGATGGACCGTTCCAGACTACATCAGACTTCGCTAGGCTGTTTATCGTTTCTGGTGACATTTTGCTTTTGAGGTCAATTCTTTCCCTCTACTAGCTTCCTGTTTGTTGAGTAGATCACATCTCATATCTCACAGATTCACTTGTTTTGAATAAGTAAGGTGCTATCTTTTGAAGTATAATCAAACGTTTCAAGAATCAATGCACTCTTCTTCCTCTTCCTCTTCTTTCAACAAAGACATATAATGCATGTTATTCTTTGGCAAGTGTTTTCCCCGTTTGATTGACAAGTTTGATGATGGTTTAAACACACCAATCCAAGATTCAACTTCTGCTATATTCTTGGCTACGAAAGTTAAGGAATTACCTTCAATATTATCTGCGATCAATGTTATTTCATGGATTCCTTTCTTCCTAACTTGACATTTCTTCAAATTCATATACACTGCAGTATTTGTAAACTTCATATCTCTGTGAATAACAGCATAATGTTCAAATCGAGTTTTGTACACCTGTACCAACATTGGAACTCTCACTAGTTGATTATTAACTGATTGTACCATTGTTAAAGTGCCTTTCCTTAATTCAGTAATAACGTCACTACTTTCTTGAGCTTGTTTACACAATATCAAAACCATTTTAAATAGCAAGATATAGAACAACTTGTTATGTTAAAACAAATATATTATGTAGTGTGAACATTGACACAAACTGTTATTAAATATAGCTCTTCCATTTTTTGGTGTGGATGTATGATTGGTCAAATGATAAAGCCAATTAACCAATGAAAATGAGAGTATACATAATATGAAAACATGCAATAAAAGATCAATTGTATTATATGTGATTGACAGTTTTATATCTAAATAATGAAATAGCAGACATGCAAAAACATATTTATAGAATGCTTTATCCTTGACATAATATAAAGAAATATCTGGTTAATTTGTCACCAAGATGATCATTTCATAAATAGGAATGCCGAAGTACATTTTGAATTTCGTTTGAATATTTTTGAATCATAAAGGAAAATTATGTAATTTGTTACCATAATGAAAATAGTATTCAAATTACAAATAGCCCTATGACAATCTAAATATTCCCAATGAATAGGTAGAAATTTGTTCATGTAAAAAAGAAGATGTGGTATGATTGCCAATGAGACAACTATCCACAAAAGACCAAAATGACACAGACATTAACAACTAATGTCACCGTACGGCCTTCGACAATGAGCAAAGCCCATGCCGCATAGTCAGCTATAATAGGCCCCGATAAGACAATGTAAAACAATTCAAACGAGAAAACTAACGGCCTTCTTTATGTAAGAAATGAACGAAAAACAAATATGTAACACATAAACAAACGACAAACACTGAATTACAGGCTCCTGATCATGTTCATCCTTATTATCAAGATTTGTTTTTTTCATGCATTGAAAAATATAGTGTTATCTTTTTTTCTTTCCATTGTTGAATGTTTTTTTGCGCTGATTTCTACAGAATGTATTGTTTGCACAGACATCAGTATAAGGTTTCACAACAGTTCAGGGGTTAAGTTGTAAATGGAAAACGTTTGGCATGCAAACTCATTTTGTTGAGTGCGTTAATATTACTACCGATCCAAATAAGTTATTTACCCGTTTAAAGCAAGAAACTATCATGTTATGTAGTTATCGCTGTTTGCTGCATATTCTTACTTTGATTTTTTGGTTTTATTTTTTATCGTTTTTCTGTCTTTTGTCATTTTTTCACAGCTTACCTTAATCATGATTACACCTACCCTTAAAACATGAACGCCAAGGCTGTACAACATGGACATAATTTATACATTTCTATTCATTTATTCATCTTAAATGTAAATGTATGTCTATTGTAACACCTATTATTATGCACCAATAAATGAAATTCTTTGATTTGCTTGCGGTTTTAATAATTAAACATTATTAATGATGTTCAAATACATTTCTATAATCAATAATTCTTACTGGCTGACTACAAATCATTAATTGTGTAATTGCGGTAAGTGTTACTGTTGTACACCAAAGTCTGACATTACCTTATAGCTATATCAAAAGAGAGTGAAACATACATTTTAAAGTTATTTTAACAAGAAATAACAAAAGAAGTCTCACAATGGACCGTAGTGAATCAAATTAAAAAAAACATGTATATAAATAATTAACTAAAACATGTGTGCCGTATTTGTGATGGGATATGAGAACTATGCATCTTATACGGCTGTTGTCTGGAATCTTCTGCCCATATGAAAAGATATTTCTCGTATCACCATATACAGTGTTTAAAATGAATGGTGATATGAAAACTACGTTACTGTGGGTGCCTTTTTATTGAATCAATGACAGGATTGCGCTATTTGTATTATTTATTTAGTAGGTGAATGATTACTTTCGAAGGCCACTTTTCCCTTTCAGCAACGAATATTTGTCAAGGTATCAATGCATTTCATGTTTTGAATTGCCTGTAGAACGAAAGCAACATGAATTTTATAAAAACTTTCGTTACTATAAACGAACTCTGTTGATTCTAAAAGAATGAAAATAGTATAAGACAATGCGGGGTACACACGAATAACAAAGTTGCCAATTAACACAATAAAATCTTAAAAAAGACAATTTTCATGTAGTATACCCTATCAATACTTTAGACCTTAACGTTATCGAATGTCACCATACAATTCATCTTTGGACTTTGAACTTACAATAAGAACTATACCCATCTTTGATGATTTCACACCAAGCCTTATTAGAATAATACCTGTAATGATCAGCACTTAGTGAAATTTTGAGCTTATGTTCATGGCCATGATACCATTCTACATATATATATATATATATATATATCTTTATTTCTCAACAAACCAAATTACATTTGTATTGAGATACACACAATTAATATAACATAAGGTATATGTACAGACATACAAAAGTTCTACGAAAGCAAGGTCAAATAACATATATCACGGTATACATGATTACAAATAACATATATTACGGCAAAGCATATAACAATATAATGAAATTCATCTCCGATTGAAAGCTCTCCGTATGGTGATCATGCACGGTCGACTGTTTATATATTAATTATATTTTGTTTTTTTTGAAATCTGAAATCATGTGAATATAGATTAATGTATAGACTTCTTAATGAATGTACACGATGTCTGCAGACAGCTCGAAATACTTACAGGCACACACCATGGTATCACACTATATATTGTAAATAATTGCCTTGTTTTGAACTCTTCTTATAAAAGTTGTGGTTTATAAAATCATTAAAAGCTCATGGCCAAACATTCCATATAAACAGTTTAAGTATCCAGTTTGATTAATGATATACTTTTAATTTTTTTTTGAATATACATAGGCGTTGAGAAATATTGTGTTCATGTTTTTGACACAAATTTGGTGATCGATATTCTATACATGTTTTTGTTGTTACATATTCCATGTTAGATATTAATGCATACACATTCCTGTTTTGCTCACTACAAATGATACCTCTTTCTCATTCTTGTCTTTCTTATTCTTATTTTGAACTAATATATATCTGCTTTCGAGCTGTTATTTCGAGGAGATAACACGGTTTGATTTTTTTTATGTCATTTTATCTATTCACAACTGATTATTGTATGTTCATTTCACTGATTTTTTATTCATTTTTTTTAAAGTATTCAATAAATCATGTAGGTAAAAAAGCACTGGCTGCTTAGCTGATGCTACCAGAGGGGACTTATACTTCAAAAGGAGTGACAACAAATACTAGTACGTGTAAGAAAATACTATCATAGGTTTAAGTATCTCCTTTGATGTTGAAAAATTCACTTGTCATTTCCTATGGAAAGGTGACTGAATATTGAAATGCACGTATATAAATGGATTCGGACACTATTCAAATAACAAAACAAAACACTCAAAGATCTTCGAGCTGTCATCAATTAGCATCTCTGCTCTATTTGTGAATTTAAATGCATATATTATATAAATTAGGAAAAGTGGAAAGATTGCCAATTAGAAAATTATCTAAGAAACAAATAGACTTTCAGTCTCGAAACTAAATTGATGTGACATCAAAGGAGTCTCTGCACGGAACGCTTTAAATAAATGATTAATGATATAATATCAACACAACTATTCAAGCGTTTGTCAAAACAAGAAAAGCGTATATGTAAGGAATGCCTTGAACATTATATACTAACGATTTATTGAAATGATGTTCATGTATATTTAATATTTCAAATGGATGGCATTTTTTGGTATATATAAAAAGTTATAAAACAACCAAAATTACTAAATGTCGTTTAATACAAAACGCTTGTATTGAATAAATATCAAAAGGATTGATCAAACCTTCACAATTAGCAGTAAACTAAGTGCAAATGGGTATTTGGAAATATTTCCTGTATTTTGATCACTTAAATTGGTTTTTCTGCTGTCTCTTTAGTTAACTTCTTATGTTGTGATACACAAATAATGTATCTGGTTGCTTTATATATCAAAGTGTTATGTTTTCAGTAAAAGTGTGTGTTCCTTTTCATCCCCAATAGTCCTGTCGAAAGCGAAATATTTTCTTGTTTTCGTGGACAATAATTTTAATATTACAAACAAGCGAATTAGCTACATATGTTGCTTTATGGCAGATCTTATTTATTTGGAAACCATTGAACAAAAGTAAGCACTTGTAGGTTTATACACTGGATGTGTATGTTTTACAGTGTTACTGACAGGTAACATGCAATGATGTTTTTCAAGTTTCAATGTTTATAAAGACAATCTGTGATTTTAGTTGTTGCTAAGAGAAAGTTGTTTTGCAGTATGCGTGATATCAAATAATATTCTTAATGTGCCTGTCCAAAGTCAGGTCCTTTGTTGCAGTGGTTGTCATTTGCTTATACAATATTTGTTTACCTTGTATTGTTTTAAAATAACCAAACCGTTAACCTTTCGTTGATATTTTTCATTCCGTGGCATTTAAAAATTTTCTGTGCGGTTTTGTTTTTGCTCATTGTTAATGGCTGTACAATGCCTTATATATTTTTACATCTACATCATTTGGTTTTTGGTGTAGAATTTTTCTTATTGGCAGTCATACTACATATTCATATTCTTATATAGCTTCAAAAATGGTCAATATGCATGTCGGATTCAAAACTAATAGCTTAAATTGTCCATCATTTCTAAAGCATACACGAATTTAAAACTGCAATTATGGTGTATATGTTCACATGTTTCTCAAAATTGAAGAACTATTACAGCAATGGGGAATTTTAATTACCTCATATGCCGATAGCAAATATATATGAAATATGGTACACAATAAATAAAGATTAAATGTATTTTATATTTATTTCTGCTATTCAAACACATTTACATCAATTGCAGACCATTTGCAAATTACTGCCATTTCTGCGATTGCAATAGAAACAAAGTTTTCACTAAGTTTTCATTTCACAAATACATGTTCCATCCGTAAACTTCCTACTAAAATGACTGTTTGACCACCACTGCATCAACACTTTGGTTACATTAAGAGGTCGATTTAACTATAAATGATATGTCTAAGTATATTTCGAACTACGATAGCGAAACACAGCGTTCTTTTTAGTTCACACATGGTTTGTTGCTCCATTTTCTTACCATGGACCGTTCCAGACTTTAAAAGTCCTTGTTAGGTTGATAATCGTTCCTATTGACTTTTCTGCTTCTAAAGTCAATTCTTTCCACGAACTAGTCTCCTTTTTGTTGAGTGGATCTCATCTCACGGATTCACTTGTTTTGAAAAGGCAAGGTGCCAATTTCTTTGTTTGTATAATCCAATATTTCAAGAATCAATGCACTCTTCTTCCTCTTCTTTCAACAAAGACATGGAATGCATGTTATTCTTAGGCAAGTGATTACCCCGTTTGATTGGTAAGTTTGATGATGGTTTTAACACACCAATCCACGATTCAACTTCTGTTATATTCCTGGCTACAAATGTTAAGGAGTTACCCTCAATATTGTTTGCGATCAATATTATTTCATTTGTTCCTTTCTTCCTTACTTGACACTTCTTCAAATTCATATACACTGCAGTATTTGTAAACTTCATGTCTTTGTGAATAACAGCATAATGTTCAAACCGAGTTTTGTACACATGAACCACCATCTGAACTTTTACTAGTTGATTATTAACTGACTGTACCATTGTTAAAGTTCCTTTCTTTAATTCAGTCTTAACATCACTGCTTTCTTGCGCTTGTTTACACATTATCAAAACCATTTTCAAAAGCAATATATAGAACAACTTGATGTATTAAGACAAAATATTCTATGAATTGTGAGCATTGAAACAAACTGTGTTTATATATAGCTACTCGATTGGTTTGTGTTTATGTATGATTGGTCAAATGATAAAGCCAATTAACCAATGAAAATGAAAATATAAATAGTATGAAAACATGCAATAAAAGATCAATTGTATAATATGTGATTGACAGTTTTATATCTGAATAATGAAATAGCAGACATGCGAATAACATATTTATAGAATGCTTTATCCTTGACATAATATAAGGAAATATCTGTTTAATTTGTCACCAAGATGAGCATTTGATACATACAAATGTCTAAGTACATTTTAAATTTTCATTTGAACATTTTATAAATATCTTATCATTAAAGGGAGTATATAATATACTACCATAACGAAAAGACGAAAAAAAATAACAATAACATTACGACAATCCAATAATCTTAATATATAAGTGGAAATTGTATATCATTATAACATTTTTTATGCATTTAAATATGTATGGTGTTGTTATTTTTCTTTCCTTTACTGCATGCTATGTTTGTGCTGATTTCTACAGACGTGTTGCTTTGGCTGAAACAGGTATAACGTTTAACAACCGCTTAGTGATTTTTTAAACGAAAACGTTTGGCGTGCCAGATTATATTGTAAACTAGGATGAACGTATTTTCAAATAATTATAGCTCTCTAGGGTTGAGAAGTCGCAAACATAGTTTATCCATCATAAACGTTATACACCTGTCCAAATCAAGAATCAATGTTTACAGTTGTTTGTCTTCTGTTCTTATTGGGTTTTGTTTTTGTAAGGTTTTTTTTTATAATATAATATAATTCAAGTGACAGGTTTGCAATTTTTTTTAACCACAATGGCCTTTTTAGCTTATCTTAATCAGGATCACACATGCCTCCAAAACATGAAATCCAAGGTTTTATAACATCCTGAAATGAAATCGATATAATTCATACATTTTTATTCAATTATTCATCTTCAATGTAAATGTATTTCTATTGTAATACCTTGAATTAGGTACCAATAAATTAAATGTCTTTGATATGCATGTGGTTTTCAGTAATTAAACATTATTAATGATTTGCAATACATATTCCTATATTTGATAATTCTGACTGGTGGACTACAATTAATTTATTTTGTTTTCTAGATTAGGTAAGTATTACTGTTGTAAAGTCTGGCATTAACTTGTAATGATTAATATTTAAAGAGGGGGAAAAGACAGGTTTTAATTAATAATAAGTAAGATAAAACAAAATCAAAGTTGCACAATAAACCCAGATAAATGAAATAGAAATGCCTGTATAATAATCAACTAATAAACATGTGTGTTTTATTTGTACTGGAAGATGTGAAGTGTGAATCTTTTATGGTTATTGTCTTGGATCTTCTGTCCACATGAGAAGACAATTGTCTTATCACACTGTACAGTGTTTAAAATGAATATTGATAAGAAAACAATGCGTTGATGTGGGTGCTCTTATGTTCAATATGTGGCGGGAATGCAACAATTTAATCATTAACAAATGAAATTAAAAAAAAACATGCAGTCTACCTAAACAATAATTTAGACTTTACTGTTGTGCAGTGTATTCATATAATAAATCTTGGAATTATTTGTATGGGTCTACAGTAAAAACTATACCCGTTTTTTTATAATTTCAAACTACGCCTTATTTGAATATTACTGTAATGGTCAACACTTTGTAAAGTTCTGAAATACTGTGCACTGCCGTGGCACACATACTACGTTGTTTACAATTGACCAGGTGTGTACATGGGACAGTTTGAATTATAAGAAGATAATTATCATGGATAGATCTACGTTTGGAGATCATTCACGGTTAACTGTTTACATCATACTAATATTGATAAATAAAATTGAGAATGGAAATGGGGAATTTGTCAAAGAGACAACATCCCAACCAAATAAAAACAACAGCAGAGGGTCACCAACAGGTCTTCAATGTAGCGAGAGATTCCCGTACCCGGAGGCGTCCTTCAGCTGGCCCCTTAACAAATATATACTAGTCCAGTGATAATGAACGCCATACTAATTTCCAAATTGTACACAAGAAACTAAAATTAAAATAATACAAGACTAACAAAGGCCAGAGGCTCCTGACTAGTGACATGCGCAAAAATGCGACGGGGTTAAACATGTTTGTGAGATCTCAACCCTCCCCCTATACCTCTAACCAATGTAGAAAAGTAAACGCATAACAATACGCACATTAAAATTCAGTTCAAGAGAAGTCCGAGTCTGATGTCAGAAGATGTAACCAAAGAAAATAAACAAAATGACAATAATACATAAATAACAACAGACTACTAGCAGTTAACTGACATGCCAGCTCCAGACTTCAATTAAACTGACTGAAAGATTATGATTTCATCATAAGAACATCAGGCACAATCCTTCCCGTTAGGGGTTTAGTATCATACCATCATAACATATATGAGAAGAACATAACCCGTGTCATGCCAACAACTGTTTTTAGAATAAATGTGTTTAGTTCCGATGCAAAGACCTTATCAGTGACTCAATATTAACGCCAAAATAGGCAATCTTTAATGACTTGACAACAGTATCGTAATTATATCCCTTCTTAATAAGTCTATTCAAAGGTTTTGTAAGTTTCTGAGGTGAATACTGACACCTTTGTGCTTTATAAAGAATATTTCCATAAAAAATTGGATGTGAAATACCTGAACGTATTAGAAGTCTGCATGTTGAGCTATATTTACGAATGATGTTTTTATACCGATGATAAAATTTAGTAAATGTTTTGACTAGTTTGTGATATCGAAAACCCTGGTGTAATAATTTTTCAGTAATACATAAATTTCTCTCGTTAAAATCTAAAACATTGTTACATACACGAGCGAATCGTACAAGTTGAGATATATAAACACCGTAAGATGGTGACAAGGGAACGTCGCAATCTAAAAACGGATAATTAACGATAGGAAATGAAAAATCATCCCTTTTATCATAAATTTTAGTGTTCAGCTTTCCATTAGTGATATAGATATCAAGATCGAGAAAAGGACAGTGGTCATTGTTAGTATTAGCTTTATTTAAAGTAAGTTCAACAGGATAAATTTCATTAATATACATACTGAAGTCGTCATTATTGAGAGCCAAAATATCATCCAAATATCTAAAAGTATTATTAAATGTGCTTATCAGATGTTGTTTCGATGGGTCTTTGCTTATTTTTGTCATAAATTGTAACTCATAACAATACAAAAACAGGTTCGCAATAAGTGGTGCACAGTTAGTCCCCATTGGAATTCCTATAATCTGACGATATACGGAATCCCCAAAGCGAACAAAAATGTTATCTAGTAAAAATTCAAGGGCATATATAGTATCAAAGCATTTCCAATTAACATAGTTTTTTTGTTTATTGCTACTAAAATATGACCTAAAAGAGTTTGAACATATATATTCACATTCTGTTTTTTTGAATCCCATTTAATTAGGTGTGTGAATTTTTTCCTAATGAGAATGTGAGGCAATGTGGTATACAGGGTAGAAAAATCAAAACTTTGAACAGAATTCAAAATCACCAATATAAGCATGCAATTTATCAAGTACTTCCAACGAGTTCTTGACACTCCAAAAGTAATTTATTCCACTATTTTCGAAGGCCTTATTTGAACAATTTATTATCAGGTTTTTAATTGTACCAAGTGTGCTGGTAAGAAGAATAGACAATTTAGTAGTTGAACAATGGCTTGAAGACGAAATAAATCTATATTTGTAAGGGGTTTTGTGTAGCTTCGGAAGCCAATACATAGTTGGGACTTTCATTGTATTTGGCTCTGCTTGTAAAGCGGTGGCTAAAAATTTATGTTTGTTACAGATTTCGTTTTCTGAAAATGGAGTCAGTTGGAATGTTGGTGAATTGGTGATTTCCTTTTTCAGAACCTCAATGTAAAATTTACGTCAAAAATAATAATATTATTAGCAGCTTTATCGGCCGGGACAAAAACAAATTCCTTGGCTAGTTCTTTTAGTTTATGTTTGATAAGAGAAATAGGTTTATTGTGGTTATTGTTAATAGTAAAATGTTTCTTTAAAATGTTGAATACGTATATCAACTAACTTCAATACTGAATTAAAAAAAGAGTCAAAAGATTTTTTGTCAGCTTTTTCCCGTTTTATCCATTTCATACAGTAAGTATGGAGTGAGTCGTGGATGATATTACGACACTCATTCCAATTAATAATTGACGGGAGACGATATTTAGGTCCTTTACTGAGGAATGATTTTAACTCTCGGTCTTGAACGATGTTAAGATCTCCTGTTATAACATGGGAAATGGGTCCATAAATATATTCGGAATTACTGCAATTACATGAAGTAGGAGTATTTTCACTGATATTAACATCTTTACACAATTGACTATAATTAAACACAAATTTCCGGGTAGATTTCTTGTAAATATAACAAATAAGAGGTAGCTCAGTATTGTCAAAATATCCAGGAATTTGTTCTTTAACAGAATGGTCGTTAAATATAACGGCAATATTTACAAAATCAAAGCCTTTATTGACATACTTAATTTTAATAAAATGTTTTTTATGATCTTCAGGGCGATCAATTTTGGGAAATAATTTAGAATAACAATATGCCATAATAATTTGAACAATTTCATACTTAGGACTGCTATATGAAATTGTGTTGCAATCCTCCAAAATTTTATTTAACTTATTAACCGGTAACGAACAGAGTTTTGTTAACAGATAATGTCTGCCGTTGTTTTTTGAAATAGAAATAATTAGGTCCGAAATATTGGTATGATTGGCCCGAGATTTTCTTTGATTGCGATTTGTTCTACGACCGTGAGAACGTTTTTTACGAACAGTTTTAGAAACTATATCCAAAACGTTAACGGAATCGGTTCTAGATATATTACCAATTCCCATGATATTATCATTAAGACCGAGAGGGTAGACTGTCTGTAATTTTTTAATCCAGTTTAATTCATTTATTTTCCGTAATCGTACAAACTTTGAATGAGATTCACCAGGCTGCTTATTTACTACTTCTAAAGGTTGAACTGCTAAATATTTAAAAGGATGGTTGTGCTTCTTAAGGTGTTGGTAAATGATACTTTTGAATTTATTGGGTCTTTTAAAACGATACAGATGTTCTTGAGTGCGTTTAGATAAATATCGTCCAGTTTCTCCTACGTACTGAATACCACACCCCGGTTTGTTTCATGTGAGTAAATAAATAATACTGTTTGTTTTTCAAGTTATATCAGTTTCAAAATTTGAAGACAATGTGCGACCATTAAACGTGGACCTTACCGTATTGTTGGTGGAAAGACGGGGACATGTAAGTCATTTTTTGGCATGACACTTATCGATAGAAGGGTAACCACGATTTTTATGGTTAAAAATGTTAGCGATAGTAGTATTTTTAGATAACCGATTTTGAAGATTGAGACGTGTAGATACCCTTTGAACAAGTTTAGTATTTAGTAATTTTCCATTTCTAAGCTTCATAATTGTTTTGTTAGTGAATTATATAATAAAGGAGCAAAGACTGGCGTCCAGAATATGAACCAGCATACAATAATTTAAGTTATATAAAATAAATAAATTTGTTCGGCTAAAAATGTCAAACGCTATCAGTATTAATTACCCGAAAAAGATAGGGTATATAAGGGTAGGACTGATGGGTGACTAAATAGTAGAATGGGGCTGAATATTGAAATACTACTTTTTGATAAATATTCCTAAAGTAATGAACTAGAGCAGTTCTCGCTCGGACACACACTCCATAATCTAGTATAAGAGCATAAACCTGAAGCACGGGGAGGCACTCTACTGCCTCCACACGGCACTAAAGACAAACTCTGTAAAAAAAAAAATTGAGAATGGAAATGGGGAATGTGTCACAGAGACAACAACCAGACCAAATAAAAACAACAGCAGAGGGTCACCAACAGGTCTTCTATGTAGCGAGGTCTGAATTTGATTGTTGAATACAAAGATATGCTGTCTTTTCACAAAACAATAACGTTATGACAATCACACATTTGACTTGATACGAATCATCACTGGTAACGAGAAACTTGAAATCTCGTGCATACACAAAATAAATTGTATTAGATACATATTGAACTAGACCACCAAAGATGTGATGTTCGGAGATAACACTGTTTTCCTGATAGTTTTGTCATATGAATATAAATTAATGTTTGACTTCTTATTATATTTACACGGTGTCAGACAGCTCGAAATACTCAAAGGCACATTACATTGTATCACAATTCATGATGTGAATAACGGCTTTTTTTAACTCTTCTAATATATGTTGTGGTTTATAAAATCATTAGAAGCTCATAACCAAACATTCCATATGAAAAGTATGCACCATTAAGTATCCAATTTGATTAATGATATTTTTATAATTTATGTCTTTTGAATAAATATAGGCGTTGGCAAATCTTGTTTTCATTTTTTGACAAAAAGATATTAGGACATGTGTAATCAAATACAGAGCGATCGATAGTTTAGTTTAGACCAGTTGAAGGACGCCTCCGGGTGCGGGAATTTCTCGCTACATTGAAGACCTGTTGGTGACCTTCTGCTGTTGTTTTTATTTTCTATGGTCGGGTTGTTGTCTCTTTGGCACATTCTCCATTTCCATTCTCAATTTTATACAATCTGTGTTTTGTTTATTCTAAGTTAGACAGTAAATCAAACACATTCCTAATGTTCTCACTAAAATGATACCTCTTTCTAAGTCCCGTCTGTCTTTTCATCTTAGACTGTATTAGCATATCTACTCTGTGATGAATACAAATGTATGTGTTATAAAAAAAAATAAGATATGTAGAATGGTTGCCAATTAATAAATTATTCATGGAATAAATAGGCATTCAGTCTCGATAACATTTTTTTCTAAGGCGTCTCTCTAAAGAACGCTTCGCAATAATGATCAATGATCTAATATTAACAACATTATATAAGCGTTTGTGAATACAAGTGCCTCATTGCAATGCAAAACAAGAAAAACTAATATGTAAGAAATTTTTTATAACATTATGCATAATTAATTTGAATATATATATGAATTGCCTTTATGTGTTTTAATATTTTTTATTCAATGCTTATGTTTGTGTGTACCCAAGTGACATTCCATACATTCCGCCAATCTTCCCGGTCAAAGGTCTTCTTATTTTCAATGTGTTCTTGTCCTGAACAGGCATGGCGTGTTTGCCACTGGATAGTTAAGCCAACTACAATTTATAAAGCAATTAAATGTATGATAAGTTCATTTTTATAGCGAAATTACTTGAATCAATGGAAACGAAATAAAAACGAGTCACACAACATATAACTTTTAAATACGCATACTTGACTTGACACATATGAAGAAACAGTTGCTGATATTTACATGGTGTACGGAGAATATGAAATTTTATGTAAACTTCTCGTCCTGAGAGTGCATGACATGTTTGTCATTAGACGTTCAACCATATTACAATCAATCAATCAATTAAATCAATGTATAATCGTGTTTTTTTTTGTAGGAAATTCATATGCATCCAAGGAAATAAAGTAAAAACAAAACTTGTTTACAAGGTTTAAAAAATAAACATAGTTGACATATATCAACAGGACGTTCCTGGTATTTACAAAGTGTACAAAGCTTCATGAACTTTTATGTTAATAGTAAACTACTTAAGTGTTGTTTCAAGAAAAGGTATTGACTTATTTGTGTCAATCATTTAGTGTTAGTAATACATAAATCATAGACTTATATCCCTAAACACAGCTAATTACAACATTAAATACACTGACTGCTTAATTGGGAAGTAAAAAACAAATTGCTCATAAATTTGATGCTAAAGTGCCAATTATGTCAAAATGCGAATCATTTGCTGAAAAAATGATACCATCTATGTTTTATTTCCGGTGGCTCATACGTTTGATCGATCTGAAATCATATTTAATCTCTGATGGATTGCAACTTATGTAAAGCTAAAACAATACTATTTCTGATTGCATATTATGCACTGTGAAAGGACTGAGTGCTCTTTGTTTGTCAAAAGAGAGGCGTAAAATACCAAACTGATACGGCGAAAGTGAAATGACAACGCCATGGCTAAAAATAGAAAAGACAAACAATAGTACACACAACACAACATAGAAAAAGAGACAAAGCAACATGAACCTCATCAACATTTGGGAGTGATCTCAGGTTTCAAAATGGTTACTCGAATACGGACTTATGAAATATGTACTCAAATAACATGGTTGTCCAGTTTGTCCTGTTTGACTATTGAATATGCAGCCATTTCAGGTCAGAAAAGAAATGTTTAATATGATGCGTCAAGTTTTAGAGATTATTCTACCTATATAACCCCCGCAATAACTATTTGACAGGTTGTCCAATATCAATAAACCTCCTTTCCCAGCGGCATTCCAATTTGTGGACAACCTTTCCGGTCATCCCCTACTGGTGGGCATACCTATTGTAATTATTGTTATTTTGTTCTTTCTTGTTTGCCATTAGACGTTAAACCAAATTACAATCAATCAATCAATCAATTAAATGTACATTTTTTTTAGTAGGACATTCATATGAATCTAAGGAAATAAAATAAAAACAAGACATGTTTACAAGATGACCACTTATGATTAATAAGACGTTCCAGACATTTAGAAAGTGTACAAAGATCTATGAACATTTATGTTAATAGCAGACTACTTAAGTTTTGTTTCAAGAAGAGGTATTGACTTATTTGTGTCAATCATCATTAATTTAAATCCAAACACACAGGTAATATAAAAGAATCAATTAACTTCACTGCTTAATTGAGAAGTAAAAATCAGGGACCTGTTTATCGAAACTGTCCTAAGTTTCGTCCTAAAAATTTATTAGGACAGAATTTAGGATAATGTTAGGACCGACTTACGACACGTCTCAGCATGCACATCGAAGCTATCTTAGGTATATCTTAGCTAGGACGTCCTAACCGATGTCCTAAGTATTGGCGGAAAAGAAAATACAAATTTAAAAAATATGAAAAAAAATAAATATGATGTCATATTTTATCAATATTTTTAATTATAAACTAGTTTTTGATTAAACGTAATAAATAATTATTGTAGAATAATTGTACATTTGAACTGTATAAAACAAAACAAAAGAAAAAAATAATAACTACGTATTATATAAAAAATTATCAAACTAATTGTAAACAAAATATAATTATTATCGGTAAAAATCATTACATGTTTTTGAGTGAGTTGAACTCGAAGTGTCACGGTTTCATTCTTTTACAGTTGAAAGGCAAATCTCGTGCATTTTTCATATAAATACGGAGACTTTAAACTAATTTACTACTGATAAAAAAATAATACGTGTGAAAATGAACAAAAGACGAAATTTAGGACCATCCTAAGACCCTCTTAAGACACCTTAATTGGTAACCTAAAGTTAGGACAATACCTAGGATTTTCATAATTTGAGACATGTTTGATAAAACCCATTTAGGACTAAGATGTGTCCTACGTTGGTCTTAGGACACGTCCTAGTCCTAAGAGAGCTTCGATAAGCAGGCCCCAGATTGCAAATAATTTGATAATCTTCCCAATCACTAAATATCAATTATGTCAAAATGCGTATAATTTGCTGCAAAAAGATACCATCTATGTTTAACTTCCGTTTGATAAGATATCCTATTTCATGAAGAATAGACACTTATGTAAAACTAAAAAACAGAAATACAAACATTGCTATTTTTGATTGCATATTATGGACTTTAAAAGGGCTGATGGCTTATTGTTGACAAAAGAGAGGCGAAAGATACCAAGATATCAAACTTATAAGTCAAAAGTAAACTGACTACGCCATGGCTAAATAAGAAAACAGACAAATAATAGTACACATATCACATCATAGAAAACTAAATACTAAGCAACACGAACCTGGCCAAATCCTGTTGGTGGTCTCATGTTCTCAAAATGTTTACTCTAATATGGACTTTTGCAACATGATTTCAAATAACGTAGTTGTCCTGTTTGATGATTGAATATGCAGCCATTTCAGGGCAGAAAAGAGACGTTAAAGTTGATGCCGCAAGTATAGATAATGTTCTATCTATAGAACCCTTGCAACAACTATTTTACGAGATGTCCAGATCCATATACCCTCATTTTCCAACGTCATCTTAAATTATCAACAATCTTTCAGATCAAACTCCTAATGCAGGGCATATCTATTGTAACTATTGTTAACTTGTTTTCGTACTGTACATTTATGACATATTTGCCTTTAGACTTTTTACCAAAATAAATCAATTACTTAATTAAATGTATAATCAATTTATTTTCATCGCAAATTCATTTAAAATTCAAGGAAATAAAATAAAAATACTTCAAGACCTGTTTGCAAGTTGATATCAAATGATTTATAAAATATGCATACTTGACAGTTATCAACGCGACGTTCCTGGTATTTACAAAGTGTACAAAGATATACGAACTTTTATGTAAATAGCAGACTACTTTAGTTTTGTTTCGAGGAAAGGTATTGAAATTTGTGTCAATCATACAGTGTTTGTGTTACATACATTATTGACTTAAATCCAAAAGACAGCGTCAATAATAACAGGAGTGTTTCTGTCACATTAATACAAAACAAAATAAAATGATTTATCAATTGGGAAATGCAAAATAATTTGCGAATACTTTGATTATCTTCACTATCATTTCATGTATGTCAAAATGAGCATACGGTATTACTGTAAAAACTAGTGGCCCACACGTTCTGTTAAATATCAGATTTTCTAAAGGATTGCAACTTATACATGTTATATAAGACTACAATGGATATATATATACCAATACTATGTCTGACATCAAAGTACAACAATGTATGCACTATGAATGGACTGGATGCCTCATTTTGTTTAAATGTTACTTTTAATATGTACTTCTTAAATATTATTCTCAATAGCATATTTGCCCAATTTTAGCTTAAAGGTAATAGACACCTATTTTTAAATATTAGTATAGTAGACTGTTCATAGTGAAGAAAATATGTTCTCTATTATTTCTGTGAAAAAGATCTCTACACTTCAAAAGGATACATCTGATTTTCGACGTGATAAACTATACACGAGTCCTCAAAACATGTTAAAGACAGGCGAAAGGTACTTAATTGGGATTCTAACTGACTAGTCGAAAATAAATTGACAACGCCATGGTTAAAATCGCAAGCAAACAATAGTACACAAAATACTTTAAAGAAACCTAAAGAATGCCTACACGAACCCAACTTAAAACTGGGGATGATCTCAAATGCTTAATTTTGGTAAGCAGATTGCAAATTATATACAAACTCGGTAAAACTTCTCATTTGGAAGGTAAAATTCGGGGCTATGTTACTTTTGGAGGACGTGTATTTCAACAAAACCATCGTAATTCCCATTGGAACCAACTTATCCCTCTTCTTGACGATTTTTCCCTAATTCATTCATATAATAGCTAAATTCATACCGGAAGTTCCTATGAATAAATAAGAGTAGTTAGCATTGTCCTTTAACTTTATTTTATTTGCATATGAAATAAGAAAGGGTTTATCGAAAAATAATATTCTGCATTAAGATTGAATTGTCGTGTTATCTGCGAATATCGAATACTTATGACAAACTTATTAACGTTTTGAAATGAATCAACAATTTTATTTTTGCATTTTTTTATTATTACTGTTTATAATAATACATATACACGTATGAGTAATAAAACAATGCAATATCGACTGTCTTTTAACAGTAATCACCAACAGACGCCATCGTCTCAGAGTTATCTTATTTTTTTCAACGTTTGTGAATTCAGTCTTGTTTTAAAATAGATGTGTATTGCTATTCATTCAACAATGTTAACATTTGAACTATATATTCCAATGTACTGTAGTAGATGTTTCCATAGCCATTATAGCTCAAAGTGTAAACAAGTGTTCCCTAGCAAGAATTGACCTATTTCTTATTGATCGGTTATTACTATCTGTTTCAGCCATTCATATTCTGGTAATAACCGTTATTTACACCAATCTATATTCTGGTACTAAAATTCTCCACACACTTGCCAGTATTATGGTACTAACTATTCTCTGCATTAATCCATATTATATCACAGCCATCTCAAGCCACAGATATTGCGAATTTATCTATTTGATTCAATATACCAGATGACCAATCATCCATGAATGCATAAGAATCTCAGGATCCAATGTCTTCCTCGTCCTCTTCCTCTAAAGAAGACATTGAACACGTGGAAAGACGACGTTTCAATAACGGTTCTGGCCGTAAAGCGTTTATCCAATCATCAACTTCTATCCTATTGCTCGCTTTAAATGTCAATGCGTTACCATCGATATTGTCCGAAACCACACTTATTCCATTCGCATTTGTCTTTTTCACTTGACAGTTCTTCAGGTTCAAGAATACGGCAGAATTGGTAAATTTTACATCTCTGTTGATAACGGCATAATGTTCAAATCTGTTTCTGTATACCCTGACCTTCATAGGAACTGTTATTGTCTGGTTATTAAATGATTGAGTCATCAGTAAGTTTCCTGTTTTCAATTCAGCTCCAGTAGTGCTAAGCTTTACGCTTTCTTTATCCAGTGAGACAAGCATATTAAATATGTAGCAAATCTTTCTGTTTAGGTATATGTTATTTTGTGCATATATCAGATTGATTTAACATTGTTTCTAATTCGTTCTTTATATATCGACAAATCCATGATCAGTGTGGTATAAACTTTGTGTTTCATTGGACAATTCATTCAGTCAACAATCCAATGTAAATGCAATTATTTATGGAAAAACATGCAAGCAATAAAAGGCATCAAATGATTGACAATATAATAAAATTGGTGCATCAATGTCAGGACATCTGTTTATCTATATATCACAATGAACTGTCGTAACCTTGACTTAATATGAGGAAAAGTTCGAAAATTGTCAGTTATGTATACCTTGTGGTCTACATGTCTTCTGCTTGTAAAAGTTGTGACTTGTTTACTTTTATTTAAATACATAATTTGCATAAAAGAATAATGTTTCAAAAACAAACTGATTGAATCAACACCACGGTAGTCCTTTGGAAGTTCGATCCAATACCTCTGGTAAAGAACATGAAATGTTATCTGTTTGATGAGAAATCCTTGCAACAACTTATATGCGATAGAATGGGTGACATACATGTATTAATAGTCATAATAGAATAATATGCAATAGTGTGTGCGTCAATAATAAGAGAAGTCCATATCGCGATCGTAAAATTGGCGATAAAAGATCGTAACATACAAAAATCGGAAACAATTAAAATGGAAAAAGGAAGAGACCTAATTTTTCATAAAAAAAAACAGTTTACGAAAAAAAAAAAAAAAAAGGGCAGACCTGAAGCAACGACAATGCCTTAAATACAGGTGTCTGACAACTTTAAAAGAGTCTTTGGTTGTCATGCATCACAGGAATTCATGATAAAAACTAGCCAACATTGTCTGTACACGTTCATACTATACGAAATATTCATAAAATACAAGTTATATAATTAACAATCAGATTGATGCAAAACTTTGGTTGAATTCTTTATTCATATCTATCTATATATAAGCTATGATTACTGGTGTATATACTTTGTGTTTCATTGGAATATTCATCTGAACGATTCAATGAAAATACAACTATTTATAGAAACAAATGCAAATAGTTGACAATTGTATGTTTTTTTATTTGACATTATTATGAAATTGGTGCACTAGTGAAAAGACATATAAAATAGTGAACTGTAATAACCCTTACTTAATATCAGGAAAATGAAAACAAAGGTATGGTATGTATAGTATATGGTATCTTTGTCTTCTATTATTAAAGGTTGTGGTCCATTCTTTCAATAGAGCACTAGTTTACATTTGATGTTATGATGTATCTTGATTTAATCGATACAACGAAAATGTCTCTGTTCGATAAAGTACCTTTGCAACAACCCTTGTATCAGTCCGTAAGTGATTTATGCAGAAAAGCATTTTACCCCTATATGCAACACATCATAATTTTCAATGTACTGTTGCAGTCCACGTTTCTTATTAGTGAAATATGATATGCTGGAAGATAAAGTTAAACGTTTTTTGTTCAATAAACAACTTTTGCAGCAACTTTTTAGTTGGCCTTTAAGTAAGATATTGCAAGTCAATATTCCTATCCATATAATTATTTTTTCATTACAAATTTTGTTATTACACTATTAGTTATTACTTTATGATATGGTACAAAAATCAACCCAAAAAATTGATTCGGTTTGGCCCTAGATGACTTTTAAAATGTTTATATCATTGAAAAAGCTCCAAATTATCTCCCTTTGGCGCAAAAATGCACTTTTTTGGCATTAAATTTGAAATATCTTTTTTAACTCATCGGTGACCTGTATTTTTTTAATTGTTGTTTTCAAATAAGCTGTACATAACCTAAATAATGTAAAATTTAAGCGATTTCTGTAATTAGGTTATTGTTTTATTTCGATATTTCCTCTATTTTATCTTATTAGTTCCACAGAAAAAAAGGACATTAACAAAAATGTATGCTTCTTCCAGAGGCATATTGTGAGCTTAAATGAACGGTGACGTCATTTTTTTAATTTCATTATTCTTTTAAGTATATGATAAAGTTAATTTATAAAAAAATATAGCGAAATCCTATATTAGAAAAAAAAAAGATTTATACCAGGAGCCCCCTTAATCCCTGTCAACCCATTTGGTGCACATACCAATAAGTTCATGTTGTATTTTTCCCGTCCTTGATATTTATGAAATATTTGCCGTTCAGAGTTCCATAAGCAACAATGAATTATTTAAAATTATACGATTTATATTAACAGACTTTCACAAAAGTGCAATTTGGCATTTTGTTAAAACTTTTGAGTATTCATTTAAAGTTGTCAGTTTAGAATGTTTAGAATAATTTAAAATCTTTCACACATTTTACGTAAATATAAAAAAGAAGATGTGGTATGATTGCCATGAGACAACTCTCAACGAGAGACCATGCAAGTACGTTTTATGGACGCAATCGCAGATTTTTCCTTCCCTTAAATGCACACTTGAAATTCCCCAAGTTTGGAAGATGATCTTGCAGCTCAGAACTATGTTTTGTATGTGTGTTTAGTGAACTATAGTTTGCCTTAAAGACTTTTTTAAGCCAAGTTTATTTTCAACTTACGAGTTTCAATGTCCTTCTTGTGACTTCTGCCTCTCTTTTACGCTTTTACACCAAAACCATAGACGTCAAATTAGCTCTCTTATCGTGTAAAAGTGTTTAAGGCACTAGTTTTTTTACGATTGATCTAAAGACATACAACATTAGAATATTTCCTGAGATATTCTGACGAATCAATGTACAGCAAACCTTAGATTGTTTAACGGTAATTAGCATTACAGCATAACTATAGACCATAACGAAGAAGTTGTATGATAGGCTTATAAACATAACAATGAGTTCAAAAGTAACACCAACTCCGTCAAAATCTGCGGATTGAACTCATGTAATCCAGAAAGGTGATAACTAGTATAACTAGCGGCAGCTATCTCGTTCAAGCAAGCAAGTAAATCAAGTAATAACGTACTGATTAATTATATTATATGTTTTCACATCAGAAGAAAGGAGGACGGAAGTGTAGTTACGAACAGATGAACATAACTATTCATGGTCAGCTGCAAACGATTGAACATAGTCCATGCCTACTTCAATTATGAATTGAATGCATACACCATTTCTAAACGAAAGTTAAATGAGTATTTAAGATGTTATAGTTCTTCAGATTTGAAGTAGTATATTAGTTTCAAACATTCTATATACAGACTTAATGATTAGTTTTACTAGGACTAGTTTTCAATGTGTATGATTAGTTATGTAATTCATTGTAGGTTTCCATTTTTTGCCACGTCCTACTACCTAAGTTGGAAAGGAAGACGACTACACGCGTGCAACAGATTTGGTTATGAGTTAAAAAATTAATTAAAATTCAGTAGAAAAGAGATATAATGCAATAACAAACATATACACATGTACAATGAGTCAATTTAAAACGAATAAAAAACTAATTATAAACCCTTTCTTAAATGTTTGTTTATTTTTCATGTGTAGGGAATTGTGATTCAAAGGAAACAAAATTTCAAAATGTTTTCAAGGAGACAATTTTTCAGATAACTTTAGTTGTTCCACGGAAAGTTATTGACATATATTTGTCCATCATTTAGAGTTAGAAGTAAATACATCATTAAACCATTATTTCAGAGTTAATTTAATAACTTTAAGTGGCTCAATATCAATACAAAAGACCAATATACTTAATAATTGGGAATTGCCAAACACATGTTGCAAATGCTTAAATGACCGTCAGTCTAGTCTGTATTGGTATACGAAGGAATTATCAGTGGTGCAGGAATGTGAATTATAACGTCATATCAAATATGAAGTTCATTATTTACTACCCGATAAATCCAAAATAAACTGTGCCAAATGAGCCTAGACCAATCAAGATATACAATACAAATATGTATAGACTTAATAACTCTTAGAAACTATTTCAAACGTTTTTATTTTCTCACAAACTTTCGTCTACTTTTGATAATAATTTAAACTTAAAATATAAATAAATTATTTGCAACGTCATAATTATGCAAGAGATAGTAATTCAGAGTAGGAGATTCAAGATCAGATATATTAAAGATCTAAATTTCTTGAAAGATATGTTTGAGACAAAGTGCAGACCTTAAAAATATTTTTATAAGGCTTATGAATGAGGATTCTCCTATTGTTATTTCGGTTGCCTCTGGTTGAGAGTAGTCCCATTGAGGAATTATGCCATATCTTCTAATTTTTATAAAACAAACATTCATGATAATTCAAAACTAACCAACGCTGTCTTCAGACGATTACCCAATTTCCGTAATGCATCTTATAAATCGTATTGTAATGAAAATGACATAGAGATGTATAGAAAATAATATACTGCCATAACAGTGTAGCATTTTATTATCTTCGAATATTGGATACTGATGACAATATCATAAATGTTTTTAAGAAATGAACCAAAAGTGTATTTTGAAAATTTTTATTACTTCTTTTTGATAGTACATGTATAAAAATGTAATACAAAACTTGCACTATTTATACTCTCGTAAAACCAATGTTCAATCGCCAACAAGAGCAATCGTGTCAAAATCAGTTTATTCTGTCCAACGCGTTCAATTATTGTTGTAGATGTTTATTACAATCCGTTTTAGAACATTTCACTTGTAATCTATTTTTCATTGTTCCATTGTTCTCACTGTAGTACCTCGAAGCATCCACATCTTAAAATCTGGATTGTCCAGCATATATCGATCGACCTGTCTCTTATAATCTAGTACCACCATATTCTACACTTAACGATGGTCTGCCTCAGTCCCATTCTACATAGGCTTCAAGTTGTACCAATATTCGAATCGGTTGATTAATTTAATAATCCAGATGATCAATCATCCAAAAACGTATCAGACTCTCAGGATCCAATGTTTTCAATATCTTCTTCTTCTAAAGACAGCATTGAACACGTGAAAAGACGCCGTTTCAATGACGGTTCTGGTCGTAACGTATTTATCCAATTATCAGCATCCACTCCATTACTGGCTATAAATGTCAATGAATTACCATCGATATTGTCCGAGATTACACTTATTCCATTCGATTTTGTCTTTTTCACTTGACAATTCTTCAGGTTCAAGAATACCGCAGTATTAGTAAATTTGACATCTCTGTTGATAACGGCATAATGTTCAAATCTGTTTAGAAGTTCGATCCAAACCTCAAAAGTTGTCAGTAACGAAAAATTCATTTCTTTCAAACATTTATGTAAGTACGTTTTTACGGACGCTATCACGAGATGGTTGACCATTATGGAATATCCGTTTCAAAGACGATATCGTATATGTTCTTAATAACGAAGCTCCAATTCCGTCCCAAATTATACGCCTGGTACCTTATTAACTATTCACATCAGGAAAAAATGACGGCAGTGTTGGTACAAACAGATGACCATAATTATACAAGGTTAGCTGCAAACCATTGAATTTATTTCATGCTTACTTCAATTATTATCTGAATGCATATATCATTTCTGAACGAAGGGGAAATAAGTATTTAATGAGCGGTGTACTTTTTGTAAATTGTTACTTGGATGGAGAGTTGTCTCATTGACATTCATACCACACCTTCCTATATCTATTTAAAAAGTAACATCACAAAAAATACTGAACTCCGATGACAATTCAAAACGAAAAGTCCCTAATCAAATGGCAAAATCAAATAAGATGTTATTGTTCATTAAATTTCAAATATCACCTTGGCTCCAATTATTCTTTATACAGACTTTGTCGTTCGTTTTTCTATGACAAGTTTTCGATGTGTATGATCAATGATGTAATACATTGTACATTTCAATTCACTGTCACGTCCTTCTACCTAAGTCGAACAGGAAAACAACAACATGCCTTCAAAGTAAGTTTTGAAACAAACATTTTGTCTCAAATTCAGTAAAAAATGCATAATATGCATTAATAACAAACATATATACATATACGGTAAATCATTTTTCTTTAGTGTTAATTCATTTCTTAAATGAAGGAAATTTAAGTGAATTGAAGGAAACAAAAGTAGAACATGTGTTCCGGAGGACAACAAAATGAATTTTAAATATGAATACCTGACACATATCAACAGACTTAACATGGTGAATAAATAAAGTGATGATCGTTTATGTAAATAGCAGATAACTTTATTTTTGTATTACGGAGTATATTTGTCGATCATTTAGTATAAAACGTACAGACGAATTAATACATCAATTCACAGTTAATTAAAAAACACTTGGTGGGTCCATATCAATACTAGAGATAAATAAATTAATTAAATGGGAAGTGCCTAACAGTTTGCCTACGTTTTGATGATCACCATCGGTAGCCAGTCTGTCTTGGTTTAAAACATAGTTTTTCGTATACGTAAGACTCCTCAGTCTTCGGCTGTTGTTTGCTCTTTGGTTATTGTGTTGTCTCTATGACACATTCCTCATTTCAATTCTCAATTTAAAGATATACAATATATAAATACTGGGTGTAATTAGCAATTCGTTTTGTCAAGGCGTTTCCTCTGAAATTCGATTTCCAGCTGCCTATAAATTCATTTGAATAGTTTTACACTGGTAATTTTTGGGGCCCTTCATAGCTTGCTGTTTGGTGTGAGCCAAGGCTCTGTATTGAAGGTCGTACCTTTACCTATAATGGTTTACTTTTATAAATTTTTACTTCTCTTCTTCTTCTTCTTCTTCTTCTTCTTCCTCGCGGTTTTTTTTCTCACAAACTCTTTCGTCTACTTTTAATAATAACTTAAAACTTCAATATTTATACTTAAGTAATGGTTTATGTTTTTGTAGAAATTGATCGCCGTACTACACAAAGATACATATACTATATTTTTTTCAACGTCATAATTCTGCAAGAAAAATAAATTCAGGAGAAGATTCAAAATCAGATGAAAAAAATGAAAGGTCTAAAATACTTGAAAGATATTTTTGAAACAAAGTGCAGTCCTTAAAACAAATTTGATCAGGCTCGTGAATGAAGATGTTTTTACTGTTATTCCGGTTGTCCTTGGTGGAGAGTATTCCTATTTAGGAATCATCATTCTACTTCTAATTTTTATAAAACAAAGATTCATGATACTTTAAAACTAACCAACGCTGTCTTCAGACGGTTACCCCATTTGTGTACGCATCATATGAATCGTATTTGAAATGGAAATGAATATAGAAAATAATAAACTGCAGTTATTATGTAGTGTTTTGATTTCTTCAAAGGTTAGATACATATTTTTAAGAAATGAACAAAAATTGTATTTTTGCAATTTTTATTACTTATGTTTAATTATAAATAAATAAACATATTATACAAAACTTGCACTATTTATTCTCTCGCAAAGTCAATGTTCAATCGCCAACAAAAGCAATCAGTTCAAAAACAGTTCATTCTGTCCACCGCGTTCAAATTCCGTTGTATTCCTAGATGTTTATCTCAATCCATTTTATAAAATTTCACTTGTACTCTATGTTCCATTGTTCTGATTGTAGTACCACGAAGCATCCACATCTTAAAACATGAATTGTCCACCATATTTCAATCGACTTGTCTCTTATGATCTAGTACCAACCATATTCTACACTTAACGATGTTCTCCCACAGTCCCATTCGGGACCTGCTATATGTACTTGTACCAATATTCGAATCGGTTGAAAGATTCAATTATCCAGATAATCAGTCATCCATAAACGTATCGGACTCTCAGGATCCAATGTCTTCCTCGTCCTTTTCCTCTAAAGACGACATTGAACACGTGGAAAGACGACGTTTCAATAATGGTTCTGGTCGTAAAGCATTTATCCAACTATCAGCTTCCACTTCATAGCTGGCTGTAAATGTCAGTACATTACCATCGATATTGTCCGAGATTACACTTATTCCATTCGATTTTGTCTTTTTCACATGACAGTTCTTCAGGTTCAAGAATACCGCAGTATTAGTAAATTTGACATCTCTGTTGATAACGGCATAATGTTCAAATCTGTTTCTGTATACTCTGACCATAATAGGAACGGTTTTTCCATTGAATGATTGAATCATCTGTAAGTTTCCGGTCTTGAGTTCAGCTCCAGTAGTGCTGAGCTTGTTACTATGTTTATCCACTGATACAACCATTTTAACAATATGAATAAAAACTAAAGGTAAGATTGATATGAAACCTTAGTACAACTGGTTCTTTATATATTCAGTATACCATGATAAATCGAGTACATACTTGGCATTTCATTGGACAATTCAATTAGTCGACAACCCAATGAAAGTACAATTATTTATGAAAAAACAATGCAAGCAATAAAAGGTATGATTGACAATTGTAAAATTTATTTTGACAATATTATAGAATTAGTGCATTAATGTTAAACATGTACAATTATATAACACATTAAAATGTCGTTACCTTGAATTAATATCAGGAAAAAGTAAAATAATTGTCAACTTTGCATTGTTTGTGGTCTTCATGTCTTAAGTAAGTTAAAGCTATGCCTTTTTTACTTTAAATTGCAGGAATAATTTTCATTAACAAAAGATGTTTTAAAGATAGATGTAATCAATACGAAGATTGATATTTTTTTTTAATACATCCAATACAGAGGGTTAAAAAGGTGCAACATCCTTTGTTCGATAAGGAAATTTTGTTGTGTAATTAAGAGACATAGTTCAAGGCATTATAATAACTCCTAATCCAACACATTAGCATTGTCCTTTGACGATCTACATTGTTCAATGCCTAATGTCGGTCGACCATCATCAGAGAATAAAAATAAAAAGTATTATTTTCCCTTGTTCTATATATGCATGAAATATTTGTCATTGTACGTTACAAAAACAACAATGCATCAACATAATATATGTTGATAATCAAGTAGCCAATTCCTCATGTATATTCTCTTATGATATTTTACCATTATTCTATTAAACCGTAACAGCTTTCTTTCCCAAATACTTCGATTTGTTAGATTGTGGCAAATTTTAGGATTTATCAACAATAGTCCGTAAAGCAAAAATGAAAAAAAATTCACATGACAAAAACACCTACAAAATAAGCTCTCTATAATGATATACCATTGTTTCAGAAAAAGGGAGAAGGTTTGGTACCATTAACATGTTTAATCCAGTTGTAAATGTTTTCACCTGTCCTTAGTCAGGAATCTGATTTACAGTAGTTATCGTTTGTTTATGTTATTTATACGTGTTTCTCGTTTCTCGTTTTTTATATAGATATCCCGTTTGAATGGTTTTACAATAGTAATTTTTGGGCCCTTTATAGCTTATTGTTCGGTGTGAGCCATGGCTCCGTGTTAAAGGCCGTACATTGAGCTATAATGGTTTGCTTTTATAAATTATTATTTGGATCGAGAGTTGTCTCATTGGCACTCACACCACATCTTCCTATATCTATATATTGTGTTGTTTTCATTGGTATTTAAGACTGATCTACCGATATAAAAAATATCCTGATATTTTGTATTCATGTGTAAGGTGTGTGTTCTTGTTTTTTGTTGGTTATGTTTCTGTGATCTTGGACCTGTTTTATTTGCCCGGCATGTTGATCATGCTACATTGTACATATAGTACATCTAAATATGACAATTGACAAATGTTGACGTCACTACAAATACTTGCAGAAATACATAAAATGTATAGTTGTTATTTCTAGCATGGTAAATATTGACTTCAAATTGAATCAAAACAAATCACTTAGTAATTGACAACTAATTTTAAGCTTTGTAGTATGTTTAATTGATAGAAAAATAGATGTGCCCATGAACAACAAGAACCTCTTGTTAATGCTTTACTATATTTTTATATTGACAAATTTGACTTATACTTGACATTCCCAATTTTTAGATAATAAATGAACAATATATTTTTTTCTGTAAATGATATCACCGTGTATCATCAGTACATCGGATATAGGTACTAACCAAGCGGGCATCATCAATTTTGACCTCACACGGTAACGAACATCTTTGTTTTGCTTTATCAATATTCAATGAACATTTCTCAACATTTGAAATTCCTGCTCCCAAACAATTTTTGCATCGAGTTTTTCCTATTCATAAAACAACTTTGATATTCAAATAAGAACAATTTACCTGTTCATGCGTAAATAGTTGTGAAAGTCAACACCCACTTTCAATTTGGATAAAGTTGTTGAGAAATTTACATGTTTTATCTGAAAGAAACCTAATACAGGGTAACAGTAATGGTTACCAATCATAAACCTACCTGTGATTATTTATTCATTGAAACTGTTTGGGTAATAAACGAGTATGAAAATAAAGTTTTTGTGTACGGTGTACAACAACTTAACTATGCACCGTACATAAGGATTTATGTGGTAAGCTAAACACCGTACACAACGCTTCTTTAGGGATAAAATATCGAAAAATAACATGTGTATGAAAAATTTCAATGCCAATTATTGAAACAGCTATACTTATTATACACATACATTGACCTTCTATCAGAAAAAGAGTTGCAATGAATATAAAATTATATCAGATGAGACGAGGGCCAACTTCTTTTACAAGTATTTGCACATGCTTTTAGTAATCCCTCTTGTTTTGGGGAAATAATGAGACATCTCTAATCATCAAGCTACGACCAAATCATTTCTTAAAACAGCAATTATGTTTAGAAGGAAGTATACATTGATATTATGTGAACAAAACAAAGATTTTTCGTTACCGTGTAAGATAAAAATCGCTTACGCCCGCTTGCTTAGTACGATGATACACGGTGGATATATTCTGCTAAAAAATGGTTACTTTGAATGCTATATTTTCTTTTATACGAACACAATTGAATTTTTTTCAATATTGCCAAAAAGGCTGATGACAACTTTTGTTTCGAACAGATCCTAAGGGAACGTTATTGTTTTTTATGTTGTTTTATTTGACTTTGCGAAGATTGATTAATCGGTAAGTTTATTTCAATATAAATTAATCAACGAAATGGAATATGCGTAACAGCATAATATAAATATCTCAGCAAAACACAAGAACACATTTCTTAGCATTAGCATTATTCCGCAGCAATAAACAAGCTTTAAAACTTCCTAAGTTTGATCTGCGATCAAGTCTTAATATTAGTAAATCGAATGATAGTATTTGCAACATTGATCACTTTGGATTTAATGCGGCTAATTTAAACATACCACATTTTGTTATTAGAATATTTATAAATAACCCAAATGTTACAGGTACAAAGCCAAGAAAAATTGTCTATTAAATCTGACTGCTATGTATATAACGTTTGATTTTCCCACAGCAATTGAACTTACAAAATTACAAAGGACATATAAGATGTCATGGATTCGCACGGTCTAACAAGAAGCTACGTAGGATCTCCGATACCGTAGAAAATTAAATCATTTCTTCGAAACTAGCGGCAGTCATCTTGTTGCTATAGTCGCACTTTATTTCTGTTATTTGAACCAACTTTTTTTCATTTCTTCGCTATAATTGCACCTAGCAGTAAATTGGCAAACTCTGAATTTTTTGTAATTTTTGTAATTTTGAATAAACATTTGATTGAAAAAAAAGAAATTGCTAATAACCAAGGGTTTCTAAAGACGGTTACCATGGTTACACCAGTCATAATATTCATTGAATTCAAACAATTTAATAATCAAGCATAGTAATGTCAACTGCCTAATATATGTCATTTAGTATCTGGTTGAAAATTGTCTCGTTGACATTAATACCACATCTTTCTATTCTTCTTTTACATGTATATTTCATTCGAGTTTGTCTTTATTCATTTGATAATTCTTCATGTTGAATTATACCAAAGTATTGGTACACTTACTTAACGTCTCTGTTAATAATGGCAAATTGTTAACATATGTTTTTATATACTCGGACCAGCATGTGAACTGACATGTTCTGATAATTGAATGATTGCACCATCAGTATGTTTCCTATCGTCATTTCAGCTCTTTTAGTGTTAAGCTTGGTGCTTTGATTGACACATTCATTTCAATATGTAGCAAAACTACACGGCAACAACAGTTCTAAAAGATGTTCTTTCTTGCAAATATCAGATTGATTTAAAACTTTTTTACAATTTGTTCTTTATATATCCATGAAGTTAAGATATGTAATGTATTTAGTTTTCATTTATTTGAAGAGTTTATTAAGTCCAGGACCCAATGAAAAATCGATCATTTATTGCAAATCCATTCGAATATTAAATGACAAACAATGATTGACAATTGTATGGATTATTTTTCAAAATATCATAAAATTGGTGCATTAATGTAAAGAGATATAAATAAGTCATATAATGAACTGTCGTAACCTTGACTCTTTATCAGGAAAAGGTACGAAAATTGTCAACTATTCATAGTATGTGGTCTACATTACTTCAGTTAGTTAAAATTATGCTTTATTTACTTGTTATTGAAGGAATAATTTGCATAAAGAGTGTAATGTATTGAAACCCTCGTGGTACTATCAGTACGATGATTGCTTTAAAATAGAGGAACGAAAGATACCAGAGAGACAGTCAAACTCATAAATCGAAAATAAACTGACAACGCCTGGCTAAATATGAAAAACACAAACAGACAAACAATAGAACACATGGCACAACATATAAAACTAAAGAATAAGCAACACGAACCCCACCAAAAACTAGGGGTGATCTCAGGTGCTCCGGAAGGGTAAGCAGATCCTGCTCCACATGTGGCACCCGTCGAGTTGCTTATGTTATAACAAATCCGGTAAAAAGTCTAATTCTGTATGTCACATTCATGAAAGGGAAGGGGATTGTAGTTACGACGTAAGGAACATATCCGATATTTTTTGTGAAGCGGTTATTCCATAACGGTCAACAATCTCGTGATGGAGTCCGTAAAATTTACGAAGGGATGATTTCAACTTCACTATTTGAAACTCTTGGTTTAAAGTTACATGTGATACCTCGGTTGTGGAAGGTAATAGGTTATCTGTTCAAAAGGATTAATGCTATTGTGTGTGATATTGCAATGCATTATTTCTACCCTATATCCAACACATTTTCGTTGTTCTATGACAGGCCAATTCTCCGTACTTAATGCCTTTTGATGATATATTTTCCTACATGACAGCATATTTGACAGATTGTTGCAAATTTGACTATTTATTTAAAATTGTTCGTAAAGAAAAAAAAACGAAAATATTTATATCTTATTTAAATTTATATTTATTATAACATTTACGCTTTCAGGTACACATTATAAAAGAGGAAATAAGCTCTCAACCAAGTTTTTGTCTCTCTTGTACTAGTATTTATGTCAAAAGAAAGTGATAAAGTTAACGTTCACCAACTATCTTAATGTTATCTCAGTGTCAATTATATCTCATCTTTCTTTTTATAATTGATTGTTTTTTAAACGATTTTTTATGAAATTTTGTTTTTGTGATAAGGTAGAACTCAAAGAGCTGCAACTGCCGCCTATATAAATAAGTTATTATCTGTAAGACTGATATTTCTTGTTTGTGTGTGTGTGTTGCTATTCTGGTTCTTGGTGATAAAGGTTGGATGTGCCTTCAAATTGACCAGTATTCCCTTTATGTATAATAAATCAAATTATTGTACAGTATGAAATGCTTTTAAAAGAAATATATTTTTCTTGTATTGGTTGCTCTACGTGTGATCCTACACAAACATTTCTCCATTGCGTGGTAAAACATCCTTTTGAAATTGAATTAGAACAAATTATTTAGCATTTGACAGCGGTAATTTACTAAAAGTGACAATTTACGAGATAATGATATTATCACTTATTATCATGTTTAATTCATCAAAAAGTAAATATTCTCATTAACGACAAAAATCTTTATACAGTGTTATGTAGGTTTGAAGTTAATGGCAGACACACCTGACATATATGTGACATTTGATTCTTTAAATAATCAATGTATGTATAATTGTTCTGTTACTTAAACAATGCTTGTCTTTTTTGTCTTTTTACTTTAATAATGTATTGTGTCAAAGTTGTAATTGACTTTTCATTTTACGCCCCATAATATACCATCTTGTGATTACCATGAATGTGACCTACCGAATTAGACTATTTACCAGAATTGTTATAACATAAGAAACACGACGGGTGGAGCAGGATCTGCTTACCCTTCCGGAGCACCTGAGATCACCCCTAGGTTTTGGTGGGGTTCGTGTTGCTTATTCTTTAGTTTTCTTTGTTGTGTCACGTGTTCTATTGTTTGTCTGTTTGTCTTCTTTCATTTTTAGCCAGGCGTTGTCCGTTTTTTTCGATTTATGAGTTTGACTGTCCCTCTGGGATCTTTCGTCCCTCTTTTGTAGAATGACAGAAAACGTTGACGAAAAGCTAAGATTAAAATTAAATACACAATAAACAATTATTTCAAATGTAGTTTTTTATGCATCAACTGCATTCAAACAACACGATAAATCAAAAACGAAAAATCCATCTATAAAAATATCAAAGATCGTTCATCAGCAACGGTCAAGCTTTTTAAAAATCGTCAGGATTATAAAAATAATAGCAAAGAGGTAAAATAACATTGCGAAATACAGTCCACAAAGAAAATAAGGAAAAGGCACACCAATAACGTTCAGTAGCAAATAGTTTATGCATTTACAGGACGAGAACAAACTAACATTAAACCATACAAATGTAGTAGATTCTTCAAAGTGGATCGTCCGCTGCGTCATATTGAGAATTTAGACAATTAATACGTTTTTTCAACGTTTTTAGATTGATTGATTGGTGGTTGCTTTACGCCGCATTAGCACAAAAAGGCTATATCGCGGCGAGTACAACGTTTTTAGATCATGATACTAAAACTATACGACGGATCTTAATTTTACGCCCCATTCCAACTGAACGTGACTGCGTATTTACACACTCAACACAACTAAATGCACTATCATAAGGCTGTGTGTTATTTATGTAAGAAGGGAAACAACTTATGTATGACATTATGTATTTACCCAGGCCAACTGTTGTAGTCTTATACACAGAAAAACGGTACATAAGGTAAAATGTAAAATAAAAGTACGTTGACAAAGTTTATTTAATGGTATACACTCTATGCAGAATAATTCTGTATTGGGGTTGTGTCATATAATTCTGTATTGGGGTTGTGTCATATAACTCTGTATTGGGGTTGTGACATATTTTAATATATATGACTTCAACAGTATTTGGTACAATTTTGTGATTTTTGTTCCCAATGCTCTTTAAATTCTTACATGATTTGGCATTGTTATAACATTGAGTGTGACTGATATGGTGGATGTAGACAAAACACGTGTCTGGTGTACCAAATCAAAAACTAAAACAGAATATTGTGATTGAATAACATAGTGAACAATCTCCAATGAGTGGTCGATTGTTTAACTAATGATATTTGACATTTTTAACGGGAAATAGCCAATATAATGTAAAACTTATTTACAAGATATGTTTATCTTAAGAATATATATGTTAATTATAGAATTCCGGATGTAAACAAACTTGGAAAGATTTCCTGTGTAATATACAATGTTGTTAGAGATAATGTTAGGTCAATTGATATATTCATTGTTTCAGAAAGCGTTTTGCTCAAAATTTATTAAAGCTGCAGATATATTTGGGCCACACTCCATCGATCATGATTCTCAACGCATGAAATAAACAAAAGCAAAAAAAAGGAAATAAATAGCTTATCAAGGAAAACGAGTCGCAGAAACTGAAAAAGATATAATTTAGATTGTACACTTTGTTCCTCTATCAGGCTTAACATGTGTTCCCAAGTATTTGAACATGCATTTCCCATGCAATGTGTATGGCCAATTGTATGTAGCATGTGCTGAAAAAAGGTGTTTTTTTTTTAATCTCTTGGGTGTAAATTGTGCTTGAAACAGTTTCACGGAATAATGTGCATATCTCCTGAATGCAAGTTAATGACACAATTTTGTTTAAAAAAAAAAGACTCAAGCTCGTCAATAATTTTCCGCTTGGAGAAGGTAAAACAATGGCTGATACTACCCATCTGGTCGATATTCTTATGCAGCAATTAGTGTTTCGTGGTCAATAAACAGGTTACAAAAAGAAAGTGTTTGTGTTGTTGGGGTGCTGATCTGCTTTGTCATTGATTTATACTTTTTTTTCACAACTAGTGTTTTCATAGTTGTAATTTCCGACTAGTTAATTTTATGTCATATTATAACAACAAATAGATTGATATTCGTGTACTGTATCTTGGTTTGCTAACTGTGCTTTTCCCTTAGCCTCTCGGCACACGAACTGCATGTGTGAGAGCTGATGTTTGGATCTTTACATGTTGTGGGGGTAACTAATTGCCCTGTGCCCTTTGTCCTAAAATTTTGACAATTTTTAGCTAAAAAGTGACAATCTAAGCCCTCCGTAGATATCGAAGATGGCATTATTCTTGGAAATCCTTCTGATACAACCTTTATATATACAGAGTCTATGTCTATGATTTGAATTTTATGGACATTGAAAGACCAGGGGTCTCAACCTCATTTAAGGTAGATGTTCACTATAAATTTTGAATATCCAACTGGCACTTTAGGCGATCCGTGTACATGGAAGACAGGAAGTGTACCCAAATTCCTTTTAGTCACGTTTGTATCTACCTATTAACTAAATGTCTTCATACGTAATATTAGAAAGATTGAGAGATCAAGGGGCTCTCGCCATTGCCCTGTGCCCTTTGTCATAAAATTTTGACATTTTTTAGCTAAAAAGTGACAATCTAAGCCCTCCGTAGATATCGAAGATGACATTTGTCCTAAAATTTTGACAGTTTTTAGCTAAAAGGTTACAATCTAAGCCCTCCGTAGATATCGAAGATGACATTATTCTCGGAAATCCTTCTGATACAACCTTTATATATACAGCGTCTATGATTTAGTTGAATTTTATGGACATTGAAAGATCAGATAGAATTTCACTATATATTTCTCTTTTTGGGCTTTCCATAAATATTTCTATTTATATTCCAAAATGTTTGCAGCGTGATCGGTTTTACTTTTTGTTTTCAAGAAATAACATATATAAAAGTACACCTTCAAAATTCTTTTATTGACAAAAGTATATACATGTATATCATAAAGACAAATATGCAAGTTAGAAAAGGGTTTATATTCGAATACAACGAGAATTTACGGCAGTTAGCAGAGGTCATGAAACTCTATTGTACGTATCTTATTAGTCCTCTTAACTATGAAAATCATGCTTTAATGTTATTAAGTATTTCTTTTTTGGTGATTTTCAACTAAATATTGAATATCCCACCGACTGCTAGCAGCTGGATGGATATTGGATATCGAATATCGAATAACGAACCGGTCGCTAACTTCACATACATGTGTTATTTGTTTAATGTTTAATTCTTTTTAAATGAATTGATGTTTATAAAATTACAATACTTTGGTATTTTTAAATCGTTGTTCTTGATAGTTTGTATCCAGCATGCTTACAATTGAACGTTTATCTTTACAATTATATGCAAAGTGTTTTAACAAAATGTTGCAAAAAAATGTGAAGGATGATTATACTTGAATAAACTTTAAACAGAATTTGATTTTGCTTATTTCAGTCTCTAAGTTACTGTCTTATCATTTTGATGGCGTTCCTGCTCTCGAGGTAACCCATTTGTCAATTATATGTGGCGTCCCTGCTCCTGTACCGGTATTAGATTATTCAAAAGTAAACGGCAACAAGATTTTGACTAACTTGTTCCTAATAGGTAACTTACAATTTTTACTTTATGTAACCCTAAATGAAAGTTGAAACTAATCTTAAAGACGACTGATTGCAAATATTAATATTGACAAGCGTTTGAAACACAAACATACAGTTCAAATTAATATCATTCTGAAAAGTTATTCAATGGATGATTTAAATGAACAAAATTTTACAAAATTTTATCAAAAAATAATTTTATAACTTATTTAGACAGTCTTTTAGAAAAGTTTTTCTTAAAGTCATAAGAAACGAGTGACCGGTGAAAAATAATGTTCTTCCAATTCTTGAACCAATGCATACAAACATCATAAACTTAGTCTTCTGTGCTCGAATTTATCCTTTTTTTCGTGTAAATTTCGTATAATCGTCAATTTTTTTTTCAATCGGTCAGTGTTGGTGTGAAAAAAAGAATAGTCCGAAAAGTTTGAAAATAATGTTCAACTGTACATATTCCGGTTCGAATTGTCGAAACACTGTTTTAGTCTCTGGCATGCTGTAAGGTCTAGATGTTAATGTTTGATGTCAGCTTTTAAATTTTGTCCACCAATTATTGTAGTAGTTAATGTTGGTGTCAGCTTTGAAAGGTCCTCCGCCATATACTATAAAATAAATTAGGTTGACTTTTAAGATGTTTTATTAAACTTTGCTAGACATATAAACGGAGGTCAGTTTGGCAACTGCTGAAGTTTTATTGCACAGACAGGTTCAAATAGTCAGCACTTTTTGTGCTGACATGAATTATCATTGATATGGTTATATTTATAAATTAACTGTTTACAACATTTAGAATTTTTGAAAAACTAAGGCTTTTCTACCTCAGGCATAGATTACCTTAGCTGTATTTGACATAACTTTTAGGAATTTTGGTCTTTAATGCTCATCAACTTCGTACTTTATTTGGCCTTTTTAACTTTTTTGGATTCGAGCGTCACTGATAAGTCTTTTGCAGACGAAAGGCGCGTCTGGCGTATATACAAAGTTTAGTCCTGGTATCTATGATTAGTTTATTTATAAAAGAACTTATTTGACATATTTAAAATATCCTACGATTTGAAAATGCATAGAACAGTTAAACAATAATTTTATATGAAATAGTTTTCACATGGCTATAAAAGGGGAGGTTTGGAATGCCACAAAACCAGGTTCAACCCGCCATTTTTTTCTTTAAAAATGTCCTGTAACAAGTCAGGATATGGCCATTGTTATATTATAGCTCGTTTCTGTATGTGTTACATTTTAACGTTGCGTCGTTTGTTTTTTCTTATTTTTGAGTGTAAATTCACATTGCGATAAGACGTGTCACGGTACTTGTCTATCCCAAATTCATGTATTTGGTTTTGATGTTATATTTGTTATTCTCGTGGGATTTTGTCTGTTGCTTGGTCGGTTTCTGTGTGTGTTACATTGTAGTGTTGTGTTGTTGTTCTCCTCTTATATTTAATGCGTTTCCCTCAGTTGTAGTTTGTTACCCCGATTTTGTTTTTTGTCCATGGATTTATGAGTTTGAACATCGGTATACTACTGTTGTCTTTATTTACAGAGTTGAACTAACATACATTAACTAATAAACTATATTAAATAAAATAAACTGCATTTTTCTTTTAAAATAATCATCATAATCATATGGTCTCTTTTTGAGAGTTTTCTCATTGGCAATCACACCACATATCTTTTTAATGTTACTAATCGCTTCGCCCATACGAATGTTTTATATACATGTACATGTAAATTCATTTAAAACTTAACTTTTAAATTAGACAACAATGTGAGATGTTCACACAACTACCAACCACCCTGTCTTAAATACTGATTTATTATTTTCATAAATAATTACATAACATTAATGTGTCATAGGATTTTGTTCTTTTGACAGAAATTGCGAGGGAGGTATTCCTAAATTATATATTTTATATCGCAATTAAATGCAACAGTTGTAATTGATTGTGTATCTGATGAAAAGGTCACAATAATGCATTAATATTTATATTGGAAAACATACAACACAATTAAATCGCTAGCATGAAAAATATAGGTTTCTAGGTTAAACCGACTCTGTCAGGGAGGCCACTTTACAGTTGTAATGACAATGGAGTCCATGTTTCCCGATAAACATAGTATGATTATATCGGCGGAGGACATTTTAGCGCATTGATACGACATTTGAGCGAGGAAATATCGGACGTTGTAGCGCCAAACTATAACCCATTTTATATATGTTATGGCTTTAGATAATCCGATATGTCATTTTACTTTTATGATGAAAGTCAAGTGTCACAGTTCATTAAAGATGGCATATTTTGGCTCTAATATTGATTCACTTATAGGGTCTTTGCATCGGAAATAAACACATTTATTCTTAAACCATTTGTTGGCATGATACGGGTTATGTTCTGCTCATATATTTTATGATGGTATGATACTAAACTCTTAACTGGAGGGATTGTGCTTGATGTTCATATGATGACTACATAATCGTTCAATCAGTTTAATTGAGGTCTGAAGCTGGCATGCAAGAAACTGCTAGTAGTCATTTGTTAATTAATGTATCATTGTCATTTTGTTTAGTTTCTTTTGTTATCTTTTCTGGAATCGACTCGGATTCCTTTTTAACTGAGTTTAACTGTGCGTATTGCTGTATGCTTGTTTTTTCTATATTGGCTAGAGGTATAGGGGAGGGTTAAGATCTAAAAAAAAAACATGCACTTTGCGCCTATCCCAAGTCAGGAACCTCTAGCCTATGTTAGTTTCTTTTATATATATTTCGTAATTTAGTATGACGTCCATTATCACTGAACCAGTACACATTTTTGTTTAGGGGCCAGCTGAAGCACGCCTCCGGGTGCCAAATTTTCTCGCTGTATTGAAGACCCGTTGTTGACCTTCGACTGTTTTCCACTCTTTGGTCGGGTTGTTGTTTCTTTGACTCATACCCCATTTCCATTCTGAATTTTAGTGTCAAAATAAGCATAGTAGGATTATATTGGCTTTAGATAAATCGACTATGTCGTGGAGGCCTTTCCATCTGTTTAAAGAAAGTGGATGCTATAGTTTTAGATAAATATGATTCCAATAAACTGAATTCATATAACCTTCTTATAAATGTGGGAGCTTATCATATCCCGCCCATTTAACTTGAACTTGAGCAGAACCAAACCAAACGTTAATAGTCAGCTAGAAAGGTCTTGTATTTGTTCGCAAATCTAGCAGTATTTTACCGACGCATTTGTGATGTTTCTTTAATTCTAAGTTCAAATGAATACATGCATACCAACAATTGAATACCGAAACAAAACTACACGTCGAGTCAATGTACCTTCATGACAAAAATATTTTGATCACATATTTTACGTCAAGTATCTATCTTTTAACTAGGCTAATTAGTTTTAAAACAGGATGTTTTCCCAAATCATACGTGTTACTTTTCTCAAGAAACACAATTATTGAGGTTCACTTAACATACAGCCACAAACTAATGTTTTAATTGAATCGATGATAATATCAAGTATCTCATGTAAGGGGCACAGTGTCACAAGGTTATTAATTACACAAGAAACCTACAACGTACAAATATGTTGTTAAATGTAAATCTAGTTTTCCGTCGTATATATAATGGTCGATTTCCTTCATTTAACCTGTGCATAACTTGGCTGGATGTCGTTAATGATTATGTGTGTTGATAATTTATTATTTAGAATTGTGTTTAACTATGTATGTGCGTTATATTTTTGAAAGTGAATTTATTTAAAACACAAGAAATAAATTTTTCAAATGCAAAATTCTAGCATGAAGGTCATTGCTTCGTTTGGATTGAAAACAATACCATTTCAACAAAGTTATGAAGGATTAGAAATAAAATGTGGAAGCTTATTAATGGATCAAACTTGCAATGGAAGAACACAACATGCACCAGTATTTGTAAGAATTTATAAAACTCTTTTCGATCATTATGCTATTGTATACCGAAACGAACTAATACCGAGTACTGCAGTTTATATAAGTCTGAAAAACTGTCAGGTATACAAGGGTGACAAAGATGACATCAAGGTCATACCGGACAATTTAGAGGGCACTAAAATAATTTTTAAGGTAGCAGAACCGTTTGACGTTGACAAATGGGTCGAGGCATTAACACCGACTTGTAATGTTATCAATGACAGTCTTTATCAGTCGTTTACACCACCAGCGTCGCCGGTCATTCCAAAATCTCCTACGATGCCGCCACTACCGGAAGTTGAAGAAAGCTGATTGTTGAAGGGATATATAAATATATAATTGTTTTTGAATTGTATTTATTATTTTTTTCATATTTTTAATTTTGACTCATAAAAAAAACGTATTTACAAAACGTATTTACAGCGTAAATTAAAAGGTTTCTATATCTTTATGTTGATAGTTCTACAAACGCCTGTTGATCACATTTGTTTTAGCTAGAAATGATTCTATATCTTAAAAAACAAACGTCCACCTTCAATCTAACTTGACTTTAATCAGTTTAGAATACAGTGGCTGTAGTTACTAAATTATATTATACAAAGTACTTAAGAATAAAACTTTATCACGTTTATAATGTCAATTTTGGACTTATACATGTATCTATGGTCTCGTTATCAAGTCAAAATCATGTTTTTCAGACTAATACATGTGTATATATGGTACAATATCTCGTCATCAAGTCAAAATCAAGTTTTACAAAAATGTACATCATGTGCGGCGTAAAAAAGACTTCTTTGCAAAAAGGTTTTCATAAAATAAATACCGAAAAACATTCATTTTAAATTAATACTTTAAATGTACTTTCTTTCGTCCACATTTTGAATCCTACTTATTATACTGAAACTTATCATGGGGTATTATTCTCATCTAATTGTATGTGGTTTTACAATGTACAAAGATTCTCTCAAATGAATGCAGAACGAACTATTTTTTTAATCACATATTTTTGTAACTGACTGTGAGACAAGTGTCATGTGAACATCTAAAAGATCGTATCTGATAGATTTAAAATGTATTAAAATTTTGAATTCATGAGGTAAAAAGAAGGGTTATCATTAGTTCTGTGTTGTTCAGCATTGCCTATATGTTATAAATTGTAAATAATTTTAGTATTCAAATGAAGAGTGTTCTGACATTGAAACCATGCGATTAAGGTAGCACAATACAAAGATTTTTCATTCCCAACCAGACATCTTTAAACTGATGTAATTCCACTCATCTTTCTTTAAATTTTATAAATGAGGTACCAAAAGAAAGAAGAAGGATTAATCTTCCAAATTGTGATAATTTCATTATGACATAATTATTACATAATTAATTGTTATGTAATTAGTTGCCATATTGTGATGTCCATACTTGAATGAATTTAGCTTCTTTGTTATTCATAGCATCCCAAAATATTTTATAGATTCTTGCACAACACAGTTTGACCTCCAAAACTGTGTCTCAGATTCTTCCTATTGTATTTCATTCTCTCATAAATATACAATGAAATTTGCAACAATAATTCATAAGAGACCACTAAATTTAATTGGGTATAAAATTTGTTCTATTGATGTTTTTGGAAATCTGAGACACAGTTTTGGAGGTCAAGCTGTGTTGTACCAGAATCTATTAAATATTTTGGGATGGTATGAAGAACAAAGACGCTAAATTCATTCAAGTGTGGACATCACAATATAGCAACTTATTACATAATAAGTAATTATGTAATAATTATGTCATAATGAAATTATCACAATTTGAAAGATGAATCTTTCTTCTTTCTTTTGGTACCTCATTTATAATATATAAAGCAGGATTAAATGAATTACATCAATTTAAAGTTGTCCGATTGGGAGTGAACAAATCTTTGTATTGTGCTACCTTAAATGTATCTCATTATACCAATATGTTTGCCTGGTAAGAATGTTTTTTTCCACAGATTTTCAGGATTTCCTTCCAGATTATTAGTATGGTTTGATTTCCTCAGTGTTTGTTGTGTAAGATAAAAGAAAGCATATTAGTCAATGACACAAATTTAAAGACATAGCACTTTATTGGCTGCTCTGCATCTAAAAGACAACAATTCGTCGTTTGGCCATGCGAATGAACGAATAAAGAGTCGTGTTCGGTCGAAATTGTAACATTGAATCTGATGCCTCTTGTGATGAAAACCGTGCACTAAGTTGTTAAGGCATCCGTATGTGGCTTCTTTTAAGGCACATAAATTGGACTTATCCAATAAACCGTCATAGTCAGTTCCTGTTTTTCCCTCGGTTTTTAAAAGGCATGACTTACATCCAAGTCATGTTAAGAATTGAAACAATTACATTGATGTTGGTTAATAAATGCAGATTACAGATCAAGGTCGTTGTTTTCCCATCTTATATGTGTGTATACATACATGTATATATGTGTGGAGTTTAGTATGGCGTTCATTATCACTGAACTGGTATATATATTTGTTTAGGGGCCAGCTGAAGGACGCCTCCGGTTGCGGGAATTTCTCGCTACATTGAAGACCTGTTGGTGATCTTCTGCTGTTTTCTGTTCTATGGTTGGGTTGTTGTCTGTTTGACACATTCCCCATTTCCATTCTCAATTTTATACAATTACTTTGTTTGATTTATCTACCAAACACGGTAACCCAAACCTTGATGTGACTGCATGGTACGTATTATCATTCGTTACTACAGACAGAAACAACGATGAAAGGCATAACTCGACTACGTAACTTTATATTTGGTAAGCCGTTTGGAACAAGGTATTGCCGTGATTTTGCCCAAAACAGATCAAAATCCTGTAGAGGGAACAACAAACAATTGATACGACAGATTTGCAAATCTAACATGGTTTTGACATTTCAGACATAGCATTAGTCATTCATGTTAGCTATGTATGTTATAACACATTATCCAATAGAAAAGGGCTGTGGTAACAGATAAAGACTTTTTTCGAGAGATATCAAAAGATACTAGATGGAAATTCAAACTCATAAGTTGAAAATAAACCGACAACGCCATGGATGAAATGGAAAAACAGTAATGAACAAAACACATGATGACATAGAAAACTAAAGACTAAGCACAACCTCAAAACAAAATGGGTGTGATATGTAGGATACCTTTATGCGTGTACTGTTAATATTTATATATCTGCGAATTACCGGTAAAGTCATATTAAAAACATCTTATGAGTACATGCGTGAAGCTGTGGTATTATAAATTTTGTCGATTGAAATATCTAAGAATGGCCCTGTTGTGTAAAAACAAAAAATAACCCTAAATGTTTATTATATTCATTCAATTATAAATATTTTTAATTTTGTTTATATAGGAAATCAATTTCTTAAATGTGTTGTTCATTCTTCAAGTTTTTGTGAGATCAAACAAGTCATCGCTTTTTTTACCTTATAAAAAAAGGAACACAATGTCTGACATGGACACGAGACATATACAGACATGTTTTACTCTCGTGTGAAAATGTTGTCTGGTGGATCAAATATCCGTCTATTCTTTTATTTAGGAAAATATTCTGATGCAATTGTTTTTCTTTCAATCCACCTACTCTCAGGAATTGATAAAAAAAAATGTATACCATATATAGAGTTAAATTATTCTATTTGCACACAACATGCATTAATATAGAAAATAATAACTTGATTGTACACAGGCAAATGTTGTCAATAAACCGTGTATAGAGAAAAGAGCGCTACATTAAACTTAACCAGAACAGAGCGACCAAATATTGTTGGATTTACGGAAATGCGCACCAAACTATCAACATTTTACGTAATAGATCATGGACATTTCAATTTATATTTTGATGGTTGATTGTCGACTTTCTAATCTTTTATTCATGTCAAATGAATTTGAGTTATTCCCCTTAGAGCAATGATATTTGTGATGTTTTTAATATTCAGATTATAAGGGTGAATTCAGTAAGACTTTAATGCTAATCTATGTCTTGAATTAAATTTATACCAAATTTACCTTTAGAAATTAGAAAATTTCATATATCATTCATGAAAGTACAAATGTAGCCCTATCTTTTGCAAAAATAAAAACATAGGGTCATGTGGTATTTTTGGCATTCACGTGGCCTTTTTTACAAACACTGTAGATTCGCACTTAATTCCTTCACTGACCCTCATTACTTTTCAACCCTGAAGTTAAAAAAAAATAATACATTCAGCATTTATTTTTATTTGTTTCAACTCTAGTTTTGATCCATCTATCAAACAATACTTATAACAAACATTATCTACCAATCGGAAGAGCACATGACTTCAGTTGTACATGTAATATACAGAAAGCTCTCCCCCAAATGGGCGGTCCCTGATGACGTATATTTATTTACTGAATTTACCCTTTTATTGGTATTCATATGTAGGAAGACATGATTGTTTAGTAATTGTTTATAAAAGACCATGATAAACAATGAATTTACAGCGCTGTTCAAACGTTTTTGTTATTTTGCTGTGCATGATCTGATTTGTCCGGCCTTTGCTTTCTATCATGTACTTATAGTGTATACTTTCAGTAACTGCGGATGTTCTTTGTTGTGTTATCTATTTTATCGTTATTTTAGATTTAAATTATGACCTGTTATGCATGTTTTATTAATCTTCAAATAGAGATATAAAAAGGTATAAAATGTTTATGCAGCCAGGTTACCATATGCCTTTCCCTAGCTAGAAACCAGACAGTAGTTGGTGTGTGACATATTTTAGTCTTTTTGCGTTTTTTGAGAAGAAGTGTTTAAAATGACAGATCTTGATAAAAATAAGACGATCTGGTATGGTTGTCAATGAAAAATTGATTGTCTCTTTTAAATATTCACCACTTTTACAGACATATTAAGATTTGGAATTTGAAATAAGGGTATAGACATTTGTCTTTTGTGGAAGATTTTTTGTAAACGATATGTATTTTGTGATAATATTGTCTTTGGGACTGCTGACCGATTAAATTTACATAAATCTCAAACGGTCAAACTCAAATTCTGAAATACGAGTATGGATATCTGATAGACTAATGCATACATAATGAACAAGTAACATGTTATTTTTATAGACTTATTATGCTTTTTGAATTTTTAATCTAGTGGCCACATATTGGCTTTGTCAAACGTCCTCTTTACATATATAGCCGTTATGTCAAAATGAAAGTGTATCAAATTGATACTTCTTACAGCGACATGTACAACTCAATTTACTATGTAAAATCTGTTTTAATAACATATATTACCTTTGATCAAAATAGTATTAAACGCAAAGGATTTATTTTACTGATCATTGAAATTGTGATACTTGACCAAAAATGACTATTAAGTATTGGCTTGTAAAATTGCAAATATTTATGTTACGAATAATTAACCGTTAACCTAAAAACGGGCAAAGAGTCATTGACCAAAAAGAAAGAGATAAATTCATCAAAAACTACATGTTACCTGTTGTATGACATACAGATAAGGTCACTGTCCGAAAGGGTCACATATAGATTATGTCAACGATATGATATTGTTCGAAAGGGTCACATATAGATTATGTAAATGATATAATATTGTAAGAAATGTCACGAATTAAAGCCGAACAATTTAATGAAAGATAAAATATACAATTATTCATTAAAGGCCTTTCTTATATTATTACTGATTTTTTTTTTTCAAAACAAAAAAGTTAAAAAATACCGGTCGCTTAAGTCTTTACTTGACATGATGTTATCTGGAGAGGAAAGAAAATTAGCCGGTTTCTTTTACAATTCAAATTTAAATTGAAGTTGAATTTGAAAGCACCCTGCAACTCGAACACATTTTCCGTTGGACAATAACATACTATAGCCGCTTATACTGTTGCATGCAACGTTTTCCCACTTTCATTAATTCTGAACATTTCTGTACAACCTTTGCTGTTGAGTAATGCAGGATTAACATGAATACAATTATCACTTATACTATTGCTTGTAAAACTTTCACAGTTTTCACAGATAGGATGTTAATTGCATTAAAATTGAATGGTTAGGCTATTTGTTACAATGTCTGTACATTTTGTGTCATATGCATGATATAGCGCTTCATATGTTTCGGTTTTATGATGCACCCAAGACGTTCAAATATTCTGCTTTGAACAATCCTGATGATATATCCAGAAATCTCTTCGGACGCATGGTTAGAAAAAAATCTCTTTGATTAATGCAGCATATACTAAAAATACATAATCTAGCAAACAATTAGATTTGTTTGTCATCATTTGCATACTTTGTCTCCTTCACAGAGTCACGGCTTTATAAAATAAGGAGGTATGGCCTGACTAGAAACATAGAAAAGTTTGCCTAAGGAAAGGAGACGCCTACATTTTGGACAATATAATTGACCTCACCAACAACATACACCCGACAAATCCGGAACAATAGACGCAAAAAGACAGACAATATAGAACAAGACATGTTCCAGATACATATTCATAAGAAGTACACGTGTGTTCAACACTCGCTATTCAAATAACAAGAGGAGGTATGATTGCCAATGATACAACTCTTAACAAGTGAATAAATGACATAGACATTAACATCTAGACCCCTTTTACGGCTTTCAACAGTGAGCATACTCATCTATAAAAGGCAAGTGACAAATGTAAAACAATTCAAAAGAGAAGAAGAACTGCCTACTGCATGTTCAAATTAATAAACAAAAAAACAAAATGGTATAAGGCAACAAAAGAAAACCACTGAAGTACAGGCTTCTGACTTGGGACAGCCACACACAAAATGTGGCGGGTAAGAGTACTGCATAAGTACAAACTATACAAAAAAAATGAACGAAAAACAATTATGAGAAACAGCAAAACACGACAATTATTCAATTAGAGGCTTCTAACTTGGAACAGGCAAATATATAATGTAGCAGGGTTTATTGAATCAACCTTAAAGACACCAAACCCCAACCATAAACGTAGTTGGTGGTTTAACAATACAGCATAAGAATAAACTAGGGGAAACATCGGTTGGGAAGGGCATATATGTTAATAAAATACTATCTAGTTTGATTTGAGTTTACTATTAACAAAATCAATATCTCCCTCAACAAAAACAATATTCAAAGATCTGATTACAAGGTTTAATTTGTAACCTTTTAGAATACGTTGATTTAAAAGATCGTTAAGGGGACGACCATTTGATATTCGGGAGGGGGGAGGTGGAGGGTGCAGGAGGATTTTGAAAATTAATAACTCAGCCTTGATAATCGCAAAAATAAATGGTTTGTTATGTGGTAGTTTGAAAATAGATTACCTGACTTGCAATGTATTGAAAATAAATAACTCAGCAGGTCTAATAAAAAGTATGAGATGGCACCAGATTCTTCATAAATTCATCTTTTTCCAAAAAAAAAATCGAGAAAACTTCCCAAATCTTTTAATAATAAAAGTATAAATATTAGTTAAATATACTTGAAATGTCTGCAAATTGGTTTCATTTAACTTGAGGTATATTTTCTCAGGAACACTTTTCTCACTTTTATTACAGGACCGTAACGACATTGAGGCAAATGCCTCTTGTAGGAAATTTCAAAACCAAACGCTTGTTTCCATATCAAATTGTGTTTACGGCGAGTGCCTTGCAAAAAGCAAGTTCTGTCCTCCCTCAGATGTAACCCCTCATTTTTCGGGATCAATGTTTCGTATTTATTTGTCCTTTGTTCATTGGTTGCCCTTCTGTATAAATCTATTAGTGTTGCATTCCTTTTGTTATTTAGTAATTGTGTTATTAACTTGATCATGAGTTTAAAAAAAAAACAGAAGCCACAGACTTAACAATGTGAATTACATTTTTGCTTTATCATGCATATTGGTCTATTGATGTTGTCCCTAGAAATTTAAGTTTTACACTGAATCTGTACATTTTGCTTTGAGACCAAAATATTGTCTAAAATTTATTAAAACAGAACTTGCATTTTCAGATTAAGAAAGGGTATGGGACACACCCAGAAAAATATGATTTTGTAACATTTGTTCTACAGCTTCTTGGGCCTTCAGCGGCTCCGAAACACTTCAAAAAAAAACTTGCCTAGCTCCACTCGGCGAAACATGATGTTTCCCAATACTTAAAAAAAGAAAGACTAGATACAACCAAACTTTAATACTTCAAGTGTATGTATGCAACGCATGTATATACAGTTGGGAATATAGAAGATTCATTTCTGCAGAGGATAGTGATTAATTCTGATTAAATGATACATAATGACTTGACTATACATTACAGGTATTATTTGTGATTTTAACAAATAATTTAAAAATTGTATGTTTTCGAATATTATGAATATAGTTGTGAAAATAAATAATCAGTCCCTTGCTTTAATGAAAATGAAAAATCTTGCTTCAATAGTGCAGAAAGTAAATAATCTGTCCTTCTAGTTTACAAAAATAAATAACCGATCTAAAACAAATCCTCCTGCTCTGCCTCCCCCTCTCCCCCCCCCCCCCCCCCATAATATCAAATGGTCGTCCCCTAAGTTTTTCTGGAACGTACTTAAATTTCCAGGCTTGATAAACAATCATACATGTATATCCCCTTAAACCAAACTTCCAAACTAAATATCTCTATCTATGGAGGAAATTAGTTAGTGTTTTAAGGTGGCTAGGGCGTATTAATTAAAATCCATACATTTTTTTTTAATTTGTCGAAAGGAAGTTTTTATCTTATTTTATTTTTTTTTAAATTTTGATAAAAAGTATTGGTCAATAGGTTGTGCAAAATCGCAGATTTAATTAAATGTAATTAAGTTATGTTTTGTTTGTATTGCAATTATTTGATATTTGTTATTTTGATGTCAAATTCTACCATGAAATATTTTTTATTTTTGGTGTCCCACTTTTTAAATAATTCTTTCTTGTAGTTGCTCTTCTTTTTCTGAATTTTTTTAATCATGTGTGGTAAATTTTGTAAATAAAGTCTTATTAGATATGACAAATTGTAGATGGAAATTTCATATTTTGATGAATAAATAAGACAAATATCATACTATCAAAACAAATATTTTATTTATGAATCAGCACTGAATTCAAAGCAAAATTTTAAATTTGCATACTAATAGAGAAAATGTACATGTTATAAATAATAGCATGAGAAAAAAGCACTAATACATATAACATAAATATTATTTCCATATAGTTCGTTCATATTGTGAAAAACAAGGCACTGATGAACACATTTGAATGTTCAATGTTCATTTTGTTCGTTAGCTGCTTGCTCTTTCTTGAACACATTGATAATTTCAAATATGTTTGGATGGGCGGTCTTGACTCTCTTTTTCAGCTTGTTATGGCAGACCTCTAAACGATTATTTGTCCTGGGTCCTTCTGTTTAGTGGTGGTTACAGGTTGGTTGTGGGTATCTGCCCTCTATCCATGTCAGAATACATAGTCTGTTAATTTGGTGCAAGCATCTGACTGTTATGCGTTTTCCAAGACGTGTAAACAGTAGTCTTCAAAATAATATAAAGGCAGTAATGGTAAGGCTGCTGCACGACGGACGAGTTTGTTGACATAGTTTGTCCTGCTTCTGGGACATCTTTATATTGGGTTTAAAGCCCATATTCCTGCGCCTTTTTCCATATGGTTTTGCATAGTGGAACAAACAGTTGTTATGTAGACAAAGCTAACTAATGACCTAATCATTGGTAATTTGGACCAAGCTTGAAGAAGTCAAGTCATAGTCATTATATACCATGTATTATCTTTATTATATAACAATTAACACAATTGAAAAAAAGAAAAAAAATATTAAAGTTTCTGTAATATATATACATTTGTTTCTTCTTTTTTTTTAACTCTTTGTGTGTGTTGCACAATGTAAAGGATAATTGAATTATTAAGAATTTTCTAATTGCATAAAATTTATACAGTTGAAACTTAAATTAAATTAAGCATAAAAGAAGCAACTTTCCTACTGACTCATGTTATTGTAGATTTTTTTTCTGATTTCACAACTTTTAAAATCATAAAAATTGTCATTTCAGTAAAAATAATAATTCAAGAGAAACAATTCCCTAATTAAATGTTGCTGAAATTGCTTTAAAAACACAGAGGTTTAATTTGTTTAACTAATATTTTTATCTAAATTCACATTTCACCTTTTTTACCTGGAATTCACAACTAAGGCGAAATGAGAACACACCAAGTAATTCAACTAATTCAAGTTATACACCTGCTTACCAAATATCATTGACTTTCCATATGTCGTTCCCTATAATCAAACCTTGACACATATTTAATTACTAAGTCAATACACAATAATGAGGGGATGGGGGTAGGGGGGTTATATAATATCCATGGAAATAAAACTTTTGAATACCAATAAAACTTTTAAATACTAATATATTTGCATATGAAATGGCTTTGACTTGAGATTACTGGTATCTTAAACTGACATAATTATAATAATCACATACTAATTCAAGTAATTCAACTAATTCAAGTTATACACCTGCTTACCAAATACCATTGACTTTCCATATTTCGTTCCCTATAAACAAACCTTAACACATATTTAATTACTAAGTCAATGAACAATAATGAGGGGGTGGGGGTAAGGGGGGGGGGGGGGGGGGCTGTTATATGATATCCATGGAAATAAAACTTTTAAATACCAATATGTTTGCATATGAAATGGCTTTGACTTAAGATTACTGGTATCTTAAACTGACATAATTATAATAATCACATACTAATTCAAGTAATTTAACTAATTCAAGTTATACACCTGCCTACCAAATACCATTGACTTTCCATATGTCGTTCCCTATAAACAAACTTTAACACATATTTAATTACTAAGTCAATGAACAATAATGAGGGGGTGGGGGTAGGGGGTTATATAATATCCATGGAAATAAAACTTATAAATACCAATAAAACTTTTAAATACCAATATGTTTGCATATGAAATGGCTTTGACTTAAGATTACTGGTATCTTAAACTGACTTAATTATAATAATAACATATTAATTCAAGTAATTCAACTAATTCAAGTTATACACCTGCTTACCAAATACCATTGACTTTCCATATGTCGTTCCCTATAAACAAACCTTAACACATATTTAATTACTAAGTCAATGAACAATAATGAGGGGGTGGGGGTAAGTGGGGGGGGGGGGGTGTTATATAATATCCATGGAAATAAAACTTTTAAATACCATTATGTTTGCATATGAAATGGCTTTGACTTAAGATTACTGGTATCTTAAACTGACATAATTATAATAATCACATACTAATTCAAGTAATTTAACTAATTCAAGTTATACACCTGCTAACCAAATACCATTGACTTTCCATATGTCGTTCCCTATAAACAAACTTTAACACATATTTAATTACTAAGTCAATGAACAATAATGAGGGGGTGGGGGTAGCGGGGTTATATAATATCCCTGGAAATAAAACTGTTAATACCAATAAAACTTTTCAATACCAATATGTTTGCATATGAAATGGCTTTGACTTAAGATTACTGGTATCTTAAACTGACATAATTATAATAATCACATACTAATTCAAGTAATTTAACTAATTCAAGTTATACACCTGCTTACCAAATACCATTGACTTTCCATATGTCGTTCCTTATAAACAAACTTTAACACATATTTAATTACTAAGTCAATGAACAATAATGAGGGGGTGGGGGTAGGGGGTTATATAATATCCATGGAAATAAAACTTCTAAATACCAATAAAACTTTTAAATACCAATATGTTTGCATATGAAATGGCTTTGACTTAAGATTACTGGTATCTTAAACTGACATAATTATAATAATCACATACTAATTCAAGTAATTCAACTAATTCAAGTTATACACCTGCTTACCAAATACCATTGACTTTCCATATGTCGTTCCCTATAAACAAACCTTAACACATATTTAATTACTAAGTCAATGAACAATAATGAGGGGGTGGAGGTATGGGGTGTTATATCATATCCATGGAAATAAAACTTTTGAATACCAATATGTTTGCATATGAAACATACTTAATTCAAGTAAACTAATTGAAAGTTCAAAGTCAATAGATCGTGCATATGGCTGAAAGGTAAGGACCAAATCTCCTCTATGGAACTGAAATGTACTAATGCTTCTTCACTTGCATGGCAAATCATCATTGACTTACAACGATTGGTTTCCCTTATAGTAAAATAATCAAAAGCTAATAAATGAAATTTCAAAGTTAAAACAGCAAATATTCTGGTAATGAGCTATACCTATCCTAAGTGCTAACACAACTGTTTACCAAATATCATTGACCTCCCATAAACTAGACCTTATCACAAAATCACAAACTACTACATTGTTCATGCCGCCAAAACAACACGCCTATATTATATGTCTCTCTTTTTTACCTTGTCAAGGCAAGACAAAAATTTCAAAAAATTTAATACAAATATTTTGTCCATCTTTTTTTAAATATTTATATTCTTAATTTCTTAAATATTTCAATGCTGCATTCACACATAATTCGAATTCAATTCAAAACGCTTAACATTTTTAATGTAAAAGAAAATTCTATTTTAATACACGTCAAAATAACTTTTCTGTCCGAATGACTCAATTAATAATATTCATGTGTTGTAACTGCTGGCAAGTTTATAATAATTCCTGTAAGACAGCTGAATCAAAACCTGTCACTAGTCCACTGAAGACCTGGCATAAACAATCTTCAAAATTGATCTTATACGTAGATATAGGTATATGTAAATATCTTCATAACATCATAGTAGTCTAGAGTTTCATTGCTGTTGTGGAACTATTGTGGTGACAATCCAATTTCTACAGAGAATCTGTATGTATTGATAGTTTTGTGCATATTCATTGAGGCCCTTATAATTAATGCTTATATTTTCTAGGGTCTAAAGTCAGGCATATCTGGCCTTTGTTAGTCTTGTATGATTTTTAATTATAGGTTCTTGTGTATAATTCTATCCAACCAAGTCTAAGTTTACTATGTAGTCCATAATCACTGAACTATACATTTTTGTTTAGGGGTCAGTTGAAGCAAGCCTCCAGGTGTGGGAGTTTCTCGCTGCATTGAAGACCATTTGGTGGCCTTCAGCTGTTCTCTGCTCTTTGGTCGGTTTGTTGTCTCTTTGACACATTCCCCATTTTCATTTCAATTTTATTTGAAATTGTTAGTGAATTTAAATATCTTGATTACGGTTTCGCTGTCCTCCATTGCAAATATCATAATAAATGCATATATATATATATATGTGTTCTTTAAATAATTGTTGTAGGAATTAAGAAAAAAAAACGGTAACTTGTTGAAAACGTAACTTCATAATGCACAACGTTACCTTTTAGGGCTTCTTTTCTTATCATGCGATTTTTTTTAACAGTATTTTCATAGAAAAGTGGTTAACCAGTACCAAGTTGCTGAAGGAAAAGCATAGAAATGATTTTTGAACACTTCACGAGTGTTTAAATATGAAAAATCATAAAAAGATTTAAAAAAAAAGATGTGTTTATAATTCCGGTCTAGGACGCGTCACAAATTCGTATTCAATGTTTTACAATAATATGCGACTTTTGAAGTGAAATAATGCTGTCCTTTAGCAAATTATTGATAAAGTATTAATCTCAATATTGTTTAAAGCACCTTTGGCTATATCAAAGCACGTGTAGCAGTCTGTAACACCAAAGCCTGAACTAATCAAAGAGCTGATACCACTGAGGTGGAAGAAGGTGAATAAAAGGTAACTTGAATTACCATAAAAGCAGCCCCACTAACCCTGCCTGCTTTGTTCCATTATCGCTAAGATGTATTTTTTTTTCTTCAAACAAGAATGTGTCATAGGTACATAGATTTCGCATCCGTACAATCATTTTCTATGTTCAGTGGACCGTGAAAATTAGGTAAAATCTTTAATTTGGCAGTAAAATTAGAAAGATCATGTCATATAGAACACATGTGTACTAACTTAGTTTCAATTTGAGAGGATTTCAACTTCACCAAAAACTACTTCGACCATAAACTTTAACCTGAAGCAGGACGGACTGACAGACCAGAAAACGTAATGCCCATAAATAGGGCATAAAAATAGTAAGACTTGTTACATACCTGCCAACTTTTGAAAGTTCCCATGGGGGTTTTAGTGCGCAACAACAATTTTAAAGGTTACAATTAATAGCGAAGTATTTTGCACGATCTGGATTGTCTAGAAAAAGTGTCATATTTGTATGATGAGCTTACATGCCTTTTTCTTAAGTCTGTTTGCATGATTCTAGTTATTAAGTCAGTAGAAAAGATGAACATGTAGCTAGCAGACCAGGGGTTATTTTCTTGTGTAAGAATATATGATGCTTGTTGAAATTTCCAATTTTGAATTATGCAAAAAGATGGACCTTTTACAGGTTTGAAACAACACTCCAAATGAGGGGTAACCCTCATTGGAAGAACATAACAACTCACTGTAAAATATGAGCATATTATTTGATAAAATTTTCCCCAAGAACTATGCATCTATCAAGTATTAAATGGGCAAAACATGTCAAAAGAATTTTGTGATGCTTCTAAACTTATATCTTCTTTATTAATTTGACCCCTCATTTAGAAAAGTTGTCCAAATATAATGAATTTTCCCACTTTTGAGTTAAAAATCTTTAAATTTTCTTTCTTTTTCTTTCAGCAATAAATTACCCCTTGTTGGATAGTCCTTCATTTAAGGGACACCACTCATAATGGGGGGGGGGGGGGGGGGTCCCAACCTGTTTGTTGGTCTTTGTGAAAAAAGAATAGTACATTGTTCTTTAAATGATTTAATTGAATACAAAAATAACGTATTATGTCTATAAATTAGTGAAAAAAATACTACTCAGTATTATCTTTATGGTAGTACTACATCATTGCAATTTTCTCAATCAGCCATGCTCTTATCCTTAAGCTGTGTAAGAACCCTCTTTGTAGATGAAAATTCACCTGCGGAAGTGCCATGTTTTTACAACTAGATGAAAACAACAAAGTTCAAAATCTAGCATGTTAGAATAATCTCCAGAGAAAACGTACTTGATTGGCTTATTAATTTGATCATGAGAACCACAGAATTTGATTGGCTGAACACGATTGTTTTACAAGGAACAGATGATTTTCACTAAATCGTGTTTAAGAGTTTTTTTAACGATACCCTTAATATTAATATTTTTTAATAAATGCAAGGACGTATTATACAACGTCCTTGATAAGAGTGAAGAGAATGAACACAGGGCGAACGTACTTTATGGTCGAAAAACTCAGGACGAACAGACCAAGGGCGAACATGTAAACAGGGCGAGTCGACCCGATACCAAATTCACGCATGCGTACTACACATATCTACATTAAAATCATCTGGTTACAAGTAAACAAACAACGTTCATGTAGATGAGATGACATCTGATAATTTACATAAATAAAAGGGTAAATATTTACGATAGTGATTGTTTTTCAATCCTAATTTACAAATTAAATGATTCAGATGCTTAATCATGTGTAAACATCGGTGTCAAGAATCGGAAGTTGTTATGAAATTGTAATGCACAGAAACGGATGCGGCATGCGGAGGTGTTCAATGATTTTAAAGTCGGTACCATAGGTCTTCAGAAGACTTAAAGTCTTCAGAAGACTTTAAGTCTTCTTCCACCAAAAACACGAAAGAGGAAGCCATCTTGGAATGACCTTGACATCGACAAAAACTATAAATACGTATTCAAAAGAGGTCCCGATTGAAATTACAAAGGCCCCGATCGAGTATAATGTTTGGGGGTTTACACGATACATAGCGAGTACGCAGAGGTACGATGACAAATAATAATAACATCAGCTTGCATTCAATGATTAAATAAAATACAAATAACTTCATACAATGTAGAGCAAAAATAATCAAGTATTCTTACAAATTCAAGACTTATTCCAGAGAGGAAGTAAGTTGATGATTTTTTTTTAAATATTCACCTTTATTGGAATGGAATCCACCAAATTAACGGCGTCACTGATTAAAAATAGCCGCAAAATAATATCCATGCGCGATTTGGCAAATTTTAATGACTTCATTACAGACATTTTCGGCGATGTAATTATTCTTACAATGGTTCACTTACATCTTCACCAAAAGCACAAACGATAAAAAGCTATTTTTTACTTTTTAATTAGCACTTTTTCAAATGGGAAATATCAATTTTTTGGGGTGATTCGACGATCATTTAAGGTAATCTTTCACATATTTATTGTTTTTTATAACAAAAAGTGTGAAAAAAATGTCAAATTAGTTAAAAAGAAAATATCAAACCTGCCAGATCAGAACAATGGCACTTTTTCAAAAATTCCTAGGTGGGGGGGGGGGGCAAATCCAGTGTGCTCGTATCAGGCAGCTTAACTGCCTGATAAATTATTGTATCTGACTTATCTCCCCTTATTTTGCAAAGTTAAAAAAGAAACACCAAATAAATCAAACACGACATTTGTTTCCAATCATTCACATCTCAGTCATCACAACTCAAAGGACGTGCTGGATCAGCTCCTATTTGGCCGTTATCTACGATGTTGGTTTACTGATAGATGGATAAACGACTTACTACTTTGGATGACAGAAACCAATCCAACGCTGTACAGTCTACATTGTCGTATAAGTAAAAATCCGCGTCAGCATACACTCCAAAAGCCATTATTGATGGGGGACTGTTATGCCGATGACACCCGAGGGTCTGTATCAAAGGTTTTAGATAATTGACCGCCATTTCATTGTCTCTCGACTTTGGTCCTGATAATGCTTTCTGTCATCATTCCAACTATGTCCGAGACTCATCGACCAGAAATTCTTCATCATGGTTAGCGGGCTGCAAAGTTGACCTACCTGACCCTGGATGCAGCCGTTGTGGAGCCCAGACTGGAACGAAAACATCAAAATAATAAAAACCAATAACAACTCAGGTAAACCAAAATGACCGCCTACAAAAATGACACCTTCCACCTGTTTCTGACACACTGCTGAAAATATTTAAATGCTCAACAATCGGCTCCGAGCACGATCCGACCGTGCAAGGGCTGTATAGCTAGTCAATGTCGTTTAACACTTTCATCATCATCAGCCATCATTAGCAATGTGTGGAAACGCAATCATTGACTTAACAATTTATAATAACATATCCGATATTCAATAACGGTCAACCAACCCGCGATGGCGTCCGTAAAATTTACGAAGGGATGACTTCAACTTCACCATTTGGAACTCTTGGTTTGAAAGCTTCCGTGTGAGCAGCAATCCTCTTTCAAGTAAATCATGATAGGACATACAAGCCCGGGAATATCGTATTAATTGGGAGATATATACTCCGTATGCAGGTGCTGCTACATAGAAATGGAAAGTTCAAAATTGGGAAGCTGAAATCATCTCGTTTGTCGTAAAGTTTTGTTTTCAACCATTGTCAATTTCTAGAAGTAAGTCAAGATATGAGTCAGACTTAACTGTATCTGTAGTATCCTTTATCTCTAGTTCGATGGGATAGATAGATTAATTTGCATCACAACTATAAACTTCAAACAGTTTTTTTTCTGAAAATTGTCAACTCAAATGTCCAATATAATATATATTCTTGCAAGACATGATCACCGACTGTTCTTACATATTTTTAAAAATCATAACATCAATTAGAAGGCTAATGATTTGAACTATCTAAATTGAAATTAACCCTGGAAATCAAAGGCTAATGATTTGAACTGACTAAATTGAAATTAGCCCTGGAAATCAAAGGCTAATGATTTGAACTGTCTAAATTGAAATTAACCCTGGAAATCAAAGGCTAATGATTTGAACTGACTAAATTGAAATTAACCCTGGAAATTAAAGGCTAATGATTTGAACTGTTTAAATTGAAATTAACCCTGGAAATCAAAGGCTAATGATTTGAACTGACTAAATTGAAATTAACCCTGGAAATCAAAGGCTAATGATTTGAACTGACTGAATTGGAATTAATCCTGGAAATGAGAGACTTATATTCAAAATTAATTTGTGCATTATTGGCCCTATTTAATTTTAGATTCGAGCTTCTTTAGTGCGTTTTTTTTTATAGACCAAACGCGCGTCTGGTGTTCACAGTTTAAAATAAATATGATGAGTATATGCTTAGAGATATTTGCAGATATTTGCAGATATTTCAAATATTTTTTTTCACACTTTATTTCTATTTATTAAAATATAATAAAAGTTAGGTAAGAAAAACAGTCTAACATTTATATTTACGATTAGTTATATATAATTGCATACACAATTCTGAGCATAAATTGAGTATTGATGTTCAATAAATGTAGAACAACAATAAAGAAGATGTAGCTTGCATGAGACTAATGTGCAAACAAACTATTAGGCCGTATAATAAGAACATGATATACCAGTTAACCGCGTAGTGTTGTGAAATGTACTAACCAACGATTCTGACAAAGGAGTAGGTCCAGTAAGACCCCTTTTTGGCCCCAAAATATAGTAGTTTTACAAAATTGTTAAAATGTAAACTTTTAGTTATTTATTGGAAAGTAGAATGCTTCTGCTACATAAATATGGGCTGTTTTTTGACAGTACAATGCACATATATCGGGTACTAGCACCATTAAGTCATGCTAAATTACTGAAATCTTAACAATTCTAGCATTTTAGTTAAATTTTAGACAGTTTTCGTGTGAAACGAAAGTGGCCGCATTCGTGTTCATCCTTAATATTGAAATGTAAGTTGTATTTTATGATAATACATAACATATATAAGGGTTGAGGATGAACACGGATGCGGCCACTTTCATTTTTGACAAAAATAATCTAAAAAGTGACATTATTCGGAATATTTGGTAGATTCTTCATATTTGAGCTTGAATCGGGTTGTTTTTAATGACTAAATCAGTTAAAATCTTTCACATAAATTAATAGATTCAAATGAAATAGACACTTAAGTGTTTAAAAAGTGGTCAAAATCTTTCGTAAGATGAACCTGAAATTTGAGGCCAAAATCGGCCCTTACCGGACCTACTCCTTTCTGTTTTCACTATCTAAAGCATTCTGAGTAATTGTTTTCAAATTCGTTTCCCTAAACGTTGTGATTAGCTAATAGCGTTCAAAAACATGAAAAACAACCAATAATGTGACGTCATTTTCTGTTTTGTGTGCAATTGTAAACTTAAAAACGTGTTATATTATTCTTTTATTTGATTTTTGGAATATTATTTGTACTGTTTAGTTTATTTTGGAGATATACATTGGACCTGGCGCGGTACTTATACATCCAGTCATTGTGTTAATATGCAATGGTAAATTTTTGTTCTCTTGTCTTTCGCTTTTGCATATGTGCATTGTCTATATATATGTTATGTTTCTTTGTTCCATAAATTATCTTATCTTATTTGCTTGCTTTTATAGTGATTAAGATTATAACACAATATTGACTGTACATGTTGTACCCCATTTTGACATTTTTACCCGCTATGTCTGTTTGTTTTGTTACACATCGTACGTTGGCAATATAATGGATTTTATGCAACTGTCATACAAGCGAGAGGTTTAGCTAGCTATAAAAATGAGTTTAATACACTATTTCTACATTAGAAAAAGCCTATACCTAGGCAGAGATATGAGTTGTTATCCATTCGTTTGATGTGTTTGAGCTTTTAAGTTTGCTATTTGGTTAGGGACTTATCGTTTTGAATCTTTATCGGAGTTCGATATTTTAGTGATTTTACTTGTTGCTACTTATGTATATATCCCAGCTGGCTTTCAAACATTTCGGTTTGACCGTTCCTGATAAAAGTTTATCCAGTGTAGATCTCCAGGCGTCCGAAATAGATGTAGTCTCATTTTCATATAAAATGGTATGTTTCAAATAAATTGTTTTCAATACTATGTCTCTTACAGACAAATTGATCTTCAATTGTGTTTAGAATTTATAATGTTTTAATTCACGTAGGATGTCGAAGTAATCAATTTGTCAAACACACAATATACATTTGTACAAGGTCGTGTTTTTCTCTGAATGTTAATGACGTAACAAGTCTACATCCATCGAAATGTGGATGTGTACTGAATGATATTCTAGTCTTCGATACATAATTGTTTACCAGTTGTTATTGACCTTGAACTAATTGTTAATAACTCTCATAGCTGTCCTTTGTGTCTTTTGTATTTTTTTGTTAGTTTTTCTGCTTTGTACTGATATGAGTTCAATCCTTTTTAGCTGATATTTTATACTTTGGCCTGATGTTTTACCATTCCAGGGGCGCTATAAGACATGGTAAACCCCGCCGCTTTCTTTATGTCTCTGTCTCAAGTCAGGCGCCTATAATTGTGGTAATATTTACTTTGTAATAACATCGAGTCGTAAGTTATCTCGTTTGAAATGTTTCCAATTGTTATTTTGGGTCTTGTTGACGCTTGCTTTGTAGTACGGTTTTTTCCTCAGTGTTGAAGGCCGCACGTGACATATGGTTGTTCAACTTCTACGTCATTTCATGTGTGGTTGTGAGTTGCCTAATTAGCAATTAAACAATATCTTCACATGTTCATATAATTTGATACAAAGGTATTTAATTGCGTGTACCAAGGCATATTTATAATCAGCGAATAGAAAGAAGCTCGAGCAATGATTATATATCTTAATCCGCTATATAACTTGTGTAATATCACTGAATAAATCAATGTTTGGTGTCTCTGACATCTAAAGCAAGTTAACTGGAAACAAAGGATAACAGAGGGACGATATGTACACGAACCAGAGGGACATTCAAACTCAAAGTGGAAAATAAAATAGCAACGCCATGGCTAAATAAACAAAAATACAAACAGACAAACAACGGTACTCAAAACCAACATAGAAAACTAAAACCTGAGCAAAACGAACCACGCCAACACCTTGTGGTAATCTCATGTGCTCCGGAAGGATAAACAGACCCTGCTCAATACGTGGCACCCGTGTTGTTCTTTTTAGTACAAACTAAGTTGTAAGTTTCATTCGGTATGTCATATTCGTTGCAAAGGGGACGGGATTGTTGTAACAACATTTGAAACATATCTGCTACATATACCATCCGTGAAAAGATGTTGTTGTCTCTTTAACGCATTCCCCATTCCTATTCCATAACAGCCAACCAACCGGATTATAGAGGTAAGCCTATTGCCTGAAATTTGTATAATGGTAGGACAAAAGTCACCAAGTCAACGGTTGTACGAACGGAATCATTATTTTGAGTAATTTTTGGTAATATTGATCTCAGATTACTAGTATTACAAATGTACTTAACTTGTAGTTGCAAGCCATTTCGCTTATCATCGATTGTGGCTCATCACCAAATGTGTTTATTTTGAAAGCCTCGTCCTTGTGGACTAGGGAACACATATAATAGCATTGCAAAGCTCTATTTGATGGTGCATATATTGTAAGAATCTGACTTCTATTATTCTAATAGATTACGATAATCAGGGTAACTTAGATCAAACATGTGGTTACACATGACATTATTTTCCATAGCACCTCTGAGGAAGATCGGTACAAATACCAGAATTTAAATTGCACAGGGTTTGTGTTTTCCCGGAATAGTCACATTTACCTAAATATAAAAAGTTATGTCCTGTTCAAAAACTTTCCATTAAGGCATTTCTTAAAATATACTAATATCCTTATAAAATCAACCATTATGCAACTCCATCAAATAACATTCTTGTATCATATATTTCAAAATTATCAAGTGAAGTGTTGGTTTGTTTTATATGTGTACAGTATGATTCACAAAAAATGTAGTGCCATCTACATAAGCCTCTGAATATATACACAAAATATCTTTCATTTTGGGTGTGGTTTTTTAAATGTAAAAATTGTTTAACAGTTTAGAGTGTTCGTAATATAGAACAACAAAAACAACAATAACAACAATAACAACAATAACAACAATAACAAAAAGAATACACAGAATCTCAAACACCAATAACAACTGGAAGATGACATATATAGAATTTGGATCATTTATATTTATCTTTATATTTATTTAGAAATTGAAACCAAGTAATTAGTCTTATATAGAATAAGGTAACATAATCGAATCGATCAGTTTGACGGGGCACACATCTAATAAACAGAACTAGAGGCTCTTGAGAGCCTGTATCGCTCACCTTGGTCTATGTGCATGTTTAACAAAGGACACAGATAGATTATTGACAAAATCGTGTTTTGGTGATGGTGATGGTTTTGTAGATCTTACTTTACAGAACATTCTTGCTACTTACAATAATCTCTATCTATAATGAACTTGTCCAATTAGTTACAGCGGAAAATATTTTTTTTAACTTTAAAAAAAATTCAAAATATATTAAAATTGTTAAAAAAAAAATGACTAAAAAGGGCAATAAAGACTTAAGGGGTCAACTGACCATTTTGGTCATGTTGACTTATTTGTAGATTTTACTTTGCTGAACATTATTGCTGTTCACAGTTTATCTGTATCTATAATAATATTCAAGATAATAACCAAAAACAGCAAAATTTCCATAAAATTACCAATTCAGGAGCAGCAACCCAATCAACAACCGGTTGTCCGATTCATCTGAAAATGTCAGGGCAGATAGATCTTAACTTGGTAAACAATTTAACCCCATGTTCAATTTGCTCTCAATGCCCTGGTTTTAGAGTTTTAAGCCAAATTCTACAGTTTACCCCAAAGTTCTATTTT